>NW_026542601.1:2159195-2563304 GCF_028750875.1 Macrosteles quadrilineatus | reverse complement strand
CCTAAAACATAGTACAAAGCCTTCAACGCATTTTTTATGGCAACAATGTTTTAATTGCGTCCTTTAAAACCGCATTAGATCAGTGGCCGTCAGATGGTTTTAAAGCCATTATGCGTGCTGACTGCTGTCCAGCTGGGGAGCATGAGTGATGATTCGACGCTTCGACTGTTGATGAAGTGGCAGTGGTCATTGTTGGCAATAAGTTTCACTCACGAGATATTGTGCTGTGCCAAAGAGATGACACTTTTGGTTAGAGTATCTGAAACTCATTGCTTCTATGATGTTTTGCAATACCTTCCATATTTTAGAGTGATCAGGAAAGCTACCATTTCAACATTCAACAGAGTAATCCCACAACCAAGCATCCTACAACTAAAAAGCGACTGCAATACAGTTTTATGTGTCATAATGGTTTGTCAAAACCACTTCAACCCAATCATTCACTACAGATAACGGTTTAGTCGGTTTATTGTAGACATGTGTGCTAGAATTGAAATACCAACAATGAAACAGTATGCTCTAATGATCTTGGTCAAATAGTGATGGAAAGTGTACAAAGATATATCCCAGATAGATTATGACTGAGATATAGCTATAATGGGTACCCTTTGTACAGAAAGTGATCAACAAATTACGGTGGACATTATTCTCAAATAAATGTATCAGGATGAGGATCTGTGGATATTGACAACTGTTGGATTGTACCATACAACCCAGTTTGACAAAAATTTTCAACGCCCATATTAACATGGAGTACTGCAGTTCAGTGAAGAGCATAAAATACATATGCAAATATGTAAACAAGGGAAGCGACCAAGCTGTTGAGGGAAGCTGCACCAGAGATGAGGTAACTCTTTACCAATCAGGACGTTACTTGAGTTGTAATGAGGCAGAATGGTGTATCTTTGGGTTTCTAGTTCATGAAATCCCACTGTTACTTATCCGAGTGTTCACTTTGAGAACTTCCAGAGGGTTTACTTCAACGACAACAGCCTACATTACGTTTTACAAAACCCAAGAGATACTAAATTTACTGCATTTTTTGAGCTGTGTACTAATGATGAATTTGCTAGGACCCTTTTTTGCAATGAAGTACCCCACTACTACACCTGGAACGCTTCACGAAAAGAGTTCCAGCGTTGCGGTATTGGCTTTCCAGTGGAGAATCAGCCTGATTTAAAGTATTCAGAAGCGCTAGGACGAGTACCACGGCCGTTAACTTCGAGTGCTACTGTTTACGTATGCTACCGTACTTCAAAGTGTATGTGGTCCTACTTGCTTTGATGACTCAAGAACTGTTGAAAGCCATACATACAATCCATATAGAGAAGTGTGTGAAGTCCATTCTTTGCTCGATCGTGATGACTGCTGTGAATCCACAATACGTGATGCTGTTCTGACTCGCTCTCCACAATGTATCAACGTGAGTCAACGTGAGCCACATCAACGTGATCCTGGCGAGCACCTGTGGGCTGTCAAACCCCTTACAACTTTGAAAAACCCTTAAAGACGACATGGCTGAAGACATATTGGTGTGTTTTCATTGAGAAGTTCCAGGTACACTCTATAATGAGGTAGTTTACAATGAAGTGTTACTGGCAATTATATGTCTGGTTTCGACGATGTGTGGTAGAGATTTGAGTTCATTTGGCCTTCCCACACCTCAACTAGAGGTCAATGTCAATACAGAAGTTCCAGGTACACTTTATAATGAGGTAGTTTACAATGATGCGTTACTGGCAATTGCATCTCTAGTTTCAACTATGTGTGGTAGAGATTTGAGTTCATTTGGCCTTCCCACACCTCAACAAGAGGTCAATGTCAATACAGAAGTTCTCAAAGAGATGCCATACAATACTACTGACCTACAGAACCATGTTTTAGGAAATTTACCGGAACTTTCACCGGAACAACTTGATGTGTTCTGTTTTGTTGCAAACAGAATTGCTCAGCAAAAAGGAACCATAGTTTTCTTGGATGCACCAGGTGGTACTGGTAAGACTTTTCTAACAAATTTGCTGTTGGCAGGCGTAAGAAGAAAAGACCAAATTGCTCTTGCTGTTGCGTCATCTGGAATTGCGTCAACGCTTCTAGAAGGCGGTCGTACAGCAGCTTTCAAACCACCTCTCAAGTTGAATTCTGGTGATGCTGTTACCTGTAATATAAGGAAAATTCTGATCGTGGGGGAAAGCTCTTAGATGCTGCAAACTTTTGGTATGGGATGAGTGCACCATGTCACACAAACGTGCACTAGAAGTTCTCGATTTGACACTTAAAGCTGCCATAAACCGTTAGGACTTAATGGGAGGGTTGGTTGTTTTATTGGCTGTAGATTTCAGGCAAACCCTTCCAGTAATTCCTCGAGGAGCACCTGCAGACGAAATAAGTACCTGCATTAAAAAGTCTGCTTTGTGGAGTTACGTTGAGGAAAATAATTTGATGCAGAACATGAGAGAGATTCTTCAAAACGAACACGATGCTGAATTGTTTTTTTTCCAATTTATTAAACATCGGAAATTGACAGATACCTGTTGATAGCCAACAAAGAATCTCATTTCCTCTAAACTATGCCAACATGGTTGATTCATCGGAGAAACTAATACTTAAAGTTCATTAGTTACCATCAGTTGCTGAGAATCATTTGTCCAGTGAATGGTTGTGTGAAAGAGCTGTACTTGCTCCCAAAAATTACACTGGTAATACAATCAACAGCAAGATAGTTACAGCAATTCCAGGTGGCACATCAGAGTATCTGTCTATTGACACTGTGTTAGAAGAGGATGCAGCCGTTCAAAATCTAGTATAGTTTCTCAACACCTTGGAGTTTCCAGATGTCCCTCCTCACAAAATTGAATTCAAAGTGGGGAACCTGTAATGCTACTGAGTAACTTGGAACCTCCACGACTCTGCAATGGTGTCCGACTTATCGTTACTTCGTTTAAACAAAACGTTATTGAAGCCCAGGCTTGTGCAAAAAGCTATATAGTTTTCATACCAAGAATTCCAATCATTCCAACAGACTTAGCGTTTACATTTAAACGGCTTCAATTTCCAATGAAGATTACCTCTGCCATGATAATAAATAAAGCACAAGACCAAACTCTTTAAGTAGCCGGTTTATATCTAGAAAACTTCTTGATTAGCATTGTATTTGTTATTTTAAGTGTTACAAGACGTTTCTTTTATTTACTTACTGTACATCTAGAAAATCAATATTTTTCTTATGGCCAACTGTACGCGGCATGCTCACGTGTATCGTGCAGCAGAGATTTGTACACATACACACCAGACAACAAAGCTGAAAACATTGTTTATAAAAACGTTCTGTAATAATTGCTGCAAAGTAATCTCAACCCCATTGTAATCTGAAACTGCACAAATTAAAAGCCTTTTGAACCAACCACTCTTTCATTTAACTGTTAGCTACCCCAGAATTTGGTACATTTACCTCCGCACTTAAATTCAATATCGCCCGCAGTGAAGTGGGGGTATTTTAGCTAGCTTCAAAGAGCGAATTTGAAAATTGAAAATCCTAACTATACCAGTATTGATTTATTGTATGGATTCAATTAGTAAGCCCCCAAAACTGTGATCATAATAATTAAAATTTAAGAATGTTAAAAGTGATATAGTTTCTTAACTAGGCTATGCTATTTCTTGTTTTACAAGAGAATAAAAATTGTTTATAGTTCTAGAGTTAAGGAAGCGAAAAATTCAGCAATGTTAATAAGATAGCTGCCGCTCTCAACACTTGCATAGCGGCATGGGAGCTGGTCAACGAGTACAGAAAACCCATTTATCGCTCAGGAAATCAATACACTAACAAGTTGGACTGAGTGGGTGAAAACCATATCCTGGGATTAGTGAAAGGTTTTAGGGACTCCGAAAGTTGGGATATCAATGGTCTGTCATGCTCTATTCGTAAGGGCACAGTTGATGGATAATCATGCCACCGACTAAACTTGTTAACCTCTGCTTGACTAAGGGAATCTTTCCTGACAGCCTAAAGATAGCTAGGACTATCCTCATATTCAAGAAGGCTGATCCCTCTTACACGACAAATTATAGACCTATCTCTATCTTGCCAGTCTTCTCTGAGATGCTGGAGACCAAAAGATAATTGTTGACATATTTTGAAAACAACCAACCATTCCCAAATGATCATCTAGGCTTTAGACACATCCTCTGCTCTCTTGAAACTTATCGGTGCTATTACAGATGCTTTCGAGGATAACGAGTCGGTCCTTTTGAGACTCTGTGACCTGAGCAAGGCCTTTGATGTGGTTTCACATCACATACTGTTGGCCAAGCTAACGAGGCACGGTATTGGAGGCACAGTTTTGAACACCTTAAGCAGCACCTCAGTAGCTACTTGACAGACCGAAAGCAGCTAGTTCTGGTGAACGTAAATGGGTAAACCTTATTGTTTGCTGACGATACCACCCTGTTCATTAGGGAAAGACCATTGAGCGATTGATAGATCTACAAAAAACGCTGCATACACTCGTATTTGAAAAATATTACGTATATATAGCAATTATTGTTAGATCTACAAAAAACGCTGCATACACACAGATTTGAAAAAAATTACGTTTATATAGCGATTATTGTTAGATCTACAAAAAACGCTGCATACACACAGTTAGATTAGGCTAAGTTAGGTTAGGTTAAGACAGGTTACGATAAGTTAGGTTAAGTTAGGCTAGGCCAAGTTAGGTTAGGAAAATCCGGCAATGCCATATAAGATAGCTGATGCGAAAGTGTAACTAGCTAAGTATGTAAAGATAAGTGTAAGGCGTTGCTGGATTTTCCTAACCTACGCCATATAAGATAGCTGATGCGAAAGTGTAACTAGCTAAGTATGTAAAGATAAGTGTAAGGCATTGCCGGATTTTCCTAACCTAACTTGGCCTAGCCTAACTTAACCTAACTTATCGTAACCTGTCTTAACCTAACCTAACTTAGCCTAATCTAACTGTGTGTATGCAGCGTTTTTTGTAGATCTAACAATAATCGCTATATAAACGTAATTTTTTTCAAATCTGTGTGTATGCAGCGTTTTTTGTAGATCTAACAATAATTGCTATATATACGTAATATTTTTCAAATACGAGTGTATGCAGCGTTTTTTGTAGATCTATCAATCGCTCAATGGTCTTTCCCTAATGAACAGGGTGGTATCGTCAGCAAACAATAAGGTTTACCCATTTACGTTCACCAGAACTAGCTGCTTTCGGTCTGTCAAGTAGCTACTGAGGTGCTGCTTAAGGTGTTCAAAACTGTGCCTCCAATACCGTGCCTCGTTAGCTTGGCCAACAGTATGTGATGTGAAACCACATCAAAGGCCTTGCTCAGGTCACAGAGTCTCAAAAGGACCGACTCGTTATCCTCGAAAGCATCTGTAATAGCACCGATAAGTTTCAAGAGAGCAGAGGATGTGTCTAAAGCCTAGATGATCATTTGGGAATGGTTGGTTGTTTTCAAAATATGTCAACAATTATCTTTTGGTCTCCAGCATCTCAGAGAAGACTGGCAAGATAGAGATAGGTCTATAATTTGTCGTGTAAGAGGGATCAGCCTTCTTGAATATGAGGATAGTCCTAGCTATCTTTAGGCTGTCAGGAAAGATTCCCTTAGTCAAGCAGAGGTTAACAAGTTTAGTCGGTGGCATGATTATCCATCAACTGTGCCCTTACGAATAGAGCATGACAGACCATTGATATCCCAACTTTCGGAGTCCCTAAAACCTTTCACTAATCCCAGGATATGGTTTTCACCCACTCAGTCCAACTTGTTAGTGTATTGATTTCCTGAGCGATAAATGGGTTTTCTGTACTCGTTGACCAGCTCCCATGCCGCTATGCAAGTGTTGAGAGCGGCAGCTATCTTATTAACATTGCTGAATTTTTCGCTTCCTTAACTCTAGAACTATAAACAATTTTTATTCTCTTGTAAAACAAGAAATAGCATAGCCTAGTTAAGAAACTATATCACTTTTAACATTCTTAAATTTTAATTATTATGATCACAGTTTTGGGGGCTTACTAATTGAATCCATACAATAAATCAATACTGGTATAGTTAGGATTTTCAATTTTCAAATTCGCTCTTTGAAGCTAGCTAAAATACCCCCACTTCACTGCGGGCGATATTGAATTTAAGTGCGGAGGTAAATGTACCAAATTCTGGGGTAGCTAACAGTTAAATGAAAGAGTGGTTGGTTCAAAAGGCTTTTAATTTGTGCAGTTTCAGATTACAATGGGGTTGAGATTACTTTGCAGCAATTATTACAGAACGTTTTTATAAACAATGTTTTCAGCTTTGTTGTCTGGTGTGTATGTGTACAAATCTCTGCTGCACGATACACGTGAGCATGCCGCGTACAGTTGGCCATAAGAAAAATATTGATTTTCTAGATGTACAGTAAGTAAATAAAAGAAACGTCTTGTAACACTTAAAATAACAAATACAATGCTAATCAAGAAGTTTTCTAGATATAAACCGGCTACTTAAAGAGTTTGGTCTTGTGCTTTATTTATTATCATGGCAGAGGTAATCTTCATTGGAAATTGAAGCCGTTTAAATGTAAACGCTAAGTCTGTTGGAATGATTGGAATTCTTGGTATGAAAACTATATAGCTTTTTGCACAAGCCTGGGCTTCAATAACGTTTTGTTTAAACGAAGTAACGATAAGTCGGACACCATTGCAGAGTCGTGGAGGTTCCAAGTTACTCAGTAGCATTACAGGTTCCCCACTTTGAATTCAATTTTGTGAGGAGGGACATCTGGAAACTCCAAGGTGTTGAGAAACTATACTAGATTTTGAACGGCTGCATCCTCTTCTAACACAGTGTCAATAGACAGATACTCTGATGTGCCACCTGGAATTGCTGTAACTATCTTGCTGTTGATTGTATTACCAGTGTAATTTTTGGGAGCAAGTACAGCTCTTTCACACAACCATTCACTGGACAAATGATTCTCAGCAACTGATGGTAACTAATGAACTTTAAGTATTAGTTTCTCCGATGAATCAACCATGTTGGCATAGTTTAGAGGAAATGAGATTCTTTGTTGGCTATCAACAGGTATCTGTCAATTTCCGATGTTTAATAAATTGGAAAAAAAACAATTCAGCATCGTGTTCGTTTTGAAGAATCTCTCTCATGTTCTGCATCAAATTATTTTCCTCAACGTAACTCCACAAAGCAGACTTTTTAATGCAGGTACTTATTTCGTCTGCAGGTGCTCCTCGAGGAATTACTGGAAGGGTTTGCCTGAAATCTACAGCCAATAAAACAACCAACCCTCCCATTAAGTCCTAACGGTTTATGGCAGCTTTAAGTGTCAAATCGAGAACTTCTAGTGCACGTTTGTGTGACATGGTGCACTCATCCCATACCAAAAGTTTGCAGCATCTAAGAGCTTTCCCCCACGATCAGAATTTTCCTTATATTACAGGTAACAGCATCACCAGAATTCAACTTGAGAGGTGGTTTGAAAGCTGCTGTACGACCGCCTTCTAGAAGCGTTGACGCAATTCCAGATGACGCAACAGCAAGAGCAATTTGGTCTTTTCTTCTTACGCCTGCCAACAGCAAATTTGTTAGAAAAGTCTTACCAGTACCACCTGGTGCATCCAAGAAAACTATGGTTCCTTTTTGCTGAGCAATTCTGTTTGCAACAAAACAGAACACATCAAGTTGTTCCGGTGAAAGTTCCGGTAAATTTCCTAAAACATGGTTCTGTAGGTCAGTAGTATTGTATGGCATCTCTTTGAGAACTTCTGTATTGACATTGACCTCTTGTTGAGGTGTGGGAAGGCCAAATGAACTCAAATCTCTACCACACATAGTTGAAACTAGAGATGCAATTGCCAGTAACGCATCATTGTAAACTACCTCATTATAAAGTGTACCTGGAACTTCTGTATTGACATTGACCTCTAGTTGAGGTGTGGGAAGGCCAAATGAACTCAAATCTCTACCACACATCGTCGAAACCAGACATATAATTGCCAGTAACACTTCATTGTAAACTACCTCATTATAGAGTGTACCTGGAACTTCTCAATGAAAACACACCAATATGTCTTCAGCCATGTCGTCTTTAAGGGTTTTTCAAAGTTGTAAGGGGTTTGACAGCCCACAGGTGCTCGCCAGGATCACGTTGATGTGGCTCACGTTGACTCACGTTGATACATTGTGGAGAGCGAGTCAGAACAGCATCACGTATTGTGGATTCACAGCAGTCATCACGATCGAGCAAAGAATGGACTTCACACACTTCTCTATATGGATTGTATGTATGGCTTTCAACAGTTCTTGAGTCATCAAAGCAAGTAGGACCACATACACTTTGAAGTACGGTAGCATACGTAAACAGTAGCACTCGAAGTTAACGGCCGTGGTACTCGTCCTAGCGCTTCTGAATACTTTAAATCAGGCTGATTCTCCACTGGAAAGCCAATACCGCAACGCTGGAACTCTTTTCGTGAAGCGTTCCAGGTGTAGTAGTGGGGTACTTCATTGCAAAAAAGGGTCCTAGCAAATTCATCATTAGTACACAGCTCAAAAAATGCAGTAAATTTAGTATCTCTTGGGTTTTGTAAAACGTAATGTAGGCTGTTGTCGTTGAAGTAAACCCTCTGGAAGTTCTCAAAGTGAACACTCGGATAAGTAACAGTGGGATTTCATGAACTAGAAACCCAAAGATACACCATTCTGCCTCATTACAACTCAAGTAACGTCCTGATTGGTAAAGAGTTACCTCATCTCTGGTGCAGCTTCCCTCAACAGCTTGGTCGCTTCCCTTGTTTACATATTTGCATATGTATTTTATGCTCTTCACTGAACTGCAGTACTCCATGTTAATATGGGCGTTGAAAATTTTTGTCAAAACTGGGTTGTATGGTACAATCCAACAGTTGTCAATATCCACAGATCCTCATCCTGATACATTTATTTGAGAATAATGTCCACCGTAATTTGTTGATCACTTTCTGTACAAAGGGTACCCATTATAGCTATATCTCAGTCATAATCTATCTGGGATATATCTTTGTACACTTTCCATCACTATTTGACCAAGATCATTAGAGCATACTGTTTCATTGTTGGTATTTCAATTCTAGCACACATGTCTACAATAAACCGACTAAACCGTTATCTGTAGTGAATGATTGGGTTGAAGTGGTTTTGACAAACCATTATGACACATAAAACTGTATTGCAGTCGCTTTTTAGTTGTAGGATGCTTGGTTGTGGGATTACTCTGTTGAATGTTGAAATGGTAGCTTTCCTGATCACTCTAAAATATGGAAGGTATTGCAAAACATCATAGAAGCAATGAGTTTCAGATACTCTAACCAAAAGTGTCATCTCTTTGGCACAGCACAATATCTCGTGAGTGAAACTTATTGCCAACAATGACCACTGCCACTTCATCAACAGTCGAAGCGTCGAATCATCACTCATGCTCCCCAGCTGGACAGCAGTCAGCACGCATAATGGCTTTAAAACCATCTGACGGCCACTGATCTAATGCGGTTTTAAAGGACGCAATTAAAACATTGTTGCCATAAAAAATGCGTTGAAGGCTTTGTACTATGTTTTAGGATGTTGTCACAGCACCTTATAGCCTCAGCTTGTCGACCACCAATGAAGAATATTTGTAGGAAGCCATGAGGCTGATCGGGTTGTGGGAGTAATAAGCCAATTCTATGTTATATTTGCCCCTGCACAGTGAACGTTGTGGGATAGTCATGTTATACAACTTGGCCAAAAGTACCAAATGAGGTCATTTGGAAGCATGAGTTATATTTCCAAATTTAGTATAAAAACACCTGGATTCTGCTGTTTCTCCAACGACAAGGGTCTTTAGTGGCTCAATTGGCTCAGCAGGTAAAGTAAGCCTTACTTTTCCATTTGAACAACACATCCCTATTAGCTCCCATTTTACTGTATCACAATATCTACATGTTTGGCTCATTCTGCCTATACAAAAAAAACTGTGATTGATATAATCAATGAACAGATCATATCGAAAAGCTATACCATTAAATGGGTTCCACATCATACTCATGAAGTCTTATCTCCGTCGTTGTCTTTCCTGTATAATAGCAGGGGTTTCCTCTTGTACTTGTGCAGCTCTTTGTAAAGCCATTCTGTTACTGTTGGCCACCACCCCAGCCTGATGCTGTTCATCAGACATTTAAGCGGCTCTTTGTGATGCAATTCAACTATTGGTACTCTTCAGGTGTTTCAGCAGTTCTATGTGACGCAGTTCTACTTGTGTTGGCTGGTACTAGAATGTTACGTTCATCAGATGTCTCTGAGGTTCTATGTGAGGTGTGCCTGCAGCTAAAAGCCTAACGTGGCGTTCATTGGGGGTTTCAGATTCTCTATGGGAGGCATGTCTGATCGAATCAGCTAAAAGCCCGGCCTGGTGTTCCTCTGCAGTCTCTGAAGCTCGAGTATGGCTCGTTGCCCTAGCTCTAACTGATTTTTATGACAAATTACTTTACCTAGAAGCCAAGGAGTTGCACAGGCCGGTTATTAAAAAGTTCATTAAACGCCGAATAGTCACCAAGGGTATCGACGATTTGTGGGCTGCAGATTTACTAATAATGAAGCAGTACGCTAGGGAGAACAAGTGGTACAAGTACATTTTAAATGTCATAGATACATTTAGCAAATTCGTTTGGTCCGAACCTTTAAAGAAAAAAGACGGGGCAGAGTTGACAACAGCTTTCGAGAAGATTATAAAAAGAGCAAACAGTGATGGTCATAAGGCACCGAAGCTTTTACATACCGACAAAGGTACAGAGTTTAAAAATAAACCGTTCAACAACATGTTGAGGAGGTATAATATCAAACTATACCATACAGAGAGTGAAGAGAAGTCTGCAATAATTGAAAGATATCATAGGACATTGAATGAGAAACTTAAAGTGAAATTCCAAGTCCGACAATCCCACAAGTGGTACGATATACTACAAGAAGTCACAGATGAGTATAACCAACACGATTATCACCACACTATTAAAATGAGACCAGTAGAGGTCAACAAAGATAACGAGGCTGATCTGTTAAAAATCTACATTGAGCGCGAACACAAAATTCGTAAAAACAGCAAGTTCGACCTCGGTGATAGAGTTCGTATCACGACGAAAAAAGACGTGTTTGCGAATAAATATAAACAAAACTGGACTTCGGAGATATTTACAATAGCACGAATTCTAAACACTAGACCGGTTACTTATAGGATCGCCGATCAAAATGGCGAAGAAATTATAGGCGGATTCTATGAAAAGGAACTGCAGAAGACCGCTCTCTGAGTGTCGGACTTTGAGGAGCCCGTTCTAGGACTTTATCTCGTTCTAGGACTTTTATCCCGTTCTAGGACTGCTCTCACCAAAATGGCGAGGAAATTATAGGCGGATTCTATGAAAAGGAACTGCAGAAGACCGCTCTCTGAGTGTCGGACTTTGAGGAGCCCGTTCTAGGACTTTTATCCCGTTCTAGGACTGCTCTCACCCTCACCCTGCGCTCAAACAGACCTTTACATAACTACTGATAGTGTAATAGCTAAATCATATTGTACTATTTACGATACAGATTTTAAACACTTTACCCTGTGTCCTCAAGAAAGTGAATTTACTAATTTAATTATTTTATCATTTATCACGTATAACATCACATTCACAGCGATGAAGATAGTAAAGGGGTGGGTGAAGACCAGAGACGTCGGATGCCGTGATAAGCAGTGATAAGGCAGCTGCCAGTCGTGGTGACATGTGAAAGTCGCAGCTGATATCAGCTTATCAGTCGCTCAATTTCACCTGTGAAATATTCCAGCCAAGTTGTACTCTGGTGTGTTTAAATTTTTCCCTAAACTTACAATATTTGTTTACTTTCATTTTTTTTTTCATGTGAGTTTCTCTCTTCAAAAGCAAACTTTAAACTATTGCTAAAAGAAACACTTCTGTTTACATTTAAGATGTTCACCAATAAGAGATTTTCAACAAAAAGATTATCTGATTTCTGAATAAAACACAGTTTCAATTAAAAACACAACACATTGAAACGAAACATTAGTAAAAAAAAACTATTCACACTGAGTGATAAAAATATATTTGAGATCGTTCACCCCTATAACAATCATGCAAAATCAACCCATGTCAAGAAAACTAAAAAAAAAAAATCAAACGAATACACTTTTTAATGCAGTCGATACGTTTCCTCAAGGGAGGGATCAATATAGAAGTGATCAGCATGAAGAACAACGCCATATTTCACCGTGATCATCCAGTAATCAGCCGCCTCCCTACAAATGTGATAAGACGTCTTATCAGAAACTCGCTGCTACTCGTAAGTCTCCCAGTATCTTTCACTAGCATTCTACGCATTCTCCCGTCCCTGTTAAGTAATTTGGTACTTTCCTGTTAAAGGGAACATTCATTATTATCGATGATTTTTTCTCGATATATCGATTTTAACAAATTGAAACATATCAGCTGACAACTACGATAAATATTGTTCAGTATCAACAAACAATAATGAAATGAAACTGTTATAAAAAAATAACCTAACATAACTAACCAAACTTGCTGTGTAACATTTAAAAGTTCCGTGTTTAACTTGCCTATTCTGTTATCAAACGGAATTTTTAATTGGTACAGCAAGTTTGGTTGTTATGTTAGGTTAGCTTAGAACAGTTTCATTTCTTAGTCCATATAATAGACTATTTTAGTCTAAACAAGATCAGATGTCAACTTGTGACAATCGGAAAACAAAAATATCGATATATCGAGAAAAAAATCATCGATAATAATGAATGTTCCCTTTAACAGGAAAGTACCAGTAATTTATATTTGTGAAATGATTTGACAATTGATCGAAATTCGTTAGTACATTTTTTTGATAAGTCAAAATTAGACAGTGTAAAACTTTGATTGCGATTGTGACAATATTGAACAATTGTGTAAAATGTATAAATATAACACATACTATTTTTAAATTAACTTCAGATCATCAGACAGAACAAATTTTGTTTTCTACCGGTATTGCATTTATTACAAAATGTTATAAAAGAACATGTTTGGGAAACTAGAAGACATGGTGTAAATATTTATTACCGTTTGGACTCCAGCATGTCAAAAAAAAAATAACATGCTATCCGCGCAAAACTGTTCTGGGTCATCACTTTATAGTGTTTAAAACTTGTTATTAGACTGAAAAAATACTTTTGATATTTGAATAATTTTTTCCATTGTAACTATGGGTGTGATTGAGAAGGTAGCTTATTTACTGAAAACACGATGTCATAAATATATATCCATAGCAGTTCGGCTTGGTTAAACATTTCAACAAATATACAAAGCTATGAAGTACATGTAAGTACATATTGTATACAACAAACACCATTGAGACCGGAAGTATTTGATGACTAATGGAAGCTAGAGAGAGAACCTGAGGCAAAGTGTTATCATTTGAACAAGTCGAGTTCACATTATCTACACTTCTTTGATATCTGTTGTTCTTGTTGTCTTTGCACTCCGGTACAATGTTTATTCCCAAGATTATATCTCAACATACGCTGCAGTTTGTTTCGTCTCTTTTGCAAGAGACAAATAGTGTTGGTTGTAGTGCAAATTGAAAAATTTGTAAAATAATGATAAACCGATTTATTGAGTAGCTTTAATTATCTTTATTTACTGACTTTAATTCTATCTAGTGTGAGTATGAAAAGTACTGTATACTTTAGTATACAGTATATCCATATATTGAATGTGTTTTAGTAATATATCTAAGAAGTAAGTTAGAAAAGCTGGTTGATATTTTTGCGTTTATTCCTGACTAAAGCAATAATTTCTTTAAAAAACCAACTGATCTGAAATTGTACAAAATAACATGGATCATGAACCAGATTCATGTCCCTGAAGCCCTTTCGGGCTCCGCCCCGTACAAGGTGGAGTGATTAGAAGTAAAAATTGATTGGTCTCAATTAAAAAGAAACTTGATAACAATTGCGCTATTTACCTTCAGCGTTTCGGTAAATTTGGTTCGTAATTAAGTTTCTTTTTCGTCAACTAACCGAAATGTTTCTTTAGTATTTTTCACAACGGTGTAACATCGATAAAACCTGTGCTATGTATCTCTTTTTAACTAACTTAACCTAATACATCCTTACGTAGAGTAAACCTAATCTGGGGTTAAATGAACGAAAAAGGGCTAATCTCTCCAAAATTATATTATTCCTACTGTTGAACAGATTGAACTCGACTTAACTGGTGGTTAACCAACATAAAAATATTGGTGGTTAGGTTAGGTTAGGACTAGGTTAGGTTATTTTAGGTAGGTTTTTTTTTACAAATTAGGTTATTTTAAAACATAAAAATATTGGTGGCGAATTATCGGAAAAGGATCTACTTGTCGTAATGGAGAAAGTCATTCCTACATTACATATTAAAAACCATCCTTATTTGAGGTTAATTTGTAATATCTTACAAAGTGTGTTTGTTTAAGCTTTGCAGATGTTAAACAACAAACCAGTAGCAAACACAACACTGCCGCTACCGAGTACCGGCGGACATCACAACACCGATTGCACCAATTAACAAACATACTCGCCGCGTAACAGTGATTAATTGATACCGTGCTAAGTGAAATTCCCGCGGCATTAGCGTTATCGCGCGTGCAACCGTGATGTCTCAATCTGCTCGTATTGAATCTAATGGACCTCTTGTCTCTACGACCGCAACCGCGACTGTGGAACGTTGCGTAGTAGTAGCAGTTGCACTTGTAATAGCGACAAGATTGGAACGTGTACATGTAACTGCTACTATTGTGTTGTTGCGGTTATGCATTTCATCTCAAGAGCTTAGCCACAAAAATATACGTATATTTAATGCAGCAATTCTGTTACTGGCTTCTTGCGTTCATTAATTTATTTTAATAATGTTGGTGATATTGAGATAGCAGTTGAATTTATAAATACGATAAGATTGGGAAGTAAAAAAGTAACTTTTATTTTATGTGGCGATTTCTCCTGATTTTGTTTAGCCACTTATATAAGGGTTTGCAGTTCACTTGAGTCCGTGTTTTTGGATTCTAAGAATAGTCTTGTTGTTAGAGCTAGATACTTGGTGAATCCCACAAATCACCAATGGATATGTGTGTGATAATTCTGTCAATAATTGGTTTGGAGACTGCCTCAAACTGAATGTCCACAATTGTAGGAAGTATAAAAGATTATGTTTCTCATGTGATGAGGACCTTGTATTGGTCCCTCTACTAAAAATGAAAAGTTAAATTCATTTTAAGTACTTCCGTAATTTAAGTTTAGTTAGTGCTTCTATTCAATTATGTCACTGTCCGCAAAGATGGCTTTAATAATAACACTTTGACAAAGAGTTAGGAATCTAATTACAATCAAGGCCCATTACTTCAATTACAATAACATCTGTTCACATTAGATTTTAGCTCCAAGGAGGAATAAAACACGTGTGATGTTTACACAAAGCGTCAAGAATACAGAGAGAATTGCTCGATGGAGAGTGAGGAACAAAGCGGTCTGGCGCAGCGCGCGTTATTTCGACTGAGACGGAGTTGATAAGAACGTTATCAGATGGGACGTCAGTTACTGATAAGCGGTCGGCGGCGATAACAGCTCCGCCGAGGCTACATTTATATTTCAGCCGCTCGCTGGCAAGGTCGTACACCAGCTCTTGTTGGGAAACTTGGAAATATATGGTTGAATGGCTACAGCATGTTTATGTCTTGTATGATAGCGAGACTATCAATTGTAGTTGAGTAATAGTGTCCATCGGGAAGGGAGGAGGGGTAAATATTGCAAAAGTAGTAAAATAATAGTTTAAAATATTGCACTTGCTAGAGACAGTGTAGATGCATGTTTTGTTCCTTTCATGTTGAGTGCGATTTGATGTTTCCTATAGTTTTTCTTTTGATTAGATTAGATTAGGTTATATCATATCATATTTTACTAATGTTGATACTAACGGTTGATTGTCCTAAGGTGTTGAACCACAAAAAGAAGTTCTCAATGTACAATATATAGTCAAAAGTCAATGGTGTACCTAAATGGAGAACCATCTAGTCGACAACAATTCACTCCAACGTTACCTATTTAAAATTGGAAAGTGTACTTTCACCGTCACAATTAAATGGTAAGTTATTATAATCAAAAGTATACGTCTGTCTGTATACACACATAAATTAGGGTCTACAATATTGCAAGACTCCATCGGTGGTCGTAGTGTAAAATTATCGTCCGGATTAAGCGATGTCCGGATGAATGAGGGTCTACAGTATTGCCATCGGTGGTCGTAGTATAAAATCATAGTCCGGATTAAGCGGTGTCCGTATAAATGAGGGTATACAGCATTGCAAGACTCCATCGGTTGTCGTAGTGTCAAATTATCGTCCGGATTAAGCGATGTCCGTATTAATGAAGGTATACACTATACAGTATCCATCGGGTGGTCGTAGTGGGTAGGGGTCGCCGGAATGGTCGCCCCCGGAAACATCACCCCCCAGGCTAAACGTGACGTCACGAAACCAGACAACCAGCTGGTATAAAATCTATGTCCGCGACCGGAATCGTTCCCCCCCAAGGGCTTGACAAGTAATTTATCAAAATCTAGTTGATATGAACTAATTATGTTATTAATTTTAATTCAAACAAGTAGAAACGGAAAGGTCTTCCCCGGCAAGGCATCCCCTATGTACACCCCGGAATCGTCCCCCCCTGAAACGCTACCCCTAGTAGGGCTGGGCTGCTCGGCAGCCTACCTGCTGCCCGTCCTCCTCAGTCCATTGTTCTGAGGGTCGGCCGCTCGTTCATTATTATTGTCGCTTGGACAACAGCTTTTCCACAGAAGAAAATTGCAGACGCTGTGGTGGAATATCAATCAGTAGATTTAGATGTGTATGAACTTCTAAGACAACTAAATAATGCGAGCAAAGATTGACTTTAAAAAATGATTCTTTTATACTTAATACATAACTAACGATAATGCGTAAAGTATACATTTTTTCTGTTGCATTAAATGGTAGTTATACTTATCAACATCAGTAAACTTACCTTACATCCTATGGTAATTGTTAAGCAACACATTTGTTAAAAATAGAATAATTTCTAAATGTATTAAAAATGAATCGCATTGCTTTAGGTTTGGCCCCGATTTAATTAATAATTTAAATATTAGAAACAGATTATTAAATAAGAATAAACATAATAATATCTTTTAGGGGATTAATCCCTTAAACTTATCGAAATAATTAATTGTTAGTAATTACAAATATGTAAATGATACTATTCTGAAGGTTATGCCAAAAAGTACCTTTATTCAGAAACAGCCTAGGCTAGTTTCATATCACTGGAATAGAGTCAAAATATAATGAAAGTATAATCAAAATATCAGAATCACTTTAAATCGAGAAGAGGACTTGCAATCAGTGTTGATATACCAATAAATTAGTTTTGTTATAAGAAGTTTATGTTTAGAAAACCTTTTTGCTACTGAAGTTTGCAAAATTATGTTTCATAATTACTAAGGGGAAATATACGTTAGTTCAAATTTTTAATATGTAATCAAAATTTGAAATGTTGAGCTGTAAACTTGTATTACATCGCTTAAACGATAGTAACATTCGTATATACTCCAAATAATGTATCACAAAGTGCCAATTATAATTCAAAATACCCCCGACTAAGGGAATTTCTGCAGACTAAGGGAATTTCCACTTGCCTGATTGGATTTACGCTAAAATATCTCTGTAAAAATATCACATTTATTCCCTATTTAAATAACATTAGTTCAATATATATCAATATCAATTGATATGGGGACGCCACCTAGGTGCGTATTTTAACCCAAATATGAGTGTAGAATGGTGTGAGATGATCTGTGTAGCTTTGTTACTGACGAAGATCAGCTGTTTCATTAGCCAGGACCATTTATTTAAAGCCCAATGATCAGGAACAGCTGGGTCCAGTTTTGAACCATCAAAGTTTAACGAGTACTTAGGTTTGCTGCAACAGGGAGGGTAAAAGGGTGTTTTTTTTTTGTAAAATGATAATAGTTTAGTATGAAATGAATGCATTTTCCAAATTTGATTAAAATATGTATATAAACAAGCAAACTACAACAGTTTACTTATTCCAAAGATTACATATGCTAACGCAAAATTTTGCGTTAGCATATGTAATCTTTGCTTATTCTAAGTATAACATGGAAATTTTAAATTTACAGATTTTTGGAATTTTCTCCGTAACCATTAGGTGCATAATTAACGCTTCAATATACTAAATTATTTGTTTTTTAAGCTCTACAAAATGGTTAATAAAGAAATTGCTAAATTTTAGGTGTTTAGTGTCAAAAATGGGAAAATCCAATTTTACCTATTTGGTAGTGTTTGGACACCTTCTTATATGGGAAAAGGTTGAAAAATATGTTGATAATATTTCAAATTATCAAATCAAATATTTAGTCATTTTAACTACGTAAAAAATAATGTAAGTAAATAATTAAATATATTTTCTTAAATTGTTTTTGGCAACAAATAAATCATTAAAAACCTGGTAAACATTAAAGACCAAGAGCACAACAAATAAAGAAAGCAAAAAGAAAAATCATTTGTGTCCTAAATGAAAAATGGCTTTAATACAAAAAATAACGTTTTACTAAGTTGTAGAATATGCCTATGGTTATCTGTAAATATCAACCTATGCTCTTATTTAAGATTTCCTTTTGACTCCTTGCGGGATGTCCCCATTATATGACAGAAAACTGACAGTCTTTAAAACGTTGTTTTTAGGTGTGGTGTTTATGTACCAAATTTTATTGATTTATCTATTGCCGTTTTGAAAATATTAAGCCCATGCGGGACTTTATAAATACACCCTGTATATGTGACCGTGAGCGCGGTAACTCGGGCAACAACGCTGCGAGTTTGATGAGATATGTTACAATCGTGTAAGCCTAAGTTTATTAGAACGAGTTCGTGAACCAGCATAATCGGACTATGGGAACGGGTGTGTCTGAATTGCGAACACCTCCAAAATGCTGGAGACTGAACATAAGTCGCCAAGATTGAGCACAAATATTCGGAATCGGGGAAAATGGATGAGTCACTGTTTCTTGTAATTTATGGAAGATTTAATACAATTGTTTTAAATGTAATGTTTTAAGACTTGACTTGGCATGTACAAAAACGCAAAGAGTGGAAAAGTAAACGGATAAGCAAGAATTCATATGGGTGGGTTTCATCGATTTCCACTAGAGTGTGCAATTAATTGTAATATATTATATTTTTAAACGTGGAGTTTTTTTTCATTTCAGGATTCTGAATCAACCACTTTCGCGATTTCGTGATTTTTGTGTTGAAATAAATATAATTTTCTAAGGAAGGAAATAAAGCCGACGCTAATAATTTAAAGTCGTTTCAGTGCTGTTTTAACTAACAGCTGGTTTCAAACTGTCATTGACGTTTTTATGTTACAAGTAGTTTACTTAAATATTGATCGTCGGTGTTTGCCCGCATACTGTTTCAATTTTAAATGTTGTTTTTTCCTACCGTAACGGATCTTCGTATTCAGGAAATCTGTAGATTTGAACTGTACATCTCTAATACTTCTACCCTTGGGTAAAATCAAGATTTGTCTGAAATCAAATCTGTGTAAGTAGGCCTATAAGTTTATGCCATGAAAGTTATGTCATGTTTGTAGAATGTGTGTAGTCTATATCGATATACCAAAATTTCGAGGGTTATAAAAATGTAAACCGGTGTAGCAGGTCTCTAGAAAACACTGGGGAAAATCCCCTACCATATTTTGAGCTGATTTTATTGTTAGTGCAACTTCAGAGTATACTTTTTACAAATTACATTAACATTTTCAAAATCTGTTTAAAACTCAATGAGGCGTTCTGTTCACAAATTAACCCCTTCCAAATTAATTAAGTACATAGGCTAGATAACACTGATAATTATGAATTATGTTAATGTACGAATTATGGTAAAAAGATGAAACTGACTTTAGTAAATAACTAACTAAACTTTTCCTTGACTATGTTAAACAAACGTATTTGGCTCAGGTATTCTTGGGAGGGATACCTGAAGTGGGGAAGTCTAAGCTATTTTACAAAAAATACTTCCCGCTATAAATACAGTTGTACTCTACGAATTAATAGTCTGCAAATTACAGACGAATTCCATAAATCAATACTCTGAGAATAGTGGATACTATACTTAGGATTATGTTCTCTTGCAAACTTTTAAGTTATACGTATTAATATTCTGAGAACTACAGGTAGATTTAAATGTGTAACTTTCAAAACAATGGGCGACCGTTCATGGAATAACTGTACTACTTCAATGTCAATTTAGTTATTTAATATCAGCAGTGTGAAATCATGAAATAAAGTGAATGTGACACTGTTGCTTGCTTCTCTGTCAACGCAAACGTAAACAGTGTGAGCTTTTTCCTGTTTATTGCCGAAGAAACTAACCAATATTTACTTTCTAAATTCTTTTTACGGGAAAGAGTCCTTCACCAATATCAAATCAGGAATATTCTCAATGCATTTATTTTACCATAAAATCCAGACAATTATTTAAATGTATAAAAATTATATACAGCATATATTGCTCAATGTTTACAATTTAAGAATTAGGAAATGTGAAAATATGTTTGTCAAGTGTGTACTGTATTATGATGTTGAGTGGTTGAAGCATGCTCATATTAATACGAGTTGATTCCTTACTTAATTGTCACTATTACTATAAACATTTTATTTCATTTCCACGTTTTTCAAATACATTTTATACGTTGACGGAAAAAAACTATATGTAATTTATACATAATTTGATGTATAAAATTAAGGGGAAATGTCTAGAGAAAGCACAATATCAAAGTCTTAATTTGTATTTATCTTAAATATCCACAACATTTGCGTAATAATACCAAATCCTTCCCATTCTTGCGAGTTCAGTCGAGCGGTGGTAATATGGGACAGTCTCTACCCTTGTGAACAATAGCTGGCTCGAGTCACGAGCCCAAGCCCTACAGCAGGTATACCGGGGGAGATCATGGCAGGGGGGGACCTTTCCGGGGTGTGCATTTTGAAAACGATCGGGGTTAACGTATCCGGTTAACATCAATTCTAATTAGAAAATCTGGTAATTGTATATGATAAGTGAATATAATTATCTAATTAATACGCAAACTCAAAAATAACTCGTCATATCGACGAGTGCATGCTGCAACTGAAATTGAGTGTCCGCGGCCGGAAACATCACCCCCCGGTCTCTGACGTCAATATGACGTAGGGGGGTGATGTTTCCGGGGGCGACCTTTCCGCGTCCCCGTGGGTAGTGGGGTGGTGGTCGGAGGACACGGTTCAGTCCGTAACATGAGTATGGAGTCCTGAGATGGGAGATTGGAACTAGTTTGTAATCTGGTTCGCACATCGCTGTAATGAACATAGATATAGATAACAGCGTGTGTTTAGCATTGTAATGGAATTGCACTGACTGTATGTAGACCCTGTGACTGTTTACCCAGTAGAATAGCTGCAGAGTCATATTGCCATACAATGTAAAACAACGACGTGAATAGCTAATACTCTGCCAAATGAAATTCTATGGTTATATTGTCGTTTCTTTTTAATAAGAAGATAGAGTTTGGAGCCAGTTCAACTCAAGTTCTACACGGAAATAAGCGTTTTAAAAGGGAAAAGGTAATTGTTTGCATCTCTTCTAAATTAAAACATTTCGAAGTTGGTGTTTTGACCAGGAATAATAAAAAATATACATTTAATTTTAGAACCAAATTTATCTCACTTTGTCGAATATCAGGAGAGGAAATAACATCTTAGTTCAAAATCAATTCAACAGTTTTTAAAACGTTCATAAAATAAAATCCCAAATTTTAGGTTACACGGTTTACCACAGGTAAAGCTCAACCCCTTTTAGATTTATCGCTGTACATTTTAGTGTTGGTTCTGACCGGTTTGGCGTTTCTTTCAATCCTGACGACTTGGAACCTAAAGTTCGGATCAGTAAACTTTTACCGATGACTATGTCAATTCTTGTACTATTCCGTGTTAAAAATAATACTGCACAAAGCCTCAGGCTGGTAAAATATTCATAAAGCAGATGTACCGCGTACCTGCCATAACTCCATGTTGTGGAGTGATTTGCTCATTACCAGATGACTGGGCCTAATGCACCTCCACCATTTGCATATCACTCCATCACTGTTTATGAGCCTCACTCTCACTCGGTTCGCGACCACCTTTATGGCGACTTGTCCATATCTCTGGCTAATCACTCGGTCCTCTCTCTCTCTCTCTCTCACTCCCTTCCAATCCGCGGTTGTAAACGTTCCTTGGAAATCCTATCTTTGAATTTAAAAATTTTCACAATGGATCGTTAAATAACAGTATTTGCTCAAGTTTCATGAAGGTTTTGAGTGATTTTTCTGTTATGAAAACCAAGTTTATGAAAAAAGAATCAGGATTTGAACAATCATGTTAAGTTAAATTTGTTGAAGGTCAATTATCATAGCATTCTCATTTACCTTTACAGTTCAATTGTTACACTGCTCAATTCTTCCTAAGAATTTTCACAAGATACTCTGTGCCATCTACGTTTCAATACATTTTAGTCACTTTTTTAAATCAAATCACCTGAAAGTAAACAAAACCCCAATACTTATAGCATTAACATATGGTTTGGTTTAGTTTCGGACCAAAAACGTCATTTGTTTATGTTTATGATCCATACCGGGGTTTTGCCATTTTTGATTGTGGTTATCGTCATACATGATCTATCTATATACAAACACCCCTGTTTAATGTTCGCCGGCGACATCAGCGTGTACCATACTGTATAAACAGTGGTGATGGTGATGTACGGGTAGGTATTACAGTAGATCGTATGTTTGCTCTGGGTCGGAGATACCGAGCAGCTCGAGGCGAGTAAATCAATCAGGACGTCTCGGCGGCTGTGCAAATTTCCTTGCGAGATCCTGCGACGCCATACGTCACTGTCAACAGCTGATACAATACAGGCTGTCAACACTCAACAGCTGATTGGCCCAGGGCTGCCAACCTTACAGCGCTGATACCGTTGTGGTCATGTGTCCCCTTTTGGCTGGGAACAGTTTTTCGATAACAAATAAAAGTAATTAGAGTAATGTTTACTCGTACGTGTTTAATATTACTTACCGATTTAGTTTCTTTATGTATGGCTGCTGTGTTTGTTCCACGGGTGAGTATGAAATAACACATGCTCGGTGAAAGATATCTGAAAGGTAAATCATGAATGCGACAAACACATAGCCATATTAATGTCCCTAAAATTTCGACGGGGTACGTCGAAGGATCCCCGAAGATACCCGAAGACTGAAGGGGCACACGTCTGAGGAGACGTCAACACTTAATGTGTGAAACTTTTGGGAGTAGACTAGGTACTGATTGGAATTTGTTTTCGTAGCACCAAAGTGATAACGTAGAATCTCATGTGCATCCTCCCCCTCACCCCTCACCATGGTAAGAAGTACGGGTAGGCAGCTAAATTTGTTTAGTTTGGTCAGACAAACATTGTAATAAAGAAACACTGAAGCCCATCCTTATTCAAAATATAGCCTAGCAATCAAGAGGAACAATAGGCCTACTTCTCCATTGTCAAAATCACTAAACCGAATGAACGTTTAAAACATTTCAGGGTTCAAGATAAACAAAACCTCCTGTTCGTTCACAACGCCAACATCGCCTACCTGAATGAACGCTTCTCCACACAGACGATAGACACCGCCCATTGTGTACCGAGGTGTCTAACAACATTGCGGTGTTGTGTAGGTGCGATGCAAGTCACCGGAGATGGTATCGCGTACTTGAGATAACAATACAATCATTACAGCACAATACAGCGGTAGGAGGTTCCAACACCTCCGCGGCTATACAAATACCGCGAGTCATGTTGAGGTTTAATTATTGAAAACTGACACTTCTGTGGCAAATAGCATGGAATCATAGATTAAACATACTCCCTGTGAAATCTTACGGTCCAATTCTTAAGACGTCAGTAGCTTTTTGAGTTCAAAACTGGTGTTTAAGTCCTTGATTAGAGGGTGATCTTGGCTTTAAGAGATGGCTCATCTTTAGCCATGTAATTGTTGCCGGGTAACATAATACTTGATCATCTAGTAACATATCTAGACAAGGCCACTTACTCCAGTCTACTTTCATCCTACGCTTATGTGTGGGTTAAAATACGCCATTTGCGTCCTAATCTAAGTTGCTAAAAACTAAAAAACAATCACCAGAAACGTACACTGATTTTTTCTACGCCATAGGCATTTCACGAGAGAATAAAAATGTTTACTTTGATCCGAATTTATGAGCGTTTGCTGTATTTTGGTTTTAGACTGGAAGGGCAGAGGTTTGTATCATTTCCTAAAATTGTCATAGTTTAGGTCTACTATCTTACTACCTTAAAACAGAGACGCACAATCACAATTTGAAGCTGAATGTGAATGCAAAATGTGCAGAGTGGATTTCTATGATCATTGCAGCTTTCTTATAAAGATCAGGTGTCTCTTCTAGGAGGAAGTGTATTGAAGGGCTAATGATCAAAACAGCTAAAAAAATCTGACTTTTCCAGGAACGAACCAGGATTTTCTGAATATCGGGTGACCACACAGCAACTCAGGGACCTTATTCAAGCCGATGATTCCATTTTGCTCAGCCTTTGATACAAATGTACCACATTTATTTCCCCAGTCTGGTGGGAGAACGTTAACCAATGGGCGGGGGCTGCGACAGTCACAACTTTCCCTACAATGGCGGCCAGACTCAGAGATGGAGTGATCGAGTTGTCTTCATGCTTAATGATCGACACCGCTGTATCAACGATCGACACGACCTCCACGTAACTCCCGCCAAATGTCAGCGCAGTTCCCGCCAAATGCAGATCCGGACATTCCCATATAGGGAGGTCATCAAATTGGACATTTTGAGCTTATTTTTGCGTGATTCAATGGAACCCAAACCCCTGGTATTGTACTTGCATCGAATTTTTGTTAAAAAGGCTCATTAATTGATAGCCCGCTGAAAAATGTCATAACAGTCCAGAATCTACCCTGTATGGCCTCCATTTTAGTATGGGATCTCCTTAGATTTGAAGGTGAGCACCCAGGTAGTCAATTAAGCCTTTTCTTTATTTCTACCAAACTCAAAAAAGTTTTAGAGCATGAAAAGTGGTTTACAAAACTGTACTAAATGTTATCTTAAAGTTAATAAATAACGTAGTAAATAACTATAGTAAATAAATATTTCGTTGGTGTTCAATATGTTTTTCAAGGAAACAAATCAAAGGTAACATGCTAAGATTTTTTTCTAAACAAAAGGGAGCTGAACTCCGTACTATGATCCATATCAAACCAAATGTTGCTCATCTAGCTCTTGTAAACGGCATCATGTACTTAACAAGCATAAGGGAGTATAAAATAATTAGTAGAACATTTAAAAAAGAAAATATTTTTGGCGAGTCGAGATTTAAATCTAGAAATAGTGTGCTTAAGACCAGTTCCTCTACCATCACCACCTTATTACACCTAATTGTGAGGCTTGAGTTAGGTAATATGGTAATACGCACTTGGAAATTACCAAAACGAGTGATTAGCCCTGAAATGGGCCCACTTTGTTGGCTAAACTGACACAACTTCCGCCCAAACCGGGAATTAAGGTGGATTTTTAAATTAAGAAAACATAAAGTAGGAAGTAGGGAACAGATGAAAGGAAAGTCAAGACGGTTTTTAATTCTCAGGCTCTTGCTCTGATTTATAATAGTAAGTTAAATCGAAAACTTTGAATAATTAAGGCAGGAATATTTATTTCTATCAAAAAGTTTTTATTAAAAAGTGCATCTCCCAAATGATTGTAATTATTATATTATTTTCATTCCTATTATATCGTTGCATTAACACAAGGACACGATGCTACATAATTACTTTTTCCTACAGGTTAGTGAGGAATAAGTGTGAAACGGAGTGAGCCGTTTGTGCACCTTTTTTATTACCATTAACTATTTATCTTTGGTCAAAGCTAAAACCAGCTGTTTCTGGCTAAAACCATCGCTAAAACGAACCTAGCTCCAACTTGATTTTTAATGCCAAACCTTCCGTCCAGACTATTATCCGAGGATCCAAACTTAACAGCTTCAAAAACCTGCCATGTAAAAAATGTCTGAAGGGCTCCTATACACCTGTTGATCGTCTACAACTATCTTCTGCCATTAGTGAAATCAACTGAGATTCTACGAGGAAATTATATGTTGATAAATTTGCAACAAACTTGTTTTCTTCCTTTAGATGAACACGTCATATTTGGAACTGGAATTTCATATGGCGTATGTAAAATACTTTATTCAATAGCTACTAAAACACCCCAAGTTTGCAATGGAAAAATAGCAAATTGACGTACACTCTTTAAAAAGTTGCAGTACCGCACATAACATACGTTGTAAGCCTTCTCAAGGGTCCGGTATGATTGATTTTGTAATTGAGGTGATTATTGTGTACTATTAGCTTAAGTATCCGAGCATATTTAATCGAATAATAAAATACTGACACTCTCATTTTGAGGGTGACTATAAACCCTTTACTTTGTAATTCAGTGACAAATATCAGCAGATTTTAGATAGTAAATAGTATAATGCTAATCATTAGCAAACATTATTAAGTTGAAAACAAATGAAGGAAAAAATGTTGCTTCTTTTACATCATAAGATTCTACGTAGGCCTAAGTAAAATGAGGATGGTAAAGAAAAAATTCCAGCCTTATATATTTAAAAAATTTAGTTTTTCTTTTCCGAGTTCGTTTGGCTCTGCTACCCGACCGATTTTCATGACTGAGGTCTCAAATTGAAGGAAAGCACGCACAGATTTCACATCAAGCATCGGCATATATTTATCTACTGTATTACTCAACAAAAAAATTTGATTTTTTTCGAATTCTTACTTAAATTTAAGATTTTTTTTTACCAGTTATAATTATATAATCCTATATATTTTTGTCCAAGAACCTTCAGTGAAAAACCGGCTTCCATTTAAGTTATTAGTTATTAAAAAATGATGAGTTTCAAGGAAACGCAATGCGAACAACCAAATAAACAGTTTTTTTTTATAAAGATTTTCTATGATTAAAAATCAATAGCTAAGTGATATTGTTTGTTTTTTTTGTTTTAGACCCAAAATAATCATTAATTGGCTTTAACTTTAATTTGAACTATTAATTGTTTGAATAAGTTATGTACAAGATACTGTTTATCAATCAAAAATCATAAATTTAATTATTCCTCGGATATGATGGTTGTGATATGTTGTTGTGTGTTGTGCTGCGGAGCAGGATGGGTCCTCTAGTACCTAGTGAAATTAATTGACGTATTTTAATATAAAATATAAATTAATATATATTTTATCGCATATATTTTTTGCATATATATTTATGGAACATTAATTTCCGTTTCTACGTACATTAATGTTTAGTTAAAAGATTCGCCACGATCCACATAAATTTCCGCCCCGCACTCCAAGAAGCACTCGAAGGTGCATATTTATTGTATCACTTTAATTCCTATCTCCTCTCATATCCCTGGATTTGTGGAAGGGACTCAATTTCCGCACCGTTATCGCGAGCATCTTATAACGCATGTATTGTGTCTTTTCGGGCATTTCCATTTAATTTCCCTGGTATCGTATCGCGAGGTCCAGCAGGAAATGAAAGTGTTATATCGAGATGACGAGGGACGAGGGTGGTGCGGCCGAGCGTTAACTTTGCTATCCATCACTCCTTGCACCTACTGTATTGGGACTGGCACTTATCGGACGTTACGCCTAACCTACTTTGACCACTTCACACTTCACAGGTGATAAGGACCAAGTTGGGTCCGCCACCGCCAGGAAGCGCTTACAAGTCCGCTGTCCCGGCAAAGTGGTTTCACTGATTCGTTCTGCTTCCCGGGTGGGTTTATCTTCGACTTTCATTATTTATCTAATACAATAAACAGCATTTTATATTTTAGCAGTACGGATTTTGATTTTTTGTGTTTACGAAGCAGCTTAACATGGATTTCATGTTGGATTCTATTTTAAATTTGCATTCTGTGTTTTTAACGGAACCAACTCCAACTATTTTTTATATAAATTCATTCCAGAGAATGTCGTGTTATCTTTAACAAATGTATGAGTAATTGAGTGTAACAATTGCCATTTCACTGATATTTTTATATAACGATATTATGTAATTTACTTTGAACTTTGTCAACAAATTTTTATCTTTGTAGGAACAACCCATTAAAATTAAACTAATTAGTAGTTTTCCATCGGTATATTAACAAAAGTACTACATCTAAACCTTAAACATAAAAAAACTACATGTATTGAATTAAATATTTTTCTTTCCAGCCATTTCTAAAGGATATTTTTTAGTTAGCAATTCGGGCATTTTTATTTTACTTTTAAGCCTTACCATACAAACGCAGTAATATTATTCAGTGTTTATTGTTATTGTGCATGTTTTTAGCTCTACTTGTATGTTAAATCAGCCTTTTTCGTTGTTGTAAAAATGAATTATGTGTATTTTCTATCACGTTTATAAGGCAATTGAAAATTTACAAACAAGGTAATGTCCTATAATGTGTATTTATATGCATTATATAAATAAATATTATCATGTTTACTGTATGTTTTATTTGACCAGTATGACACACTCCTTAGTCCTTTAAACGTTTCCAAAATTCGAGTGGCAAGATTGTGGTGGTGTTGACTATACGGTGCTTGTAAATAATAAAAGAGTAGGCAGATTTTGCAGATGGCAAAATAGTTTAACAATTTTGACACAGTCCTAATCTCCATATAGTTTATCGCCACTTACAACGCCTATGGCTGTGACGCGAGATCATACTGTATAAAGCCTCATATAAATGCATACAATGCAGAGAGTTACGAGTTCTTACTCGGAGCTTCATTTCCTGCTTCCGGTCTACAACTGGGTGTGGAAACCGGAAACAACAGGAACTCAACTCGTGCATTTTGTCTATGTTATTAAACTTAAGATAGCTTTACAGTCTGTTGATGTTGCAGCGGAATCGTTCGGTCTGATCTGATTGACTGAGTGCTTAAAGCAGGTATGAAAATGAGTTGTTAGGTCATGCATTAGCTTGACATTACTAAAAGAAATAAACTAAATAGTTATTCTTTTATAAGTTCGTCTGAACCTTAAACTAATGTAGGCCTACGCGTGCTCCAAACAACGATATAAACAACTCAGTTATTTACATCGTTGGCTCCAAATCGAGCGTTTTCGAAACATGAAAGGAATTAATTTTAAATAAGTAACTTACACTGTCAATAAAAACTATATAAACATTTCATTGTCGGACTAAATATTTTATTATTTTTCACTACCTGGCCCAATTCTTTAGCGTTTTATAATTTAGGCCCACACAAAAGACTTCCCCAACCTGCATGTGCGGAAGGTCTTAGTTCTGTGGTAATATCAACATGATATCAACGTCTATATAGTCATCAAATAATTCAAAATAAATGAGATAACCAACGATGTAAAGAACTACATCGTTGAATCGTTGGAGACAACAATTGGCGTCTTGCACACTACATTTCAATTCTCTTGAGCATTACAATCATTTAATGATAAGGCACTACAATTTGATATAAGACTACTTATATACTTATATACAAGCTAATTTCGGAACGGCTTACTTGTAGCACAAATGCTACATCTCGCATCATAGACAATTGTATAAAAACAATTGATTACAAATCGTAATTTAACTACCCGTTATTACGAAACAACAACTTACACACCATAAAACTGTGCGCGTTTTATAAACTTTGGATTTAAATTATTTAAATCATGTCCAGTTTATTAATTCTAAGTATTTCATTCGAACTATTTGAATTGCCAATTGAGCATGTTTGATCAAATCTTTAGACGGACATATTTTATTGGATTAAAATTTTCATTAGGTTACTATGCTATTATTTAGTTTGAAAGATAAACCCCCACACAAAAGGCAGGATCCTTTGCGTGTGACAACAGAACAAATCAGTGAAACCACTTTGCCGGGACAGCGGACTTGTAAGCGCTTCCTGGCGGTGGCGGACCCAACTTGGTCCTTATCACCTGTGAAGTGTGAAGTGGTCAAAGTAGGTTAGGCGTAACGTCCGATAAGTGCCAGTCCCAATACAGTAGGTGCAAGGAGTGATGGATAGCAAAGTTAACGCTCGGCCGCACCACCCTCGTCCCTCGTCATCTCGATATAACACTTTCATTTCCTGCTGGACCTCGCGATACGATACCAGGGAAATTAAATGGAAATGCCCGAAAAGACACAATACATGCGTTATAAGATGCTCGCGATAACGGTGCGGAAATTGAGTCCCTTCCACAAATCCAGGGATATGAGAGGAGATAGGAATTAAAGTGATACAATAAATATGCACCTTCGAGTGCTTCTTGGAGTGCGGGGGAGGAAATTCATGCGGATCGTGGCGAATCTTTTTACTAAACATTAGTATACGTGGAAATGGGATGTTGAACTTTTTAATAATTAAGTGACATAGCTTTTGAAAAGCTGTTTAAAAATTTTGTTTGACTTTCTTTCAGTAAATTTCTTTTTGTTCAATGTAGAGTGTATATTTAAAATTAGATGTTCATTTATTTAAATTACTTTTTTATTTGTTTTCGTATTGCTCAATAACACTGTGGGATTCAAAAACTACACATCTACGTTAAATATTTGTCAAAATGGAAATATATGTACTGTACTACACAACAACGTTTGTAAAAGTGTAGGTAAAATCATTTTGAAAATCGCAAGCTGAGCAATTAAAAATGGAGTTTGTCCGTTGGTATGTAAAATAAATAAATAGGCCATATATTTTTCATTTGATGTAATACTATACCTATCAATATGTTTTGGTCAATAGCCTATTTAGGTCTCCATTGGTAGATTCAACCTGTATTTTATATGATCTACTTAGTTTTCCCTTCCAATGGCAATTTCATGATTAAATCAATTACAATGGTTTTCTGCTCGTTGTTGCCACATAGTAACTTATCTCGGGTGGGAAACAGGTTTTTTATTGCAGTGCGGATAAAACAGGATCGCCTCATATTGTGCACCTGACCCGGGTTATGAGATCTTACTGAGAGCTTCATTTCCGGTTTCCTGTCAATAATACTATTGTAACAAACTTATTAGTACGTCGTTTTACATTATATTGAAGCAAAGTAGTCTATCTATAGTTTATAGTGATATAGGGAAGTTTGATGAGGCTACTTTCTAAAATCTATAAATAAATTATTTGTTACGTGCGTGGCAGGTGGCATTGACTACTTAATTCATGGAGGTGTTTGATGGTTGTTTTTGCTTATGGCATGCAAATTTTTATTTATTTGTAATGAGAAAATTTCTTGTTTATAGGAAACTACAGGCACGATAGTTTTTGGAAATTACATTCATAAATGCACACTTTATGATTAAAATGGATTTTTAAAAGACAATTTTGATAGGAATCATCTCACAATAACAAATCAATTAATCCACTTTACGGTTTATGCTCCAACTGTAACATTAGTATCTACCGATTGCAGTGTGAAATTGTACTAACATTCACTATAAACATTGACTATACACAAACTAGCCATTGTTTAGTAAACATTTCACCGAATGGGAGCAATACTCATGAATGTCTGTTTAAAGCTGCTAAAAACACGACAGGTCTAAAACTAATTTCTAAAAATTTGTCTACGAAACAAAAGTAGTATTTTGCACAAATAAAAGTATAAGAGTAGTAATTTAACATACAGTGTGGTGTGGAACAGAAAGGCAAGTTTCTACTCATTGAATTGCAAGAAAAGATTAGAAAACTTGTACCAAGTAAAAACTAGCCACATCCGTGCAGAGATTACAGGCTGCCTCCAGTTTTAGTGAAGCAGTTGAAGAACAACAGAGGAATAATAGTAGAAAATGTAGTTAGTGTATAGCTGTATAACTCTTACATTGTATAACTCCAGAGATAAATGTGCATAGCAATAGCGCTTACTTAGTTGTATAACTTCAGAAATAAGTATGCATAGCTATAGAGCTGAGTTGTATAATTTGTACAGCTATGAGCTTCTAGAGAGCTCTAGTTGCTCATAGCTGTAAAGTTATCTACAAATTTGTTGTGTTGAGTTTCGGAGCTGTAAAACGTATGAGACTGCTCATACAAGCCCACAGTCACAGACAATGCTGTATAATACTTTATTCCATTGTCTGTGCCACAGTTGTATGGATGGTGAGGCCGAGGATACAAACATGTATACAGTACTCTAAATTTGTATAGCTAACATGATTTTGTATGTATAGATATGGCTGTAGAGCTAGCTAACTTTAGATCTTCCTATTTAACAAATTTACTAACAATTATTGTCATATTATTTATAATATCTGCAACTGAGCTTTTTTATTTTAAGGATTGAAAAAGTTGTATACATAAGCAGATGTATAGCTGTATACGTAGCTCTATAGTTGTTTAACTAGATGTATAGCAACTGCATATATACGGCGTGGTGCGAAAATAATGAAACCCAAAAATAAATGATTAATAGCTTATACTAAAACAAAGCTTACAATTACTTAACTAAATTGTGCCACTCATAGCAGTGCTCTGAGATGGCCAGCAAGACCATGGAACAAATGGAATGTGTTGTTACTAACGAACATGTTTTTGTTTGGCTAAGTAATTGTAAGCTTTGTTTAGTAAATTAATGCGTTATTTTTGGGTTTTATTTTTTTGCACCGGTAACTGTGCTGCTTCTACAGATAAATAACTGTACAACTCTATATTTGTACATCTGGATAACTGAAGATGTACTGAGTATGTTGTAAATTTGTAACTCTATAGTTGTATAAATGGTCAACTCTAGAGTCTAGTAAAGCTAAATATATCAAGCTATAAAGTTATAACTTGATCTAGTTAGAATTAAAGATTACGAGTTGTAACCCTGGCCAGCTTAGTGCGCTACTTAGCGGGTGATATCGCAGAGTGTACAGTTCGGGAATTAATTTCAACAAGTAGACTCACGTAAGAACAACACGATCTGATAAGGAAATGAATAAAGAATCTCTGTTTCCTGCGAGTAGATGAGAGATAGGAGTGATCGCGGCCTACAGTGGAGCTCTGGTTATCTGGTGTAGGACACCTTTGTACACAGACAGTGTGAGAGACACAAAGTAAGTAAAAATAATCTGTAGTCAAATGTATAAAATTATGTGGTTCAGGGAGAAAGTTTTGTTGGTACCCTAAAATTGCACGAAACAATAAAACATAATAAAAAATCTCCTAAAACGATTTTGCCGAAGGAAATGCTGCAGTTCCGATTGATGATCGTAATGTTGTTAAGTATGTGTTAATCATTGTGCCAAATTATATATTTCATTAATACAACTTAACACTTTATCTACATTCAGACAAACTGAAGTAGAAACATATGTACCAGTAGTTAAATTGAATTGATTTTTAGTGGAGCAACCTAATACACCTAAGTTTAAAAACAGTAACTGTTCGTGTTTGCAAAACTAAATTGTGAGAGATTATTTTAAATAGTAAACAATGAAAAGTTGTTGTTTTTGGTGTTAATAAGGTTAAATAATGGTGCAAAATTGTAAAACACATAGTTTTACACTCTAGCCATCATGTCTTGTCAACCACCGCTGATTAACTAGAGAACATTTCGAAAAGGGTCAGTTTAGACAATATTGATGAAATATACTTTCTATAGTATTTATTGATGTAAAATTGAAATTTTCTACTTGCAAAACAGCGTGCCGTTCAAAAGGGTAGAGAACTGTACAAAACCGTTGCAAAACTCAAAAACAATTAGTTTGCCGGGGGTGGCAGGCGCAAGCGTGCTCTGACCAACGTAAATAACAACATATCAGATGCCTAAGTCACTCCACGCCTTGACCTTTCCACCACCTTTCGATTGTCATTTGCTAATAACTAACGGCCAATCGTCGTTGCCGCGCTGTACCCGGTGTGGCAATAGTTGGTAAACCTGATTGTGGTAGATTTAGAATTATGTTGCCTACAGATCGCGATAAAACTTGGCAAAACGTGATTGTAAGGCTAGGCAGAGAAGTTAACATTTTGCAACAATGCTAGAAGGGTCGTGAGTTAGGTTTTAGGAGTTCTTGGTTGTTTAAAGTCTGTTGGGCACAACAAAATTTATGGCGGAAATTCATACTAATAAGCTATGAGTGATTTTTTTATGGAAATTTGTTTCGTGTTTTCTGGACTGACCTATAACTCAAAATTTCCTTATGGGACATTGAATTATGTTTACTAATACATATTCTCGCGCATTTAAAAGTTGATAAGCAAATAATGCAATCCAAAACCAGCCTGTATTCAGAAAACGAATGCATATAGCCATTCAAGTCTCAGAGACTCAATCAAATAGTCATACGATTTTATATAGCTAAAGATGCTACATTGAATGTTCATCCATGTATTTTTGAATGCTTCGAACTTGCACCTGCATTGCCATAGCAGAACTTGATCCTCCCAATTCTAGAATCAACACAATCGTCAACTAAACGAAACGCTTCAAATGTGGTCTCCTCAATTTCAACACTGGATTTCCTAACAAATCTTAAACCCAGAACACTGTACACTCAACAACTATTAGACAATCTTCGAGGATTTTCCTAGTCTTTCAATCATTTTCAGAAAACTGACCACGAGTGCATTAAAATGACAATTGTACAACTTTACCAGATCTTAAACTTTTGGTTATTTTCCCTACACAGGTCAAAGACCAGTCAAAGATTGACTAAAATCCCAGACAAATTATTTCTAACGACAGTTGCAGTCGTTCCTAATGATCCTTCCAAATCTAGAATTTACACAGTCCTAGCGCTTCGAGGTGGGCTCCTCGATTTCAACACCGAACTTCTAGTACATTTTGGGACTTCTTTTACCTTTGAAATCACAATTGACAATCTAGGGTTCTTGGAGCATTTCAAGAGGCAGGAAACCAATCACGAAGCCAATAAAACATTTGTACAACTCGACAACGCGGCGTGGTGTGGGGGTGTGCAGAGATCACGCTCTGCCTAATCTGCTGGATCAGTTCGATTTAATTATTATTACTGGAGGTTTCTCATGATGCATCAGGTCGAGTTATAAATCTGCGGTAACGTTTGAACGTGTTGAAAGTTGGCCGGATCAGATGCCCGTGGCCGCCCCCCGTGCACGACAGGGACTGCTTTATTTGGCTCTAGGGGTGGGGGAGGACTACAGGTGGTCGCGCTAGTATCAATATTCATTCATTTACGGAGTTTACAGTGATACTGAAATCAGCAATTGCAGATACATTATTGCAATAGTAAAGAGACAGAAAATAGCAATTTGCAAGTTTCAAAACTGCAAGTGTGACAGAAAGTGTTTCTAAAAGTACCGGTATGAAGCCAATTATTGTGACCCAAACATAACAAAGGAAACAATGGCAACTAACATTATTGAAACAAAACAATGTTACCAGCAATACAGGCAAAAGAAATAGCAACATACGTAAACCTAAAAGTGATGAACATTTGAAAATAATAAATCTCTGAAATTAATTAACAAATATAAACAAACAATCGGTTGATAAACAAAAGATCATTATTTTACATGTATAACCAGAAATAATCTAATAGAAAAAAATAAAACAACTAAAACTTCATAAACAAAAAGAACAAAAGCTCTAACAATAAAATACAGAGACAAAACACTGGAAAATCATTTAAGAAAGAAAATAAATAAACAGAAATACTGTAAATTATCTAATGTTGGGGAAAATAATGGGATAAAACAACAGTAGAGAGATTGTGTGCCATTGGAGAGTTTACAAGAGAGGTGATTGACAAGAGGGTGAGAGAAAGGAAAATATTGACAAAATTGCTAATATTTAAAAATTAAAGAATTGGCAAGTTTAAGTGAGTAAATAATAATTTTGTAATCTGTTGTAATTGTAAGTGGTTGATGAAAATATCGAGATCAATCTACTTAATTACAATATTGTAAAGCAGTTGTTTTTTGTGAGTTTTATTTTCTGGTTACAACAAACACTTCTGAATCGACCGATCACATGTCAAAATGGGGTAGATCGAACGCCCGGCCCACGGCCGTACATGCTTATTCGTGTCCGTAAAAACTCCTTGGACCGTCAAAGTTTTGAATTGGATCTTTTAGACAACAATGTTAACTAACTTGAATATACGATGTATGTAAGAAAACTAAAATAAACCCCACCATTTTCACATTTGTACTATTTGAAAAGTATAACTATTCAAATAGAGTATGTTACATTAGTTTTCTAATCGGTAAAGAAACTAGTAAACAAAATACCCTTTATAAAAAACGAATGGAAAAGGTTGAAATTGTGTCAACTGGCCCAAAAGGAAAAATCTAAAAGGAGTAAATATGACTATGAATAAAATATGGATAAACCACTTACATTTACTATTTAAATTTAAACGTTAGGGCTGCACATCCAGACAACTAAGGCAATATGATCTCCATGTAGAATGTAGCGTTTTGAGCTGCAAGTATCCTCTTAATTATGTAAATGTCTGCTTATCTTCTGCTAGCATCCAATACTAGTCGCAATGGAGCCCCTGGCCAACGTCTAAATACACCAATACACCTACACCAGCATTGCTACTTTTCAAAATTGCTTTTGTCAAACGCCCTTATTATCAATTTTACTCATTAATTTGAGACATCAACGCCAGGTGCATATTTTAAAGTGAATATGAAAACAAGACTAGATCATTACATTGCAACATATTTATTATTATCAGATTGCATTAAATATTGAGAAATGCTTAAATAAATACTACTGATAATTGTTTTGTATCCAATCATTGGTAGTCATTTAAACTGGACGTTCCATCCATATTAAAGTTATAGCCAGTTTTTAATAAAAATTTACTTATAATTAATTGAGTCTCCAAGAAAGTTTTTCGTGCTGCTGAAAACTACAGATGTGCATATTTTAAGCCACATAAACTATCAAAGCCACAAAGACTAAGGCAGAAATAAAATGTTACCTAGTGGTTCACTCTGCGAGTGGCTTATTCAATTATGTTCTACTAGAGTCCTGGTGTCCTACTATACATGAGTCTATTGTCTACTGCAATATCCAAGAGTCAGTGATTTAACATGCAAACACTTTCCAAACATACGATTTCATTAGGCCTCGATTGTTGATTGAACGTTTGGAATATTTTAACACTTGAAGACAATGTTAACGAAGCCACCCTCTGATAACGTTCTATATCTGTTATCTACGAGGTTATCACAAGTAAACTGATAACACAGACTTTGTACATTACACATCCAAAAATAATTACAATCTTATCAACATATTTTCAACAGTTCCCTCGTAGACAAACTCGTGTTCGAATACTTAACTAACACCACACACCTAGTTGCCAGCTGGGTTCACCCCAAGTCCTGAATATGACAGGTTCCCCCAGAATAGTAAATAGTTGGAATTAAGTTTCGACCGAAAGAGTTTGAAAAATATATATATTCAGTTATACAGTACAAAGGAATTGAATTGAGAAACAATAGATTTGGTAGATAAAGAGTAGACAATCTACTCCTTTAATCTATGATTTTATCATGAAAATACGACGATGTCAAAGGAAAAAGGAACATACTCATCAGAATTTCCAGTGTTTGCCACGGATAAGAAGTTGCAGAATTAGACCTCCAAAAAGATACTAATAAAAAATAAGAAAATCCGAAGAAAGGGATATGTATGTAATTGTAAATGGTCTGTCTTTTTATAATTTGTTAATATTGTTATTAAATCATATGAACGATGTTAGACACCCCAAGGAAAGGAGATTTATTGTAAACAGTCCTTTAGAACCTAAGAATAATTAGGTGCTATACAGAATTGTATATGTATGTTTTAGATAAATATATACAAATTGTGACATTAGTAATAATAATTGTAAACCAAAATAGTTGACTGAAGTGGGCTCACATGTTTCATACGTAGAGACGTACTACTGTAGTAGTTAAATGACTGTCAATGGTGCTGTCCAACAAAAGGTTTAACAAGACCATAGTTTTGGCCGTTCCCTTAGAAAAAATCATAATATACCAAGGGTGATCATTATCAACATTATTACTTTGACAGTGACGTGAACTTAGGTACGTATTTCAAGCCATATATGAATGTACCTTAGTGTAATGAAGCTAGATTGTAGCTTTAGTACTATCTAAGATCAGCTGTTTCTTAAGCCCAACCCATTTATTTAGACCGACAGCTGGACACACTTTTTCAACAAATCAAACTACAAAATTCTTTCACGATCGATCCATTGTGGACAACCAATAAAGAACGCAAAATAACGTATCGATGGAGTATAAAAATCCACCAGATTAAGTCATCAACTCCCACTCGCCGGTCAGTTTCCCAAGAATGGACAATATTTCGCTGGAGCTGCGCTGAGCAGGATTAACTCAACCAATATACCTGTCGCTGGGTCCCGCCCACCGAGGCACGCCTGTGCCTATTAATTTACACTCGAGTCAGTGTTTGTTTTCTATATTATTTATTGAGCCACGACTGGTAGATACCGCTCCGTGCTCTCACAGCTGCGATTGGTCGAGCTGGTACACAACTGGTTACAATTACTTAACTCTGGCGCACGCGTGTTACTGATAGCCGGGTAGTTGGGTGGTTATAGCTGTGAAAAATCGGCAGTTTCAAAGACTGGAAACTGGACCCAGTCATTTGAATACTGTGGGATTTTAATCATTTGTCCCTCAAAAGCCACACAGATAATCTCAACACACTTGCATTCAAACTCTGTTTGAATACACCGCTTATTCACTGACGCAAAGAAATGTCAATGATGATGATAAAATTGAATACGTGTCCCTTAACATACTAAAAAGCCTGCCAAATTTGGCGTTTTTTATGTATAGTATAACCCAAGATTTTGAGGGTTTAGAACACATCTAATATACAGACACACAGCTAAGCACTTTCTGTCCACGTTTATCATGTCAAATATGTTTAAGGAACAAATCCACAATTGGGCGCCAGGAAGTTCCGGTACATCCTGTGCATTGATTACAAATTATTGTATAATTTGTTTGTGAAAGCTAATTAAAGTGAACGATTTTAACGCTGGTTTGGTGCCCTGATAACAGAAAATGATAGGTTATCTGTTATTATGATAAATTATGGTCGAAAGTTCAGAATCCCAGCTTACTGTCTGACAAATAGCCCTATCGGTTTCTTCGGAGGAGATTTTATGATACATGTGTTAATATATAATATCGCTACACTCACGCAGCTTTTCATAATGAATTAATCCGTCCACAAATGGATGAATTTTATTTTATTCTCTTTTGTAATACACTTAAAGTTTTTCTTGATTTTCTATAATTAAATGTGTGTAATAAAATATAAAAAAGCCGCAAAACTTACATATTATCTGCCATTTTTTTCAACTGGTTTAAATCATACCTGAAATCAATCAAAACAGGTCTTCTTAGTCACATAATTTATAAAAACTCTACTGTTAACATATTGTTATCATACAAGTTCTAAAGATGTCTTTGTATTTTCAAAAATATAAACATAAATTAAAAAAAAATATGCAACGTTAAACAACTATTATGTAAAATGATTTTTATGTTAAAAATGTTTGAGGTAAAATAATTAGGGGTACATTTAGTAAGATTACACAATGTACACCCAATTGGCGAATCAATTGGGTCTGATGATGATTGGGGTGTCCATACGAAATCAATCATCACTTACCACCTTTTATACCGTCTGGTGAGTAAACAGTACAAGGGTAAATATATTAATATATTACAAGTGTTTTTTCCGTTTTTTTGTGCTTTCAGGTAAGTTAATAATTAATTTAACACGTACGACGCTGATAAAGAAGTTATTTAATATATTAATAACGTCATCAAAATGTAAACAAGTGAATAAAAATAGGGTTAATGAAAATATTGTGGTTTCCTTTTTTTGTGATGCAGGCCATCAAAATTTTAGCAATATTAATTTTACTTCCAATTTCCATCTCGAAACTTAAAGACATCCACGGGTTGTAGCCGAGGAGATAAGAATATCAGACTTGTTTTGGCTGGTCTACTTTTAGTAATAAACAGTCTGTGAGTTCAACACTTTCGCCTATATCTAAAAATAAAAATAAGAAATAGAAACAAAGAAATGTCTTGAAACCACCTCTCGTTTGATATTCAAGTCAAGTCAATATCGGTTTGGTCAAGTCAATATGACTCACAGAGCCAGTGTTTGCACAGGTTATGGTGGGTTTAACAACTCGAGATTGTTCATAATAACAGTACTCGTGGTTTGTGGCGGCCATTACAGCGGTGATAAGCCTTATCAGAGATCTGATCCACCTGATAACGCGCTACAATTACAACCTCATTACAGCGTTAATGCCTCGCCGCCACACAGCCACAGGTCGCAGATAAGAAAGCCACACTAGTCACACCTTTTGTTCATAATGCACAAAGTGAATGCTTTATAATGGTCATATTTTCAAATAAAGAAACTACAGTATATATTTTTTTAAATAAATACACGTTTGTGCACATTCAGATCTAACCTTAGGGAAGGTTATTTGAGGCTCTGCTCCACCTACAAGACTGATTATCTGATTCTCATACGTCTCCATTTTTTATGAAAATAAATTCACCTAATCACACCTAGTGTCTAGCTCATCCTAAGTGTATAAGGTGTCCCAAAGGCTACAGAGTTATAGTGTCCCTATGGTTTTCAGATGTCTCTGCCATCTTAATCTCTAGCAAGGCGTCTTATACAAACCCCCCCCCCCTGATACAACTTTTGATCCAAGTTTCCCTGGTTTCTCTTTTCTAGTCTCCAGTAATTTCTGATGTTCCTGTGTTTCTGATCTACAAGTATCTTTGAAGTCTCCAACTTTCCTGTTATCCTGGTTTTTTATCCATGCCCCAAATATATATCTAATTTCCCTGTACTCCTGATACTTTGTTTCTCATGTGTCTCCGTAATCCGTGTAATCCTTGTCACGGAGCATCTCTCATATCAACTCTTTCCTAGCTGTCTCGCCGACAGCCCTACTTTTCTGGCACAAGCTAGTGTCCCTGATGTCCCTGTTATCCCCTGTTTCAGGTATCCCTGATGTTCCTGTTATTCCGTGGTATCTGATATTCCTGCTATCCCATGATCTATGCATCCCTGATATTCCTGTTATTTCGTGGTCCAATTGTTCCTGATATTCCTGTAATTCCGTAGTCCAGTTGTCGCTTGTATCCCTGGTGTTCCTGTTATCCTGTGACCTGTGATTCAGTTTTTCTTGATATTCCTGTTATCCCGTGGTCCATGTGTCCCTGTTATCCCCTGTTCCAGGTGTCCCTGATGTCCCTGTTACCCCCTGTTCCAGGTATCCCTGATGTCCCTATTATCCCCTGTTCTAGGTATCCTTGATGTCCCTGTTATCCCCTGTTCCAAGTGTCCCTGATGTCCCTGATGTCCCTGTTATCCCCTGTTCCAGGTGTCCCTGGTGTCCAGGCCCAGTGGGCGGCGAGGTTGGGTGGCCGAGATCCCGATATCCCAAGATTTATACTCAGATACTATCGCTGTAACAAACAACTAGCGAAATATCTCGTTAAGTGCTGTATCGATGTTTAAGGGAATTTGTACAGAATAAAACAGTTTACGATGGCAAACTACGATATCACGGAGCGATTTGTTATCTGTCGGTGGAAATCCGAAAAAGGAGAGTTAAGGACCTGAAACGAGCACGGCGGCCAGGCACCTGCAGAGATAGAGTGCGATGGAATCGTCTGCACTTTCTGTCTCGCTTACTTTACAGTTGCCACTCTTTAATTTCTTTTACACTGTTTAATGTATAACAATCCTATAATATCAGGCGATTTAATTACGATTTATATATGGTCAATATTATATGACCAAGCAACAACTCAATCACTCGATCATCACTTACCACCTTTTATATGTATATACCGTCTGGTGAGTAAACATTGCTTGCTTATATATTGCTCAACAAAATGCTCTACTTAGAATTTACGCAAAATACTGATGCTGTGTAACCTATTGAATAAAAACTGGTACGGAGGCACACAACAGTAAATTATTACTAAAAAATATGTCCCTCCTTCTTCTCTTATTCTTTATCCTTCTCAAATATCCTAAATGGGACATAGTAATTGTTTTAACGAACTCGTCAGTATTTTTCACACAGTTTTGCACATTTCTTCATAAGTTGTGCATGATGATTTACGCGTTGATGATTAGAGATGAAGATTTATGTACGACACTCATAAACTGTTTACAACACGAATCTGGAACTTTATAACTGTAAAACCCATAGCCACAACATGAACCCAAATCGGGGTGTCCACAAGTAGTATAACCACAATCCCGACTAGGTCCTTTACAAATTAAACGGTAGTTACCAGCCTTTTAGCGGCGGCGCCTACCACGGACATGAGAAACAACCTGAAGAGTGGTCCCAAGATGGCCGCTTTACGATTTAGAACTCGCTGAGCTTTATCAGCGGAGATAATCCTTAATCAGCGGCTGAGTGCTGTTTGGGAAGTAAGGTCCGAGATAGCGTAGTAAAAAATGACCTCACTTAGCATGCGGGCAGACCTCTATCGGAACAGTAAAAACCACTACGGGCGTCTGGCCCGAATACAACCGGTTTAATGTGGAGGAATTAGACGCGCGATTGTAAGCTACAAGCCGATGTCACATTTGTGTAATCGATGTCCGCCACTCACCACTCGGCTTGTAGACTCATTCAGGACAACTGTGCTCAACTGTGGAGGGTGTGAAGTAGGGACTATTGACTTGGAGTCTGAGGAAATCATCTATAGTATGATACACTTCGTAATTCAAGCCAAAAATATAACCTTAAACACCTCATCTCGGATACTTGACTTGCTATACTCAATTAACGTACACTTCACAAAACCCTAATTGTCGCCAACAATCTCTCCTTCAGGTATGTGAGATAAAACACTTTGGTCTCCCCCGACTTAAGTCAATGAAAAAAAAAACTCATACACACCTGATAAAATATCATTAGAGTAGTTAGTACATCTTAAACTTGTAACTGTGTTAAAAAATGCATCCATATATCTAATAGAATATCCGTGAAGAAATTAATTTTTTACGTGAAACGTGAAAATAGTCAGCACAATTGAAACTTGCTTCGTTAAAAATTACTCCAATAGAATATCATTAAAATGTAGTAGTATTTTTTAGCAAATTTCCCATATAGGGAAAAAGCTATTTCTGTACCTTAGGCAAGACCTGGACCCATGACCTATTTACTTTTTTCGTTTTGATGTCCCCAGAGGCCAAAAACATTACGTTCAAATTCATAGACAGTATTAGTGATTTTGGAAATTGTAAATACGACACAACATGGCGTTTTCACAAAGTTAGTAATACGTTGCAAATAAATGGTTTTAAATAAATGGTTAATAAATGGTAAATAAATAAGTCTTTTTATGTTAAGAAAGGTTTGATATTAGGTTTCCAGGTGTGGTTCCAGTAAATAAATCAACTATTATTGACACATACAAATTAAACGAAACAGAATACGAATTCAGGGTAAAATTAAAACTCTAAATTTAAATGTAAATCAATTTAGGCAAACGGAAATTCTCTTATTCTTCAGGTTTGCTGCGACGAAGGTAGCGATTGTTTACAACAGATTCGGTTTCCTTACATTTGTACATGTCAATAATAGTAAAGATTGAAGGAAACGGAATCTGTAGTAAACAAAATTAACACCTGTAAGTTGTTGGCCTATCAGTGTCTCAAGGTGACCCTGTTATCAGTCTGCTGGACAACAAGCCTTATCACTCGGGTGAAGGGTGGAGGTATACAAAGGTAGGAGGGATGTAACGGTGTGCGTTCGTTGTAAAACGCTAGTCATGGTGGTCTGCCTTTCTGCTGATAGTCCATTTAAAACCGAGAAAAATATGTTTTCTGCATTTGCCTGAGTTATGGGGGGGGGGGGATACTGATAATAACACGGAAAATAGCTGATTCCTGCATTCTTTAGCATTGCCGCATAAATTTTACATTTCCGCAACGCAGATTTTTTACCGAATTAATTATAATTATCACCTCTCGATAATTTGTACACGTGAAATCAATTTGGCAACACTGGGTGTAAATTGCTCATGAATCAACTTTAGTTTTGTAATATTCAAGTTTTTACTACTGCAACAAAGACCATTTATTTTAAGCCTACACTAAAATCATTAAATAATTTTAAATATGAGTGTATTTGAATAATTTTAATATTGTGATATGTGCGAAGGTATTAACAGTCGGATATTCCAAAAGTTTACAGAAATATCTAGGAATATTACGTTAAACTTACTAAACTATTTCAAGTTGGTAAAACGTGTTTCTAAATACAACAACGTGCTACTTTACACACTGGCGATTTGTTTGATCAGGTTTAATTCACTTATACAAATTCATTTATAGAAAAAACTAAAATGATTCATCCACTTACACTAACATCCGTTAAAAACAGTTATTTGAATTTTAAATTAAAATTTACGATCCGTGATTCACAACACGTTTCGTGATAACAAAAACACAAATTCAGATATATTCTTAAGCTAAACCAAACCAAACCGCAAGGTTTTCGTTTAACTATACAACAAAAGGAAATATTTTTCATTTCAGCTTTTTTAATAGTACATTATGCAGGGAACTGTTGTTAATTAATTAATAAATTTAATATTGATTAACACCAGTTTTCAAAAGAATTCTCCCTCAGTTACTTTAGCAAAACATAATTTCAAAATGATAAATTACATGAATTACCGAACACATATTTCCATTGGTCAATTTGATTGCTGAAATATAAATTGTACAACATGTACAGTGTGATTCAAACAATATCTCCCAGCCAAACTATACAGGTTATCGCAATCGCTCCAATTACACGATAAAATCATTCACCCAACAAAATTATCCTGTAAACGATGGAAAACACCAAAACAAATTGCTCCGAAGGTCGTGTGATATATCTTTACGATCTGTGACAAAATAACTGTTGTCGCGCCATTATTTTGTAATTAGCGGTTAGGTTGGCAGTTCCGGTGACGTGTTGAATGTTGACACAACAGTGCTACGACACTTCCCGGCTTGATTCACCTGTTTGTGTAAACGAAACGGTTATAATATATTGGTCATTTCCTCTGGATGTCAAAAGAAATTATACTTATTGAAGTTGGGTCTGTTAAAGAGTTTGACATGGATGAATTGAAAAATCTTTATCGTTAATTTTTTTTCAAACGCATTACAAGAAATAATACATTACTAAGTAAGCACGAGGTGCAAAATCCAACTCAAAACATATTTCAACTATTTTGTACCGAATACGAAAGTCTTTCCGACGAATCTAGGCAATACAATTAGTTGATAGTAAATGTTACTTGTGTCGAAAGTATCCACTAGTGTAAGATCTCAGGGTTTCATGAAGTGTAATAAAACCTTGAACCCGACCAATCTAGTATCGCATCAGCCGAACGAAACCCGCCTTCACGTTATAAGTGCGGAGTTATCTCGGCTGGAGTGCTCAATAAAACAAGATATCTGGGCAATACATTAAACTGATTCAATACAAGTATCGCATCAGTTGATCAGGCGCACTAGCGCTGCTGCGGACGAACGACCAACTAGACAACCACAGTACGTCGGGTGCCGTCACATTCAATCTGTACACAAAGGACAAATGCTGATGGATTTCAAGTATAAATTGAGTAGTTTAAAGTATATTGACTGTTCATTAAGCCCAGTGCTATTTTGATAGGACAAATTTGCTGTATTGCAAGGACTTTAACTCATTCAACCTCAGTAGGAGAATGTTAAGAGCTAAATCAACTTTAATTATGGATGTGTGAAGATTTCTCTTCCCCCCTCAAACAGAAGACAAATTCGCGCTTAGTGAAAAATCCACCTCAATTTGTTTTAGTAGTAGGTTAGTTTGCCGTTCTATAGCTGAGTAGTACAGGTAGTACGTAATTAAAGGCAGGATTCTACGAAAGTAGACTGACTGCGTCATTCAACTGGCGGAAATACTGTCTAACGTATTGAATGGATCGCCGCCATACAGCCGAAAGGTAGTCAATTATTCTCAAATTCCCACGTCTCGGTCATATCTGTCATAGACCTTCGACAGTCTTATTATCACCAATTTCACCTGTAACTTATTGATTTCACCAACCCCGACTTTACCTAGGTGCTAGGTACATTAAAGTCAGTGAAGTGTTCTGTTTATTGCAGCTTGCAGCGCTGCTAGGCTGGTGCTGGTATCTCGGTGCACTATGCGCAGTATCGCGGTAGTGGTAGTGGTAGTGTCCAGTGTCCACGGCCGCTGTGTGGTGTCAGCTGATAGTAGGTAGTCTGCAGGATAGTTTATTGTCCACTCACTCCTCACATGTGCTGGAAAGATCATCCTGTGATACTCGTGATTGTGGCAATGTTGGCAAAGTATTTGAGGGAGACGGAGGCTAGCGATGATTGTTTAGTCAATGTGTTGCTATGTGATGACCACTCATTGCCGTATGATGCACAATGTAAAATTTCTAAGTAGCTGAATGGTTATTGACAACGTTTTTTTAAGACTTACAATTAGCAGGTTCAATTTTGGACAATTCCGTAGCTTTGGATGGTTTGAAAATCGACCCAGCTATCCTTATGCATCGGGTTATTAAATGGTGCTAAGATAATCTCATCCCATTATTCACTTGTATATTCAGCTTAAAACGCATCAAACGCTAATACTGTCACATAAGAATTAATATTTTTTATTTCAACGCCATTGGCATTTGTATGCATTTTTGTAATAAAAAACAGCACAGCAGGAGTAGGTGTTCTGATACAGTTCAGCTTTGGGTCTGAAAAGTGGCAGTTCTCCTCTTGTAAATTCTTACTGTAAAGAGAGTAATTTAATTCAACATACATATTAGAGTAACAGTAAATAAATTTGTAATAAGTACAGTAATTTATATTATAATTTACTTATTGATTGTTAAAATTGTTTATTCAGACGTATATTTACCGTACAATGTTCTAACTTCCCATTGGAAGGTCTCCGGATGACCAAGTTGTACAGAGGCAAGCAGGTGTATCAACAAATGGTCTACCCTTGTATTGTACCGGCCTGTGAGTTTACAACGAGCGTAAAGTAAGCATTCAGTACAACAATTTTCTTCTGGTGTTTAATTTTAATACATTTTCATCATACTGCAGTAAAAAAGTCGTTTTAATAAATGAGTTGTGGGTCTAAAGTAGCATATTTTACTCCCCTCTGCTGTTGTCAACTCAGTTGTAAATTTTGATTGTAAACATAGAAAGTAAGTAACGATTGTTTAATCGATTGTAGTTAATTGTTGCCTTATTGTAAGTAGTTTGACATATCGATAGTATAATGTTCACTATTAACACAATCGTAAAATACGAACCGATTGAATCACTTACTAAGCTGCTTGACCTCGATGGTTTGCATTAGCAGAATTGAAAACAATCTGGAAGTTGTTTTAAGAGATTATCATTACATAAAAATCATTTCGTTTTCTAGCTTCGTTTGTTAAATAATGATGCAATATGACGAAAAATATAGTTCACCACACGGGCAGAGTGTGTCTTAACGCTCGTTCATTTTCCGATCTCGGCTTCGCCTCGTAAAACTTGACCTTGGGTCAAAAAGAGTCACTTTAGGCCCTAGTGATAAAATATTATTTCCATACTTATGCAGCAGCTGAAGATAGTTTTATACAGTTTTTTGCTTTGTAAAGTACGTTATGAGTTATACTTTAAATTTCTCATTATTTGACAATAATTTCAAACGATTACAACTCAAATTAAATTCCTCCTGGAATTAGTCCTTTCCACCAAACCAGCTTTGTAATGTACCAAAATTTACATATCTCTGAGCTCGCGAGTACTTTCAAAGCTACAACGAAAACGTCAAATAACCACCTTGTAGATTTCGCAGATTTCACGTGTTAGTTTTTCCCGCCATTCCGGTGATCCCGGGATTACGGCGGGAGGCGGACGGCCACCGGGAAGTCATCAGAGATACGACGTGATTACACTGATGTGATCATCGACCACAACAATGCTCGGTTGTTTGCGATCGTGCGATAATATTAAAATCACCGAGTGATCGCATCGCGGGCAAATATTTTCGATCGTTGTTGATAGAGCGGCAGCGCGGTGTTATTACGCTATCCAAGACGAGATGGATCAGTGTGTGTTTTGTGTGATGGCATTATTCAATCACGAACAAGTCGATGAGTGGCGGTGATAAAGGTTGGGATGGAGCGTGAAATCCGCAGAAAATGTTGGTACATAAGGCTTTGTTCGAGGATTAGGTTTTTTGTCAATTTGACGACAAACCCTGTAACACGTCTGGACACGTATGAGTCTTTTTCAATGCAGTTTTCTAATTAATCATTGCGTTTTGACTACTTCATGACCATGTTAAAATTTTCGCCAGTTTTGTGATCAAAATTGACGAAATTGAACTCGCGAATACGCAAAGTTGGACTTATAAGCTTCTATATGATGGTTTATGTTACATCTCAATAACAGAAACTAAGACAGAAAATAGCATTTACAGCGTAGCGCGATTCTGTGAAAGAATTATTTAACTACAACATAATATTATTTTTCCATCAAAAATAGGCTGCAGCTGTCTATCTATAGAGATGGGATGTTTGTTTTGGTATCCTACAGTCAATGGCAGAACCATTTCTCTAACTAAGACAGAGACGATGGTCAAGGGCTAAGTTTCAAACCCAAAAAATAATTAATTTACTCGTGATTGAAAAAGCTACTATACTGATTGTCAGGTGAGCACTCTACTCTACTACTGAGCTACCAGCTATATGATTTTGTTTTACACTAAAAACCAGTGATGTGACTAAATAAAAAATTCAAGGGCTGTAACAGCTTTTTAAGTTTTATAAAATGTGCAAAAATAGTCGCGTTTTAGTTAACTGTGAGAAAATGCTTTATCCCTTGATATTTTCGAATCCATAACTTAAGAGATAATTTCTAAACTGAAAATCCTCAGTATCAGTCGTCGATAGGAACACTTTTCCGCCAACTCCGATATGCAATCTACCCCTTTACGGGTTTATATCGATTTCAGCCAGGAAATGCAAAAGGTAGACACAAGCACAGGTATCACCGGAAGTGAGGGACACCGGACATCGCTTATCAGCTGATAAGGACAAGGACCTGTTATCAGGAGGATGTCGCTGGCGCGTAACTGAAGGAGGTATTTCCATTAGGACTTCGTCACACATATGATCGCCACCTGCTAGCCTTCAATGTGTGTAGTAATCGAGAGCTTTGCACATAATAATATTTGTTTACATCTCAAAAATTTATAAGGAGCTGTTGTTACTGAAAGAGACGTTTCCATTGGGCCACCCAAAAACTTTGACTGTTAGTAGGCCTTGGTAACCGGTAACCGAGTTTTGCTTATAACATTTCCGTTTGGCTAGGTTTAAAATTTCTCAAATTGGACACATATAAGTGAAGTACATCTGAGCACTCTATTCAACAAAGTTCATAGTATACTAAAACTTCAACTTTAACATGACAATTGAATGCCTAGTTATGTAGGAAATGATTCCCAAATCACAATGTGTAAAATATAAAATATTCGTCTAATTAGATCAAAATTTGAAGGCAACCAGATTCGAAATTTCCATAGCCAAAGATGAAACCTGACACCTAAAATGACTTATGTCCTTGAAAGCAATCTCGTCTAATTTAAATGCCATGTAAATAAAAAAAAATTAAAACTAGTCCAGAGTTATTAATTAACTACGTCAAAGTAAAACCCCTCTCATAAATTTTGCGTGTAATATTATGCCAACATTTTCATTAGCAAAAGAAACCTAAAACATTACTAGATATTTCACTAGTATAATAACAACGCATCTCACGTGATGAAATATTCGAGACACCAAATCCAAGATGATACCAACTATTTTAGACCACTAGTTCCAAAAAGGTCAGAATCCGTAGCTGTCCCTACACCTTTAAATGCAAGTAGGGTTTAAGTAGGTAAGGTTAAGATGGTTGTTTGGTTTGACATATGTTTTCCATTTGAGTATTCTAAGTACCAGTACCATCTCCGATATGGCAAGATGGGTCCATGTAAATTCCCTTAAAATAAAATAAAAATTGTGATCACCGATCCTGAAAAATTTTGAATATTGTCGACGACAACGGAAGCCGAACACAACTAAATAATCCACAAGTATAATTACGTACCACACATGTGATGAAATATCGGCAGAGAGGTGCCAGGGTAGATAGTAACACAATAACACCCTTGTAATGAAGAGCCAATAACTGGATTCCAACAATACCAGGTAAGATAGCCACAAGATATTGTGTGGCCTTTGTGTTGACAATCTCAACTCTGCATCGTAATGATTATTGTCATGTGTGAAGTTTACTGGAGTGACCTTTCCCTATGGCTGTTAAACTATGTATGTTATAAGACTATTTGTTGTTTGATAACGATTTATGAACATTTTTCATGGGATAGGATAGGCCTATTGTAAATGTAACGTACACATAAATATGGAATCAAATAGACACAGGGAAAATGATTCCTAGGTTAACTGTTGATTTAAAAAATTACAATAAATTAAACCAAAAACTATTTAGCTTAAATTACAAAATAAGTTATTTCATTGGTAATTGGTAGTTCGCCAATGGATTGGTTTTGTCAACCCTTTTGGATACTGAAGTAGACATTTAATTGATACAAGAACAGCCGAATCTTTATTTAATTAGAACATAAGTCGAAAAGTCTCTCACGAGTGTGCTATTTTAAACAATTTTTTTCTTTATTCGTGACATTCTAATAGTTAATATGGTATAAAAGACACGATACCTTACATAGGGTGTCCTTTTAGTTGTAATTGGTGAAAAAGTTGTGTATTTAATATAAATCAGTAATCAGCAGCAACATACTTTACTACAAACCTGGTCAAAGATTTACCTTAGAAATCAGATTTCTAATTCTGTCAATAGTAAAAGATATTGAATCTCAAACATATCCTAGGAGTTTAGGGGGATACAAGTTTACATAACATATTTTAAATTTTTTAGGTTAATTATTTTTTTAACATGTTTATTACATTGAATGGGTTTGGAAAAGTAAAGTATATCAGATTGCTACAAAAGTTTATATTTACTTATTTATAAATGACCAATGAACATGAAATAAGATAAAATTTGAAGCCTGGATCCCCTTAATAATGTAGCAATAGTTTATTTTACTTGTTAAATCGATTTACCACTATTTAAATATAAAACTATCCCGTACATATCTTCTACGTTATTAAACAACGCACTGAACGCATATTAGAACAGAAATTTCTGTACTAATAATTGTGATACCGCGTTCTATGCAACTTGGCCTTATCTCTTTCCTCGTGAGAACAACTGCAGCATTTATCTTGTAAAACTGCAGCAATGAGAACTGTCGAAACATCGGCGCGACGTTGGTGATAAGAGAGACAAAAAGCCGGAGTTGCTTGTTATCACCCCCATGCGTCTTATCATCACAACCCTCATGTCTACGTCTCCGCGAACAATAATTACTGTATATAGTCTCCTTCTGTCGTCACCAGACGAGTGCTGTCTTAGGTTTGATAAAACTCCCTCTCCGGGCGTTCAAAGTGATGTGGGCTTTTATATTGTTTGTATTTAACATTTCAGAAGAAACAGGAGGGATCAGTTAAAATTATACTTTCCTGGTCGTCCATGTCAATGAAAGTACTGAAAGGGATCCACTTTGTACATAATAAACCATTTATTTACCTAAAAGCTTCTCTACAGTACATTATATTAAATAATATACACACAAACGTCGTTCATTAATTGTATTTGGGTGATGTATTTGCTATCTCAGAGTCAGACACGACAGGAATTATTGGATCCCTGAAATATCCTGAAATCTTTGTGAAGTCATATTTAAATGAGAACCACGTAAATTAAGTGGTTCTGAATACGTTCTATTAAAAGAGTTTGTTATTTTTCTACGTAAAACACCACTGGCATTGAAAATTACAAAAACATCTTTACTCGTTCAAGCTATCAAACCGCACGATACTCGAGTACTCTTTAGTCTACAGTAAAGCATTTTTAACTAAGCTGCTAGAAATTTATAATTCATGTACAGTGGATGTCTAGTTTATGTTTTGCTAAATGATTTGAATCACTTACTGTGTCAGCTTGCATCATTCTTACTCACTCGAATTACTCAGTGTGGAGCTTTGGACCAACCTGAAAAAAATAAATTCATTTTATAACAATCTAAAAGATTATTACAAGATCTCACTTTTGTTTGACTCAAAAAACCAAGAAACCCAATTCTTAAAACAAACTTTGAATATTCAACCTGCAAAAAACAAAAATTTTGAAAATATGCTAGCTGGAGACTCTTATAAAATCTTGCGTTTTGCTTGACTAAAAAACTAATAAACTCAAATTAAAATCTTTATGTAGCTTGGCATGTCTTGGAAAATCTCTGTACATATCTAGCCACAGTGTCTAGTTACCACCAGAGCGAACATGTTACAGTTGGTTTCTATCCATGCAGGTTTCTCCACTATTGTAGTTGTATCTTGTCCTCTCTCAATCATTCTCCATTTCGCATTCCAACATTCCTCCATTGTAACCATTTATCTCTCCTTCGGCCTCTGCCCCCCACCATCAACGATTTGTCTAAAAGCGCCCCCTTCAGGTTATAATCTACTTCATACACCTGTGATATTTCACAAGATTCTATCTATTTGGAATAATTGAAAAATAAATTCTGGTTGAATAGGTAATGATTTAGAATAATCAATTTAGGGAATTAAGAAAAGTCCATCTTTCTTTCTCACGGAACTGTTTTACTCTATGAAAAACATTCTTACAAGAACTAGGCCCACCTTTAAATCAGTGCATATTCACACTTCTTATTTCAATATTTATAACCAAGATTTGGGCTATTTATTACAAAATATGAGTGAAAGCTGGGTGTTGAATGGAGTGAAATGCCTTGTATATCTTTGTTACTGACTGAGATAGACTTTTTCTTTAGCCAGAACCATTTATTGAAAGAGTCAAGGATTGGTGGGGTTTTTTGAAACCGTAAAAAAAGCTTTAAATCTTTGCCATGGTCTAACCGACAACAATTTGAATTCTTATCAAGCACAGCAACCCCATATATACACTTACTCTGCTGCTGCTGCAATCCCGCTGCAACCCCACTGCAGTTACCCTATATACCCTATACCATTGTGTTGTACAGTTTTATGCCAGTTTCAAATATATTTCGATGGTTTCAATATGTAAAAAACTGTTTAGACTCGGTAAAAATCTACGAGTTGACGGCATTACCGGCAAACATTTTATACAAGTGATGTATGCCTACTTTGCATTATTTGCCTTATACGCATTACAGTTTTTAAATAGGCCTAACTCAAACTATTTACTTTCAATGAGTTATTTATTTATTTTCATTTATTTACTTGTTCGCCAAAGTGATCCATTGCATTTTCAGTTTCTTCGCTAGTCATATTCGCAACTACAATTCTTCCTAAAACAAACCCTCTTGCGTAACTTTGTTTATGCCTCGAGAGGGGCTCAACTTAAACCCCTTTTGATGATATCTCGGGTGATAAGAGTGATAACGAAATTCACAGCCCAATTAATATACAAAGCAACGACAGATGCTACAGCTCCGAATCTCTTATCAGATAACGCCGTTTTAATACGGCTTAATTTGAGAATTCCGTATCTTAAGTGGACGATTAAGATCTTTGACATCTATAATAGTTCGTTTATGAGCAATAAATAATACGCTCTATCTAGAGTTAATAATCGCTATCTTACGATATTCTGATTTGACTTAATTGCGGTCTTTTGTAAACCATCGGAGAGCGGTGATTGGTGGTCTGATTATGAACGTATGATATGGTCCCAAAGGTTGGGCGGTTATCAAAATCTATAAAAATATAAACGAACTCTCCGGGTAGTAAGGTCAGTTTGACAAATATCCCTATTTTACTATCAAGGATGACAAATCCATCTGTTGTGTCACGCATGTTTAGAAGATTATAAACAAAATCAAACATAATAAACATATTTATCATTGGACATGCATGATTTTATCCCCAATATTAAAAAGTAGTGATAACTGCACAAAGCCTTTTATATTTTGTTTATTTTGGCATAAAAGAATAGTGTCCTAATCTTTTGTTTGAAATATTGTAAAATATAATATAATAGTTTTAAATAAGAAACTTAAAAAAATAAATAAATCTCAGATGGTGTTAAAAGGCTTAAACCGAAGAGTTAACTAAAATATTTGTGTCGGTATTTATAATTTAAAAGATTTACACGATCAAAATATTGATCAGTTCCAAACAAACAGTCATGTCGATGACAAGAATGTTGATAGTCAAAATTATCTGTAAACTGTTTCACCTCTCAATAGTATTTTAAAATAATTATGGTATTTAAAGTAACTTCATGTCTAATTATGTGGAATTGTTTTCTGATAGTTTGCATTATCTGTATTTGTCCCGCAACTCCCAAAAGTAAGTGTCATACATACATAGTTTCTTGATAACCCTTTTACTCGTGTGCATTGCAGGGAAAATCTACGAATACTGTTAGAAAGATATTTGATTGAAGATGTGCAGAATCCCTTTATAAATTAGAATAGGCTAAACAATAAACACAAAAAATAATTTAAAATTAGAAACTATTAACATGGACCTTACGGGTTGCAATGCTGGTGACAAAATAACACCGATATATAAACAGAAATCAAAACAAATGGAATAAATTCCAATCACGTGTTTTATTTACAACGTGGGGTGAAAATAGATAAGTCTAATTAAAAGTATAGTGTTGTAATATAAAGTATTTTTTTAATATTATTTTAGTAATATATATTTTTATCTTACTTCAACAAAACAAACCGTATAAAAGCCCACATCACTTTGAACGCCCGGAGAGGGAGTTTTATCAAACCTAAGACAGCACTCGTCTGGTGACGACAGAAGGAGACTATATACAGTAATTATTGTTCGCGGAGACATAGACATGAGGGTTGTGATGATAAGACGCATGGGGGTGATAACAAGCAACTCCGGCTTTTTGTCTCTCTTATCACCAACGTTGCGCCGATGTTTCGACAGTTCTCATTGCTGCAGTTTTACAAGATAAATGCTGCAGTTGTTCTCACGAGGAAAGAGATAAGGCCAAGTTGCATAGAACGCGGTGTGTTTGTGTTTAATTCGTAGTGTTGTTTTTATGTTACCATGTTGGTTCAAGTAGTTTTATCATAAGTTATTTCTGAGAGAATCATACTGTACGTGGCTGAGAAATTGCATGTTGCTGAAAGTCGTTAATAGTTTCAAACTTAAAAGTGAAAAAATCGTGTTCCTCAGGACTCGCTCGCAACGAAAAACATAATTTCCTTATTATTATCAGATAATTGTTTCGGTTATTTTCGTAAAAAAAAAACAAACAAACAAAAAAACTTATCTCTGACCAGTAGGGAAATATGAAAAGGTCTCCTCGATTGCCAATACAAATGTGAGCAATAATTGTATCATATTAAATTGGAACCTACAGATATTAAAAATCTAGAGGGTAAGAAAATATGTTATGAAAATATTTCAATTTATCTTTCAGTCTTTTGCAAAAACAATTGTCATCAAATGATCGGATTAAAAGAAAATTGAAAACAACACGTGTCATTTTATAGCAATTATTTATAATCAATAGTATGGTAACAGCATGTACTTTGTTAATCTAGTACGACATATTATAAAACTTATGCATACATTTTGGGTTCTTTTCCTTTAGAACTCTTTACCCTATTAAGAGTGCGTGAAAAGCCATTACTTTATTGTTGAAAAATGTTCGTTTAGTTAATTCACTTGGTTTTAGTATTAGAAAGTGAAATTCCTTCAAAGAATTACTTTTTCTAAGTTCACCACTTCACACTCTATAAACTTACGTTTTGAACTCCTCAAAACTGTTTTTAATCAATTAAAGGAAAAAGTGTTAAACAGCAGATTATATACAGTTATGTATTACTTTACAATAACAATACTATAGCCATAGGGAAAGGTCACGCCAGTAAACTTCACACATGACAATAATCATTACGATGCGGAGTTGAGATTGTCAACACAAAGGCCACACAATATCTTGTGGCTATCTTACCTGGTATTGTTGGAATCCAGTTATTGGCTCTTCATTACAAGGGTGTTATTGTGTTACTATCTACCCTCACACCTCGCGCCTCTCTCCCGATATTTCATCACATGTGCGGTACGTAATTATACTTGTGGATTATTTAGTAGTGTGTTCGGCTTTTTTACCATGGAAAGTATTACACAGAATCGGATTCAAAATGTTTGAATTTATCATCATGGAAATTATTGAGAAATCAGATTATTTTTTTGTATCGTATTTTACATAGACTTAATGAGGAATTGGTAAGGCACCTCCTCTTGGTGCTCTAACCATCTTTAGATCCCAACAGGCAGTTTGTGAAAATTCACGAGTAATCTAATTTGAAGATAATTTCGGTTTTTCATAGTTAGCCATTTAGGCCATAGGAAGAAGTAGCCAAATATGGAAAACGTATCCATCAAACTAAACAACCATCCAAGTACTAAACTAACCTACTTCCACCTGGCTGTATCGCTTTTGTTCCGCGGTTGAAGGCTATTTTCTTCACATCACTTTTGTTCCGTGGGTCAGCAGGTAGATTTCGAGGCTGGCCGAAACATCACTTTTGTTCCGCGGAGGATTTTGGGGAGGGAGAGTACAGCCCCCTCTCTCGCGGAACAAGAGAGATGTCCGAGGAACAAAAGCGAAGTTTCGGCTGGCCTCCAAATCTACCTGCTGACCCCCGGAACAAAAGTGATGTGAAGAAATTAGCATTCACCCACGGAACTAAAGTGGCACACTCTTCGACCCAACATGCAATAGAAGGTGTAGGGGCAGCAATACAAGAACTAGCATTGTCTGCTCTGTCTGGTTGACACATGGACCTCGCCGAGTGTATAAATGTGTCACATTATTAATCAGCTGATACTCCCGGCTCATTTGTTATTGGCCAGTTGTCACCGGTGGGTGAGGGGGGGGGGTGTGACTACAGATCTCAGATTGTAGAGGCACGACTACAATTCGCCTACTAACAAATTTCTCGGAAATCTCTCATCACTTGATGTATATATGTATGGTTGGAAGTGCGGGGGTAAAAATAACAGTCACGAGGCCTATGTCTCGCGGCATCTTGATCCTGGGTTGAAGGATTGATCCTGCGTCTTGAGTGGCAGAATAATATAGATGCAGTTAGTTAGACTTTGACACGACTAATCATTAGGGTTAATAGTTAAGAGGCGATACTTTCAAAGTCTCACTAATCCAATTATAGTGTTGTCACTAGTCTATTGATTTGCATATCGGTAATTTGAGGCAGTGACGCAATTATGTACAATTAAACCTGAATATGAGTGAAATATGAGGAATGGAGTGAGATGTCTTGTGAAGCCTAGGTGAAGCTATAAGATTATACGTTTACTTTAACCCCTATCATTATCTTCACCACCACCTCCACTCTAACTTTATACTATGGTGATCTGAATGAAAACCGGATAAAAGGATTCAAAAGCCTAAATATCTTTCGCGCCCCGATTCTGCTACCTTGATCAGCACAGTTTTGAACTTTTGCTTTGCTGAAAACGTTCCTCGCACTAGCCTAACCTTCGTGCAGACGGACAAATTCAAGGTTTAAAGGGGTCGAACTCTAAAAAAAAGTAATTCCAAATATACCACAACTGTCCATCAAAGCAAATGCTACATTTTTAATCAGAACATTCTACCGCATGATTCTACATCTCGCCTGTAATCTTGCAATACATAAACCTTATTCCGCTCCAGCCAAAACCCTACCTCCACGGCTTATCGTTCGCTTTACACAATCTAGGCACGATTTTCGATTATTAATTACGAAACTAAATAAATAGTGTAATAGGAAACGGCGGGCATAAATTAGCGAGCAGTCAGATAATGTTGCCTCTAATGACAGGTTTATTGTGGTAGTGCTCATGCATGACTCCCCCTCTCCAACCCCCCCACAACACAGGGGGGAGGGTCTGTTTACTGTCTGTGACGTCATCGGCAAGACGATAGCCAGAGGTCCTTGAGTCCAGGCTCTCTTATCAGAAACATTACTCAACGAGAAATCCCTTATCTCCATTACGCCGGCGTCAAAAGCGCCGAAATCGTCGGTTATGTTTCTGACTTTTTGTTTATCCAATTCCATTACGATCCCGAGGTTTTGAAAAAAAAGTAGTTTGAATCTCAACTGATCTTTTATTATCCATTGTATATGATCGATTGTATGCTTTACCCTTTGTTTATGACGTCAGAAAAGTACCTGCGTCCGTTCTGTTGGTAATAACAATAAAACTACCAACCGGAACAAAATTATTTAATAGATAACCGGGACAAATTAAATAGAGATATCACCACTTTCAGGCATCACCGTACTTAAACGTACTTTAAAATTGTCTCCAGCTAATCCACAGAATGATTATCTATAAGGGAATGATCTGTGGCAAATCATGAACTTAACAACCAAATTAATCCAATATTTAGAACTAATCTACATTTATTTTAACACCAAATTCCTTCCCGGACCGTTGAATCCAAATCAATAAGCAAAGTTTCACACAAAAAGATTATAAAAACTAGTAATGTCGGTATCAAATAATTCAGAATTCCATACAACACCGAAAATGAAATTTCGAACAACAATCGGGGACGAAAACGGATAAAAGTGAAACGCAGATAAGAGAAGGAGAAAGAGGGAGATTTCAAGATGGAAGCATTCAGCTGAAGATTTGGCAGTTCGCATCGAGATAATGGCGCAATAAATAAGGAGCTCTTATCAGCAACTCTGGTGAGATTAGCATGAAAGGAAGGTGGAGAGGGGTGGGGGACTACTGATAACAGACCTGGCTACGGCTTATCTCTGATTATCCCGCGTCCACTCAATTACTCTCTCTCTCTCTCTCTCTCTCTCCCTCTACCAACCCCTCGCTCTTTCGCTACGTCATATCTGGCGTTTAATTGTAACGTTGTATTCCTTTGGACTTAAAATTATGGATCAACATATTATCCTCTTAACTTATAGATTCGAAATCTTATGGATAAACTGTAGGCCTACACAATTTCAACGAGTGAGAGGGTTTAATGTTTTTCTTATTTATGTATTGTCCCAACAATTCGTCTAGAGACAAATGAAAGTCAGCCGAAGGAAGGTCATGAAGAAAAAGTGAAAACATTTACAAAACCATCCCCAATTATTCGGAAAAATCTAAAATATCAACATTTGAAGTTTATGGACTACTCATTGGTTCAAGACGAACGATTCCTAAACAAGTCCAGCAATTTTTGAAGAAACTCAATTAGGATAATCAAGGGCTGTATCTAGTATCTTAACAGCCATAAATTTTTCTATTAACATATACAAACCATAGAATATAGAAACCACCTTTATAATAATAATCATAATTAGGTTTGAACAAACTTGTAAAATCTTTATGTCATATTATTTGTTCTACAGCAGACTACAATGTATAGTAAGATGTCAATTTTTAATATAAATTTTAATTTATAAATATTTTATTTGTTATCTTGTATTCTGGTCGAAAAATATTGTCCATGTTATATATTTATCTATTTTGAACTAATTTTATCCCCCATTATCGCCATATGGGGAAATAATAGTATTAAATACTTTACATTTTTACATGCATAATCCCCATCAACTCCTAGCCTATGGCGAGTTACACATTACACCTGAAGTAGTTACGTCATCAACCTAGAAGAGAAAAATTAGTAGGCTACTTTAAATTTAACATTATCCCCATCATCTCCCAGCCCGGTCAGTTAGACCTGAAGTAGTGACGTCTACAGGTGCTCGCGGACGTTCTTATCTCTTATCTCTCGTTTCCGGCGGAAGTCACCTTATCAGTCAGTCTCAGATGTTCCCGCGATAGCTCTATTGTTTATCACTCCTACACGCTTTGTAGCTAGTTATTTATTCTGCTTACGTTTATCGTTATTAAAGCGTTCGTCGAGTCTGAATCAACCATTGTGTTCACGCTCAATACACACCAGCAGGTTAACTACACAGTACAACCCTTTCCAATAGGATAACTACACAGTACAACCCTTTCCAATAGGATAACTACACAGTACAACCCTTTCCAATAGAGTAACTACACAGTTCAACCCTTTCCAATAGAGTAACTACACAGTTTGGTCTTATGTGATCGTTGCACAGTACACACTACAACCCTTTCCAATAGGATAGCTACACACTACAACCCTTTCCAAAAGGATAACTACACAGTACAACCCTTTCCAATAGAGTAACTACACATTTCAACCCTTTCCAATAGAGTAACTACACAGTTCAACCCTTTCCAATAGAGTAACTACACAGTACAACCCTTTCCAATAGAGTAACTACACAGTACAACCCTTTCCAATAGAGTAACTATATAACACGTATTTAGTTTAGCTTAAAAAATCATAAAATTGTGGAGGAAGATATAAAATGTAGTCAGTGTGGTTGTGGGAGGGGGTGGGGGAGATAAGGCAGGGTCACAACTGATAACAGCGTAGATAAGGTATTGGAAACTCTGCGAACCTTGGGTGAATATATCGGTGTTCCGGCAAACTACAAACATACATGATAGGGCCTATCTCAGACAACAATGTATACATCTAATGGTCCAGCCGTTTATATGTGCGTTTGTAAAGAATTCATGTACGATAAGAAATTAATTTCAAAACAACAGTATGTTCCGAATCCGTCATGATTAAATTACCATATACTTTCTTGTAGATTTATGTTGTTATAGATCTAACGGATCAGTTGAAGACAGAAAAAAAGTATATTCTTGTCCGGATTATATAGAAGACGTTTTGTTATTTACAATGTATTTAAAAAAAATCTATTTGTGATATATTGTCTTGTACCACTATTAATACCTAAACTACGAGTATAGCATGACCTGCAACATTCATTCTAAGAGAGAAAACAGAACGAACTGAACCACCCACAAGAACATGCTTTATCTTTAACAATGGAATCAGAAGTCTACTTCCACTGGAGTCAAATGTTCTGTATAATCGGTACTGGACCATGGTTTAGGCTGTTCTCTTGCAACAAAACCCCCCAAAAAGGAACTGGATGATGAATACGCTTAAGCACATCGTTAACTCATTGTTAACTCATTTTTAAAGACTGGATTCAATAATTCTAGAATAAACAAATAAAATGTTAAAATACCTGATGTACTGTCGAGTAAACCTGTTTTTTTCGCACTGGTTTCGAACAGATAAATAATTATCAAGCTGGATACCAATACAATGAGAACAATATGTTTTTGACCACTTGTGTAAAAAAGAATCGTTAAAACACATATACAAACAACAAAGTACGGACATTAAAAACTAACATGAGACCAAATTAAATTAACAAATAGACGCTTGGAGTTGCTGGTAGATCATGAAATTATACAGGATGTGTTAAAACAAATACATACACGCCATAAATGGCTCTGAAATGCCTCGTTTTCTGTCTGATGTATGTGATTAATCCAATATTGTATTGATAACTTTTGAACCCCTTACGCGATTGACTTCAAACTTAGAGACAAATGGGAGAAATATCTACACAAAGTATCAAATGTCCAATTAACCAATTTAGTTGGAGGTATTTAAAATCTTATACTTTAAAGACGTAAAAAACGAATGATTCAACGAAAATCTGTTATGATCAAATGTTTTAGGAAATCTTTTGACTAAAAGAGAGATTTTATAAACGAATAAGATACTGTAGCCTTTGTAGGACTGTTTTTGAATTGTATGATGTTTTAATTTGTTACCATTTGCAGCGCGTCACACTGGTGGGCTACGACGGTCTTGGCGATAGACAAATCTCTCAGCGAGTTTGAACATTTTGATGACATACATATGATATCATAATTTAAAACACAAGAGTACACATACTTAGAGAATAGTAGATTTTTCATAAAACGTACAGAATGAACGCACACAATTATTCGATTTTCACCGATAGTTTCACCACTGACGCGGGATGATACTGATAGTGATAAGAGATAGGTTGCCCTCATATCTCCGCCCCTACCTTGATACTGGAGATATCGCCACGACACTACACTGCAGGTAATGGCCCGCTTGTGAGATAACGATAACGCTTGGACTGAAGTTTACCTCCGGTTGGACGTGTTGTAAAGTACCGATTGGTTACGTTCAAATAAGAAACTTTTTCATTCTTACGATGATTACTAATAATAGATATATATTTCTACAAAGGTAGTGAGGGAATAAATGATCCTATTCATACAGTGTTTCGTTTCGCTATCAGAAGACACGATAATGTTACCTAGTTTAGAAATAAAAATCTACCCGTCAATGATTTCCAAATGGATGCGCTTAAAATTATGAAATGAATCCTTTAAAGCTGCTACAAAACAATTCTTGGATTACCGGTGAGTAGAATTATCATAGTAAAATAAATAAACTACACATAACACACTACATAACTACATAAGTTCACAAAATATTTTAAATATTTTTGAATATTTTTAACAAAATTTTGCTATGAAGAAAATTCAATGTTGGAAAATGTATACAAAGCAAATGTAAAATATCGTTACTTGACTACAGTTTGCATAGAACCAATCAATACAATAATTGCCGTTTTAAGTTTGAGAATAAGATGAAAAACATTGAAAATCAACTTTTTGCCGCTTCTATGAAAATCAATCGACACAATAACGTTTTATATGCATAATAGATCCAAGGGTACGGGAGTGGGACCCTATGAATTAATATCGAAACATATTTCTCTCCAAACTATTTTGTAGAGCTTAAAAAAAAATTATGTTGTATATTGAAGCGTTGTTGTATGCCCAACGGTCATGGAGATAATTACAATAATTGTACATTTAAAATTCCCATGTTATTCTTATAGAGAAAAAAATAACTGTTGTAGTTTGTTTGTTTATGGATATGTTTTAATCAAATTTGGCAATTTTGTTTATTTCACACTAAGCTTTTAACATTTCAATAAAAAAAACACACCTCAATATCTTCCCCGTAGCAGCAAACTTAAGTACTCACTAAAATTAATGTTATTTAAGTAGGAAATAAATCTGACAATTTTTAGGGAATATTTTAGTAGAAATCCAGCCAGGTAAATGGAAATTCGCTTAGTCTGCGGGTTTGCTGCGGCGGGGGTATACACATAAGGGAACTTTGAATAATAGGTACACCAATAATTTCTTTAACTACGATCCGTTTTTATGCCATAAACATGGTTTTGAGTGAAAATCACGAATCTTCCACTAAAGGTGAACAAACATCGTGTTTCAAATCACCGCCTTGACCAATGATAGAATAATACGAAATAAATTCCAAAAATAGTTAGAGAGCTGTTAACACTGAACAAAGATGGTTTTGTCCATGTTTATAAACAGATATTGACAGAGTTGAGGCTGATAACATAGATAAGAACTGTTTGTCACCAACATTGATAACACACTCTTTGGACCATCTGATCTATGTGTGATAGTCCAGAATCTGGTAAGCTTGCAAAACACGTGATTTTAACAGAAAATATTGAACAATATAGATCGTTGAACTAAACAGGACAAGAATAAGACATGTTGTCGACCGAAGTGTGCAAAATGGCGCGTATTGGTTTACGCACGATTACTAGAAAAATACCGGTATGGATCATAAACATAAACAAATGACGTTGTTGGCCCGAATCCTATACTAATAGCATTGAACATATGTTTGGGCAGTTCCATTTAAGCAATGTTAAATAATGTTTTTTTTTCAGGCCAAAAACTTCATTTGTTTATGTTTATGATCCATACCGGTATTTTTCTAGTATTCGTGGGTTTACCTAATAAATAACGAATAGCCTACTCGGCTCTGACTTAAATAAACGTGGTTTTCATTGATCATTTACAGATATTACTGAATTTATATTGTTTTAACAGTTTGTATCACAACGGATATAGGGCCACAGAGTAAAAATTCGCGCATAGATTCTATAGTCTAAATGAGTTGACCAATCTTATTATTTTTTCGTAAAAGAAATGGTGAAAGGACCCAATTAATACAGTATTATTAATATATTTTGGACAATAGACTACTACCTCAAAGGTTATATGTACCCCTATGTGTCTCCTTTTGTATAGTATAGTTTTTGTAGTTTGTACTTGAATATGTTAGGACATAGTATTTTTAGTATTTTTCATTTTAAACTAGATTTTGAGTGTGTGAAAACGATTTACTCCGAATAAGAATTGATTCATAAAAATAAAAGTTAATAGTCTTTTTATGTTCCATAATCTATGTTCCAATGTCTTTTGCCAAAATGCCGCTAGTGCTTTGCAATCATGCCAGTAATTAGAAGTTTCTTTGTTTTAACTATGTATCAGAGTTTCTTATTCTTTCTTATTACAATATAAAACGGCTCACTCGCACGCACGGGTTCTCATATGTGGAATTTATTTCGTATATTTTTAAGTTATTCAGTTATAAGCTTCTATTGTAATATTATATTTTGTAAAAACTGTAACAAATGATTATTTTACACAAAATAAAATAAATTTTGATATGATTTGTTTGAAGAAAAAACAGTATTAATAACCACGAAACAAGTTATCATTATATGAACAAGCCCTTTAAATCTTTTATTTAAAGCTGAATTCGTGGCAAGTTTGCAACGTTCAAATCCGTCCTTAACTAAGTGTTTAGTGATCTAATGCGGTACCTTGGATAAGATATTATATTGATTAATCTATTTAACATATTTCGCTGGAATGTGCACTCTAATATGTCCTCGAAAGCGCAATGTTACTTGACACGAACTACAGTATATTCGGTTAGCCTATGGAGCCGATACTCGCCATGTTATATGACTCCAACTATATTCCGACAGCCGATGGTTTCGTGATATGTGATTCCGATGGTACGGAGACCAATGATTACACAACAGTGATAAGGGAGATAGAGGGCATCTTATCACTAGTTCGACTTTCGCCCCGTGATAACACCAGTAATCTTCCGGCTAGCTGCATCCATCTCAAACATCTAACTTTGAAAATACAAAATTCAACTATTATTTCATCCTAAGCTCCTGCAGCTTATGGACTTGAGCATCAGAGTCATAGTTACCTATGGTTATCGTTAGTACGGTAATGTTTAACAATTAGCAGAACTTAAAAATGAAAATTTGGATTTTTGTTTACAAATTAAAATTTAATTTTGATAAGGAACACTTATTGATATTGATTACTCGCCAAAATGCGCGGTTCAAGGTGTAGGTTTTTACATTATGAACAACGAATGTATACTAACTTATGTGAAAGCTTTGATTTTGAATACCAGCAAACAAACATGTAAACCTGGGTCACAAGTTATCAAAAGCCCCTATGGTTATTGTAAGCTAGATTTGGTTTCGAAACTTATCCATGAATGTATGTTTTAGTTTATAGGCCTACTATTATATTCCATGCAGTTACATGTACCAATTTTCGCGACTTAACATGATCACGTTATTAAGACAGACATAAGCTTGGAGACGACCTGTGTAGCTTGTAACTAGGAGCACAGACAATATAATACTTAAATGTTTCTGTTGTTTAAGGTTTCTGTTGTATGTGCTAGGAGTGTCTATTTAGCTAGAATCATAGATCACACTGATGATTAGGGCCAGTCGGGTCTAGTGTCAAACCATCACAAAAATTACCGACTTTTCTCAGGATCGAACCAGGGACCTTCTGACTATCAGGCGAGCACTAAAACCACATAACCACCCAACCACATCATTCTATAACTCTTCCAATATAAACATTAGTAACAATAGTTACTACAATCAATGATACTTGGGAAGACACAGAACACAAGGAAAATAGAGAAACTAGATAACTGAAAGCCGGATAAAATAAAGCCTCACAGGAGGGTACAAGGATGTACCGGATCCCCGGGTGAAAAGCTTTTATCCGGTGACATTAATCCGTAGTACACGTACCGGATCACCCGACCATCCGAAGTCCAACATAAACACACTTTGTTCCTAACGAGGATACAGTACATCTAATATGTAAACACTACACAACTTGAACCTATTCCAACTGTGGATGAATGTTTCTAATTGAAACGGTTTAGAAATCCTCGAAATTCAAGGGGAGTTAGTTTACGTGATTATCAGGTAAGCAAGTTCGACTCTACTAGATAAAGCAGCACTAACTCGGGTTAACAGGCTCAAATGAGTTTTAAAACAGGACCAATATTTACTTAAATGGTGTGATTTTTCAAATATTATTTAGTTGTGCGTCAATGTCTCAGTTGGCTGTGTGACGAACTATAAAACCAAATGTTGTGGGGTTGCTTCCCGGTTCTGCCAATTTTTATTTATTGTTCAGATACATCTTGTACTGTAGGTACCTTAATACTGTACAGACCTTGAGATACGTGTGGACAGACAAAACGACAGTAGCTATAGACCGATCACATCTTTCTTTATAACTAGAGAATTGGCGCGCATCACATTTAAAGTTGTAACGGCGGCAGCGATGCAATATGGCTACTTGCGAGTTGTGCGGGTTGCTCATCGCGCCTGCCGCCCTTTACAACTGCCAAAGACTGGCCATTTTTAAAATTATTATATGGTAAATTTGCTTCCTTAAATTCAAAAAATAATTTTCTACTCTAAAAGAATTTCTCCCCTTTTAACAACACAAGTTGTCTGTGATGTTTAGTGGTAAACTTCATTTGAGTGTTTTTGTGCACAATTTTGTCCACGACAATGACATTTTAATCAATCGTCTTTCCCGTCGATGTTCGCCGGTTTTTTTTGTAGTTTGTTTAAAATATATATACTGTATATATATTTTTTCACAGCTTAAATAAAAACAAACATTCTATGTACTACCTATGTTCACAAAAAAGATGTTGTTCATATTATTGACTATAGTAGGTGTGTTTCCGTGAAGATATCTTGAAAAGTTATCTATATAAAGTTGCAAGGGGTATTCCCAAGTTAAATTCTTAAAAGTATTTGTGAGCTCTTAAAACAATTCTAGCGATTGCTATAATCATACAAAAACAACTGATGACTTTTTAGAGCAATGTGAAACATTCACATAGTGCAATCATTTTACGCACAACAAAATTAAAGGATAAACATCTATTACAATATACTATACAATATTTAAAAAATGTTTACTAAGTGCTGTATTTGAAATAACAAATTCCTTTTAAAAACGGATAAAAGAATATTTCCCTTTTAAGTAAAAACAGTAGCTTTTACGGTGCCTTTCAATGGATATACATCTGTTTACAATATATCATACAATATTGTAAACTAGTTTACTTAGCCTAGTATTTGAAAAAAAATATAATTTCATCCAATAAGTAAGCGGTTTAAACAACATTTAACGATTATAACCAGTTGGCGCTGTTCTACTATTGGTGATTGCAAATAGAGTTGAAGGTGCCTTGCATAAAATAAAATAAATATTCGAAGCTGCTACAAAACAGTTGGTGTTAACAATGTTAGAACTGTATACATTTTATTTATTAAATTGTAACATCGTAAAACATAAACAATAGTTTAACCGTTTTACCAAATATTATAACTCATTTGTGTCAATTATCTGTAGTGTGACAGTTCATTCGTTTGTTTCTTTGTTTTTTTTTTACGGGCACGATAATTTTGACTCCTGTGATGACAATACATTTGTTGCCGAAAGGAGTTCCAACCTTTTTCCAAAATGGCCAAACAAAATTATCTAGTAGTCTTAGTTTCTTCCCAAATGGTAACTATTCATTATACATTATAGTTTTATAGTTTAAATAAAACTAATATTGAGAGGTTTCTAATTTTCATTGAGCTCTTCTTTAAAATCGGCAGTTTGTTGTACAGATAATATAAAATCAGGTTTAGTTTGACGAATGCTTACTTTTAAGATTTTTTAGCAATTCATAACAAGTAAAAAAATGTCCCTTACATTGGTGGGTATCCAAACTTGTTTAAAACCATTTACATCCTAAAAGTGTGGTGATAAAAAAATAGTCAAACCCTTGATTTTACAAGCCTCCCCACTACCCTGTAACAGAGAATCTCACATATCAACGAAAAATAAAGCCATTAGAAGCTGATAACTGGGTAGATACAGCTGAGGTAAAATGACACCGACATACCAGAGATACAGCCGCAGACAGCTGATTAACCATCTTCCCATCAGGCATCAGCTGATTAATTGACTCATTCCCCGGACACGAACACGCAACTAGTGTTAATAGTGATAATTACTGTGTACGACTTTTCAATAATCCGACCAGTTTTACCTGTTAATTTACATCTGAGTAATGCATGCATTAGCGTTGGTTGCTCTCATATAAATTGCCACTATAAGTGTATAAGTGCATATAGCGGTATCTGCTAGATAGTCAAGGTGTTAATGTTTTGTTTTACTTTGTGGCTACATTAGTCGTGAATTGTTTCAGTTGATTTGATGAATTTCACCATACAATTCACATTTTGTGTCGGAGTTGATAAAATGAGTATACAGGGGTGAAAAAGTAGGTACCTAAACCATAGCGTTAGAAAACTCACCTACTAGTTTTAATAATTTTGTATTTTTATAATGTCAAATATGCAAACGGACTCTAAAACTACGCATTATGGATATTGAGGGTATGTAAAACTTCTATTAAACTTCCTTGAACCCTTTAGCAGTTTCTCTTTCAAAACCGAGTACAGTATCACGTTTCACTGATTAGATAGGCCTACCAGATTTGACTATTGGAAACTGGACTAATATTGAATCAATAGCAAGTGCAACAATAACAATAGCAACACAAAACAAAACAGCTGATTATAATGAATATTAGTTATCCTGTTTGCAGGCTTAATCATGTGCTTAATAACTTGAAAAGATCGTAATATCATACTACTTCCAATACTAAATTAGAAGTTGAATCATTATTGCAATAGAATTGTTTTTTGGAAATATTAAGTTAAAGCCAATACTTAAAATACAGTATATTTTTTTACCCATTAAATAACCCGTTTTCACATAACAACAAACTACCCATAGTTTTAAAGACTCGTAACCCCGAATATACATTTGTATTTTTAACTTAGGAACCAAGAGCGATATGCGCTATACATTGTTCACGTTCATTTACCACATATTCCAAGTACTTAACTGCCACATAATAGCCTATCTATGTTAAAACAATGGATTCTAGCTGATAAAATATTTCAAACTTATCATCACTGTAAACGTTATCTTATCGCTCGAGAGTATTATCTGATAAAACGTGGCTTCGAGGACTGTGTATCTGTGGAAATTTTAACACGCTTTACAATAAAATATGTTTGGTTTAACTACGTCCAGTCGCAGATTTCGAGTAAACCAGCAACTCGAGTGACAACGTATTGCACATGGTTTGTACAATTGTTGGGGAAATCATATCATAATTCTTCACTGCCTTAAAACATACACGATGCATTTACACACGTCATAGAAGGCTTAGACGAAGTTACAGTGACCAAAGTTGTGAACACGTTCTTTAACCAAATTACAATTGAACTCATGAGATTCAAAATAAGATTATACATCCAGTTGGGGACTGTTTCAACCAATTACGATGGGATTATGATTTATTTGCTTGTTTCAACAGTTTCTGCTACTAGTGCTTATAGTTTCCAACGTGTATCAATACCGCAACCACACACACACATATTACATTCCAGACAATATACCATCCTCGGACATTCTTCACTTACGTAAAGTGACTTGAAGTCGTTAGCGTAAGTAGCTGAAGATACTGTTTATCTGTTACCTATCAAAGCCCATTAACCGGTGAGATAAGTGTTCATAAACACACCAAAGTACAAACACTGACCTTTTAGTGGTTTAGGGTTGCTCTGCTTCCTCCTCGACATTCTACCGCATCACCTCAATGGGCAGATCAGCTGATTAGCACATGTTACAACTTTTAGGTTATGTTTGACGTATCTCGACACGACACTGACTGTAGCACCTCACAGCACGAGCGCGCAAAAGCGACTGGACTGAGCCGGTCTCCGCGCCTCCTCCCCCACCCCGCCTGCCGATAACCATCCGGCGCTATCTATCTACATCGGTAATCACTCAATTGGAAGTGCCAGGTCGTAAATCATTAAAAATTGATAACTCCTAGAGATACCGAGGACACGGGGAGTTGGGTTACTGTTCGTGGGCGTTTACTCAAAACGGAGTTACTCCGAGGACATTAATATTGCCTCATTGGCTGACATTTCCAACTGGGCATTTCGACACGGGTGACCGCAGGCCGCGGGCTGTAGTGCTGGACTAGGTGCTGAAGACTAGGCGAGACTGGTGAGAGGCCAGATTGGTTCAAGTATAATGGTAATGGTCGTAGCTCTTGCAGATACTCGCAGATATTCACATTTCCATACTATGTTCAGTAAGTGTCTATACCTAGTGAACGGAGTGTTAACAGACTTGGTGGTGCCTATACGGTTTGGCTACAAATTATACGAACAGGAAAAGTTTCAAGGGACATATGCGCTCCAAGTTATAACTTTTTTTATAGAGAGCCTGAATAAATTAATATAATCTGTTATTTACATCTTGAGTATTTCCATAACCTTTGAGTCGAATCATTTAAAGTCATCAGAACTATGACTGTTATTCGTTTTAAAATAAGACCTGCAATACTTAGCAATTGCTCGAATTCGAGCAACAGTGACACTACTTTAGTAAATTTTCAGTTTTACACGTATTAAAGACACAGACAAAATAAGAAGAAACTATGACACTGTCGCCAAAAAAAGTGAGAAAACTAAATTTGAAATACATAAAAGAGACCTTAAGGGCGCCCACAGTTGAGGGGGGCATTGGAGGCAGTGCACCCACGCGAGAAAACTTAAGTTTCTTTAATCTACTTTTCTCTGTAAGGTTTTAAACAGATTGTAGCGTTAAATAAGTAAGTTTCAAAGTTTTAAGTTTGGGGGCGAAAGAGGGGATTTTGGCACATTTGGGGGAGCCGGGGGAGGGCGAGTACAGCCCCCTCTCTCGCGGAACAAGAGAGATATCCGAGGAACAAAAGCGATATTTCGGCCGGTCCCGAAATCTACCTGCAGACCCCAGGAACAAAAGTGGTGTAAGAAATTAGCCTTCAACAGCGGAACAAAAGTGATACAACCGTACCATTATTACGGTTATGAAGAGTGTTACCTCCCGCTATCTCCGCGTCCCGCAACCTCCGTGTCCCGCCACCTCCGAATTTCAAAGTGACTCCTATAATTCTATAATCGCAGGTTAATACCTGCGTTAAGACTTTCCGTCCTAACCTAACCTAACCTAACCCAACCTAACCTAACCTAACCCAACCCACGGGTTAAATTTTCATTAAATCTCCCATCCACGGGGCTTCGCAAACGTGGATGCAATGACAGCAACCAACGCAGGCAGTGACGGTATTATAAGGGTCACTCAAGAATTCGGAGGTGGCGGGACAGATTTGGGTTCGGAGGTGGCGGAACGCGGAGATAGCGGGAGCACACGATGAAGAGAAGGAGTTTTTCATTTTTGTTGGCGGCTGACAGTTGCACGACATTGCAACCTCGCCCAGTCGGTTGTTTCTATCAGCATAATCAACTTGACCTTTTGGTTGGTAAAAAAAGTCTTTGGACTCATCATGTCCTGTGTAGAAAGGTTTTACGAACTGCTTTGTACACCATGCGCCATACTATTTCCACCTCGCAGTTTGCAGGTGTGCATCACGAGCGCGTCAGGTCTAATGAGGCCAGCCAACAGTCAAAACAGCGACAACACGTGACAGTGAGTGACACACGCACCGCTCCCATTGGCCCCCGCGCGACCAATCAGATCTCACGATTCGCAAGCCCTGATTTAATTCCTTGTTACGCAAATTTATAGACGGCGAAGACGCACGAACAAATGGTTTACACGGCATGACGCTGGTGTCGGAGATAGGTTGCCATGGCGACGGTGATGCTAGGAAGTGTCAGGGATATGTAGCGCGATTGGTGATTTGGTGTGCAGTTTCAATCTTTTGTGTTGAATGTTTTCAATTAAGTATATATATATAATATATATATAAACAATTAGCTATGGATGACGTGCCTAGGCCTAGAGTCTACCCATTCCATTTAAACAAGACGTGGAAATAGGGGTTTCTCAAACAAAACCGATTTTCAGTGGAAACCGCGCGTCATTTCATTAAACCCATTGAAGGGAGTTTACAGTGAAGTGGCATCCTCAGGCGCAAATTACTCAGTGGGCAATTACACCAGCCGCTAAAGCTTGCGAATGTAAATTCTTTGACTCCACACTATCCAGTAAGCAGCTGGTTTCTGTACTCTTTGTAGACCAGAAATTGTTGTTTGCAGAAAGTACTCGAAGTTGGAAAAGTGCTTCACATTGTCTAATCTTCTCTTCCTTTTCCACCTTTAGTGGTTAGTGTTACCTTATCCAGTTCTGCTCAGTGATCACTCTGGATGTTCCTGGTCTCCTCGATGGATTCGCATTCACGACCTCAAACGCAGGCAGCAGGTGGTCACCAGCGATGTCTGATGCGTCTCAACCCGACGTGGACAGTCGCAAGGAGCCACATGGTACCATTATGCCACAAGGAACTTCTATGCCACGAGGCATCATTATGCCACAAGGAACCTCAATGCCACAAGGAACCTCTATGCCTCAAAGAGACTCTATGCCACAAGGAACCCCTATGCCACAAGGAACTTTTATGCCACAAGAAATGTCTATGCCACAAGGAACCTCTATGCCTCAAGGAGACGCTATGCCACAAGGAACCTCTATGCCTCAAGTAGACTCTATGCCACAAGGACCCGCTTTGCCTCAAGGAGACTCTATGCCGCCACAAGGAACCTCTATGCCTCAAGGAGACGCTATGCCACAAGGACCCGCTTTGCCTCAAGGAGACTCTATGCCGCCACAAGGAAGCTCTATGCCTCAAGGAGACGCTATGCCACAAGGAACCTCTATGCCTCAAGGGGACTCCATGCCACAAGGAACCTCTATGCCTCAAGGAGACTCTATGCCGCCACAAGGAACCTCTATGCCTCAAGGACTCTATGCCGCCACAAGGAACCTCTATGCCTCAAGGAGACTCCATGCCACAAGGAACCTCTATGCCTCAAGGAGACTCTATGCCGCCACAAGGAACCTCTATGCCTCAAGGACTCTATGCCGCCACAAGGAACCTCTATGCCTCAAGGAGACTCCATGCCACAAGGAACCTCTATGCCTCAAGGAGACTCTATGCCACAAGGAACCTCTATGCCTCAAGGAGACTCTATGCCACAAGGAACCCCTATGCCTCAAGGATACTCTATGCCACAAGGAACCTCTATGCCTCAAGGAGACTCTATGCCACAAGGAACCTTTTATGCCTCAAGGAGACTATGCCACAAGGAGACTCTATGCCACAAGGAACCTCTATGCCTCAAGGAGACTCTATACCACAAGGAACCTCTATGCCCCAAGGAACCACTATGCCTCAAGGAACCTCTATGCCTCAAGGAGACTCTATGCCACAAGGAACCTCTATGCCTCAAGGAGACTCTTCATCAGCTGTTTCCTCGTCCATTAACAGTTTCTTATCTTAGAACTCGCGACGCCCTCAACTCCTTCTTGTTGATAGGCATAGAGTTAAGACAGTCTATTGAGCGCTCTACTCTCCATATCCTCCCTATTGTTGGGTTTCGATTAGATTTAATAATAAATGTTAATGTTTGTTTCTTTAGTTTAGCTGTGTTATATATTTTTGTATCTAATTTTGAACGGTTTTCAGTAATCTGTCTAATATAGGATGCGATTTCAAGTCTACTGATATTCGGGCCCACTACTAATGGTAGTTCTACCAACTAATTCCTTACCTGTTGTCATAGCTCGTTGACAGGGTCCTCTCCTTTTCCTGAAGGCCCAGACGTAGCTGCATCTCCAAGTCGCCTTTGCCTCCCATCACCCATCACCTTGCCTGAAAAGACATTGAGGCGTAAAATTCTATACAGTTACCTACAAAACAAAGCTCCAATCTGTACATTCAATAAAACACACAAATTAGGCAATTCTCGCGTTTTTCACTTTTCAGTAGTTTTTTTTTTATTTCCCACAAAGCGGACTTTCAACCCAAAACCTCACAAATGAACAATTAACATCAAACATCGTGTACGCGTTAAACGAGTTTGCAACACTGACTGTATATAGTCTATAGACCAGCTGTTGAATTGTCCACAGCACAGACTACAGTTGATTCCTAAAATCGTTTGGTGGTTAAAAGAATGGTTAGGGTTTTAGTCAAATTGATACAAACAATGTAGTTATACAAAAATAGTATGCTGAACAATATTTTTCGTCATATTGCAACATTATTTAAGCAAACTAAGTTACAAGACGAAAATACTTCCCATGTAAAGATAGCCTCTCAGAACAACTTCTAACTTGTTTTTAATTTTGCTAATCCAAATAAGCAGCTAAAGTTATTATTCAGCTAGCTTAGTTGTTATTCAGTTAGTGATTCAATCATTTCATCTATTACGATTGTGTTATTATACATTATACTATCGATATGTTGAACTATTGATAAGAATGCCCGATAACTGATTAAATCAATCGATACCTAATGTCTATTTATTATTTTCGTGTAAACAATATGACGCTCTTCGTAAGAAGAAAGAAAACCGTCCTTGTACAGCCAGATGACGGTGCCACACAGGCACCGAAATTAGTTGTTTTTACAACAACGTTGGATTGCTTAATAGCAGCTGGTATTTGAACCTTTTTTTAATATTCATAGAGGGTAAAGTGGCCTAGTAAAAATCTTCACTTGTTAATAATTTCGTTTTACAACAACGTTGTAGAATATGATCATGTAGTGAAGAGATACGCCATCATGGCATTAACAAGACCACAATAAGTAGGAAAAGTTAGTTAATTATAAATAGAGGCTGGCCAAAAATGCAACGACATTTTCCGGTGAAGGATGGGGACGCTCTGTTACTGCTCTGAAGACGGCTATCTGCAACGAGGCCGAAACATCAGCTCAAATTACGGTATCAATTGTATGATGTAGTGTGAACGCGTACACTTTACTATTAGGGATATTTATATTTTTATTTTTTGTATTTATCGATAAAACACAATAACATCTCAAAACGTAACTTAAGATCACTTTAGCTGACTCCCAACAACTTTAAGCAACTCACAGGTCATTAAACTTTACAGTTAGTAATTTAAATTCCTCAAAACAGCTTAGTAAAAATAAAGAGGCACTATTTTAAATCGCAACTATAAACGTTCTCCCTCGAGTTCAAACCAGTCAAGCCCTTCTCAAGGTTTTTGTGTTTGCAAGTACCAGCCAAGATCAAGGAGGTTGTAAAATATTCTTGAGTAAGCATCAAGCCAAGATCCTTATCTCCATTCATGGACGTCTTGGCGGGCAGATAAAGGCAACTGATAAGGAGTTCTCATTAAGATAAGACGCCTTCTTCGTGGACCCTCCCTCCCATGTCTTGTTATAACTTTCTCAATCTGAAATGCCATCAACATCTTTGAAAGGGTTCCCCATCTTCTCCCCTTTATACACTCTTGAAGAGATTTTTAGATGCATTTCATCATATCGTATTGTTTTGAAAATTTTTCCTCCACTAGATACATTATATTTTTTAGGATGAAAGAAAATGTGCTGAGGTTTACCTACCCAAAGATTTTTGGGACTAATGTTCTTAACGATTTAATAGAGCTGATACACCCGTTGTTGGATTATTTTCATCATTGGCGAACTACTATTTTTTTTAACGCCATATTTATTTACTAACACAATTTATTAGAATATGAATTTTATAACCAATCACTGTTGATTGAGCAGAACTGTTTTGATTAATATACAACTTCCTAGTCAGATTCCAAGATCGAGAAAATAATACCCAGCACACTATTGCCTACTTTTATATGGATAACATAAAGCTAATAAAGCCAATTTTTGGTACCGGTACTACACATTTATCTCGAACAATTCACTAAAATCTTATTCAGTTAGAAAATGTCCAATGTGCCGGTGAATTTCCGTATGTGTTCAAATATAACAGTTGCCCTATCCCTGTAAGTATAAGGTGACAAGTCGTTTGCTGTTTTCCAAAGATGATGTATTCAAGTTACTTTGGATTTTGGAATTACCTATTCTTGATATCGTAATATAGTCATGTAATAACAATAATTTATTCTCGTGATATACTACTAGAAGTATTTAACTAGTGTTAACAAACTGCTTAATTTTGTTGGACAAACATTTGGTCAACTTACGTCGTGAAATCCATGTTTTTAATAGTAAACTTTGATTTGTGGTAACGAATATTTTTTGTAATATATTCATCAAAATATAATGTATAGTCATGATGTACAATATATACCAAATGAGCACAACTTTCGTTGTGCTAATTAAATGAGGCTACTGACCGTTGTAATACAGTATTGGACGATGTTAACTTCTTTAGTTTTTCCAAAGATCGGAGTTTTCGAATAAAATACTTTGGTTATGTTTTGGGGGGTCGCTTACTGTTAATGATCATCGTAACAAAACAGTTAACATCGGTAGTAAACAATGAATGAAACAACCGTGCCATATGTTGTTCGCATGCTATTCACTGTGTGCTGGACAAAGTTTGAGGTTTTTGAGTAGACGGATCACCTTCTCTAAATCTATACTTATAAAAGTCAAATGCCACTCACTCACTGATCACTATATCTGAACAACTACAAGCCATAACAACTCAGGCATTGGCATGGAGGTTCCAATCAAGGTGTGCAATAAGAAGCGTTTCCAATAAATCCCATCAGGGCTCTGCCCCAGTGGCTTTTAAAGTTCCCATATTATCCTTAAAGATTTGTTAACATTTAAACAAATGAATACTTCTGAATCTTCACTATTAATTCAGGGAACTGCTGGTTATATTTTATTGCATAAAATGAAACTATTTACATTATTTGTGTGGCTTGAAAAAGTGTTTAACCACATAACTCATTTTTAATAGTTAAATGGATTTTAAAAACAAGAAATATATGCCCTAGTCAGGTTGAAATTTAACTTTTTAATTTAAATTTTCGTGAGCGAAGCCATGTTGTTTGCTAGTATTGTAATATAAAATCGACATGAAACAATATTATACAATTAAAGACGTATGCAACTTGTGTTAAATGGCTGCTGAACATTGTGATATTTGACAAGACATTGTTTTCTGTTAACACTGAGCAGACGAGAATATGTCAGACGTTTAACAAACAAGGTTATCGATGGTGCCAAGAGTTGGGAGGGAGGATTGAAGATAAGGAACAAACAAGATAAACAGCTGATAAGCACGTACAGAGATAACAAACGTTGTTGTACTTCGTCTTTGCCACTGCCATACTGTTTAACTGATCTATAAAACTGTATCTTTTGTAATACTGTAGTAGTGCTGTATTGTTCTAGTAATCATGGTAGTGCTCTACTAAACAATCTCTTTGCAGTATATTGTGGACATAAAACTGTATTCTTAAACCCGCTGAAAAAATCATGCCATGCATTAATGGCTGTTTGATAATATTCAGCCGTAATTTACTACAACCTGATAAATGTACAAGTCATTCACACTGTCGAATTTTCGGTCTGGTCATCGGAAGACCACGTCGTTGAGCGTTGTTTTGAGAGCCCGCCAACACCTTAATTTTGGACCAATTTTTATGATAAATTGTCAAATTGGTGTAAATTTTATCAACATTTCAATAACATCGATCATATTGGCTTTAGGTGAATATGTGTTCCACGTGTAGCACTTATTTTGTATACAAATGTACATGTATTTCTTATGGAAGAAGTATTTGAATAAGATATTGATTATCTTTAAATGGTTGAACCGGAATAGTTACATCATATACTTTTCTTGAAGGAAATTTAATCTTCTTTAATTTCCTAATTTAGTATAGATTACAAACAGTTGATAGTTTACGAGATATTTAGGAAAACCTAAAAATTGTACCTTACAGCGACCATTTTTGACGCCAGCTTGGATTAGAAAAAATGACACCCTATTTTTTTAGATTACCATCATCTTGCAAAATATATTAAGTTTTTGCCTTAAAAAAAATTAAAACTAACATTTTATGAAAATGAGCGTTATTTCCGCGTAAAACAGTTTAGTCCAAACACTAGAACTGTTTAACTACAACACACCAACTTAAGAATATAACTTATTTTTTTGCGTAGTTGGTTTAGTTATCTCCAAAACATTAATATTTGACCATAATAAACACTTGTTGTATGTTGATGTAAAAAATAGTATATTACGTTACTAGTCCGGAAAATATGTGTTTACCAGACTAGTAGCGATATGGTTGTTCCTTCCTGAGCCGCGCGAGACGAAGTCGAGTACGGGATTACCATACGCAGTGGCATTGGCGTATCCAGGGGAGGGGGTAGTTTAAGGATTTGATTTAGCCCCTTGACCTTGGAAATTCTTTTTCAACAATTCAAAAAACTTTTTCTCCCTAAGTAGCCTAAAAACGTGAGTTTACAGGTCTCACATTATTTACAAAACTCCCCCAGATCCCCCGGTTTAACCCCCCCCCTCCTTAGGTTCAATCCTAGTTACGCATGTCCATACGAGTACGGTTAACACATTTTGGACGAGTTAAGTATGATATTTTTTGTCATACTACTCTAAACTAATATAACTATTAAAGATCTGTTCAAATCCGTTATACATATATGTATAGTAGAACCTTGATAAGAAGACCCTCGATAACAAGTGGCCCTTGATAACAAGGGTCTTCAAATCCCCTTAAAATTATTTTACCCCTAATAACATGTTATTACAAACCTCGATAAGAAGTCAACCTTGATAACAAGTCTTATTTTACAATCCCAATGAGAGTCTTGTTATCGAGGTTCTACTGTATGTGTATTCCCACCAACGAGATGGCCAATCACTACTCATAACCTCTAATACGGTTATGTTTTCATTTATTGATTCGTCGACTTTTTGCCAATTATAATCTGGTGTCCGGTAAAAATGCATTACACTACAGGACATCCCATTTAATTCATCAGTAAAGACATCCCATTTAATTAAACAGGCGGCAAACACCTGTTTACGTACTAATTTAATGCTTGGAAAGTATATTAAGACAATGAAGTGTGGCGAAATAGTTATTTGTGTAACTAGTGGTGAAAGTGGCACTTTGCTGCACACGAGAGCAATGTTTACGCACGAGCCGCAGGCGAGTGTGGAATGATCTCGAGTGCAGCAAAGGCCTTTTTCACTCGTGTTACACATTATATTTTTCCTACAGTCACTATAAAGCATATAAATAATTAGTCTTTCAAACACTATGCAACACGTTTTTAGGTTCAGCTGGCAACACAAATGGTGCCCTAGAGAAAGTAGTACACCCGCGGTCAATATCACTCCGCTATTTTTCCTCGGCAAGAAATGTGCTCCGCGGTTTGAGAATATAGTTCCGTATGTTTTTGTAATTTGAAGTGGTTTCCGCGCCTAAAAAAATGCTTAAAAGGTATTTTCTTGTTTATTAAGATCGTAGGAAGGTTTTAAAAACGTTTAAAAGAAAAGTCCAGAAAGTTCAGAAATACCGAAACTATAAACACGAAATGACAGGTTAAATCGTAGTTATAATAGTCAATCAGCTGCTCATAGTATAATTATCTTTAAGTGTTGCCAACCTATTTCCAAGCGTACACGGATTACGTGCATAATTGAACCACGTTGTTTTGTGTTGTTTAGTTGGAATCCTGATGTGCGGCAAAGTATAAACCGTACGGCAAAGTATAAACCGTACGGCAAAGTATAAATATGCAGCAATTAGCAGCTTTCTGTACTATAAACAGTACAAGGAAGCCAACTTTGTCGGGTGACTGTAGGAAAAACTAATTAAAGTAGACTGTAAGTGTAAAACAAAACTATGGAATCAGGTTTCGGCTTATGTATTTTTTAAATGTTCGTTTTTTTTATTAAAAGGCTTTTTAAAGTAGGATAACAATAGCTTCGGCGGTTTGAAGTAAAACTGCAAATAAGATTACTTAAATCTTACTAATCTCACTTTTTATTCACGTAGGCCTACGCAAGACTTTACATTATGTTCTTCGTAGTAACAGAGGTGAAGTAGTTTCAGAGCCTCCCACCAAAGCGCTAACGTCCTAGTGTCAGTAAGGCAGTTCGCAATTTAGTGTCGAAAAAGCAGTTCACAGTTTTCACAAACCCCGACAGGTTACACACCTTACCACAAATGATACATCAACAATGAACACAATAATATTACTAATACCGCACTAGCGCACTATCCAGCGAAGGTAGCCTACGCTATCAAATAAATGATACATACTGTAAAGATTTTAATCGTATAAATATATATGTATCTTTATTTTTTATATAGAGAAACCCCACAGAGATTGTAGAAATCAATCTTAACAATCCCGCTGCGTTTTATAGATTTCTTTTTTATTTAATCAGTGTAACAGGATTGCTTTCAGCAATAAACTCTATTATTCTATACCAGGTAAATTTGATGTTAAAAAGTATTAAAGGACATAATGATTCAAACAAAATGTGTATAGGTACCGGTACTTGTTGTTTGTTGTCTACATATTAGCGAATTTCGAGCTATTGCCGTAGGTCTTATGGTAGTCTATGACCTAGACCCGAGACCACTTTAAATTAGTACAAACATGTATACCTACTTTTAATCGAACGAGCGAGTTTGCGAACCATAAAAATATAGAATTTCACAGTTTTAGCGAATTTCCCATTTTAGGGAAGTAGCCATTACCGTCGGTGGCACTTGTTTTACTCCTAGTAATCAACAGGTCGCCGGTTCGATCCTGAGAAAGGTGAGTAGCTTTTTGATAGTTCGAAACTGGACCCAGCTGTCCTTGATAATTTCTCTTTTGGTAAATAATTTTCCTGGCAAAAACTAAAAAGTCACTAAAGGCATCTCACTTCATTTCAATCTCATCCTTCATTCATATTTGCGTAATATACACCTAGGGACCTAAGGTTGCGTTCCATCTCAGTTGGTAATATGGCTATACGAAAAGAAATTAATAATAAAAAAAAAACCGAATGTGTGTCAGTCACATGTTTAATAATTAATTAACTACTGAATCGACTGATATAATATTCTGCCGGAATATCCCGTAAATTCGGCGTTTACAGACATAATAATGTCTTTGAAAATCTCCCACACTACGCTCCGTCGGCGTCCAAAACTTGGAGGTGGAGCACCATAGATTAAACATACTCCTTAAGGGAGTATGTTTAATCTATGGTAGCACACTTTAAGTTATAGCTATAGTTACGGCCAAAGCCAGGATTTCAGGATTTCAAATAAAATCCCAAAGAATCTATTCCCTAATCTCATATCTTGGATCTAGATGAACATTTAGTTGTATAATCGACTTATAAAATAAAATCTTCTTTTATTTTTTATTGATTTGAAAACTAACTACTTAATTGCACCACAATCGCGAGATTTATGTGTCAAAACAAATGCCGCCTAAAACATAGATTTTGTAAATGTATAAATATTCGGAGCTTGAACATCTGTATTCAGTTTAAATGCTAACGGACGTGTTATCGTATACACAGTCATTCCAGGAGATAGCGGCAGGTAACGTAACGAGATGCATCAGTCAGAGATAGAGAGCGTCAGTCAGTCTAGAGCTGTGACGTCAACCGTGAACCTACGTCAGCCCCCTCATGACGTCACGAATATTCCCAGACAAACGGTCAAAAGTAACAAAAGAAAGCTAAGTAGGCTTCTCTTTCTATTGTTAAATTTTAGTGTTGTTTCAATGTGCTCTCTTGTAGTTGAAATTCCTGAGAATAAGTATTCGTCTTTAATTCTGTTGAAATGGCTTTAAAGTTGGTTAAATGACAGGAATGTAAATTGTGAACAACATATTGTGGTCTACATACACCGAACAAAACCAGCAAACATTGTATTCAGCGGATACATAAAGATGAAATATAAAAGGGTAACGTTTGATCTAGGTCCAACAGTTTGAGTAAGGCATTCTTTCTCTCTCTTATACACGAGTTGGATGAGTTATTACTTTCTCCCCCAATACATAGTAGCCTATATGGAGAAAGTATTGTTTTTGTCAAAATGTTCGAGTTTGAGTTTTGAGTGGATATGGGGGGTTTTGGGGCCCCCTGAACCCAAAAAGTGGTTTTAGAAGTGATATATGTGTGGGTGTGTGTGGATGTGGACAGAGCTACAGACCACACCTGTCGCCCGATTTTGGTGACATTTGGTACGTAGGTAATAATCCATTATGTCTCCAGGCATTGTTTTATTTTTTTCAAAATTTTTTATTCTTAATGGTGATTTTTCCATAAAACCCCATAAAATTACAGAAAAATCTAATTTTCTCTCAAACGGCCCGAACGGTTTTGATTAAAATTTAGTATACCATAGGTACAAATTCCACTTCCGTAAAAATTACGGTTCCAAAGTTATTGTACATTATGTTATTTTCCCATAAAATGAAAAAATTGGATTTTAGAAACAAGGCCGGTGTTGATTAAAATTATTTTGTTATGGTCCTTAAAATTTTAAACAAAATGGTACAGATCCCATTTCCGTAAAAAGTGCGGTTCAAAAGTAATTGTAACTTATGTTATTTCCCATAAAACCCCCATAAAATAACAAAATATCGGATTTTAGGAAAAAAATCTGGTTTTGATTAAAATTAATGTGTTATAATACTAACACACATGTGTTACACATGTGTTATATACTTATGCAGTTACGAGAACAACATGATCGCCTTTTCATAAATCACTACATAAGGAACGAATACAGTTACATGTTCATCTGTTGTTGAATAGAAGAAACAGAATAGATATTAAGCAATACATTCATCAAATGTTTGGTCAAATTTTGTAACATTTAATATACAATACAGCATTTAAGAGATAGAATTATAGTAAGTACGAGCTGATATTGCCACAAGTGCTTCGCAATGGGAAGAGAACACGGAAGGAAATAATACCGTTCTTTCGATCTGCTGTATAAAATAGTTAAACATATATTATTCATTAGAGAAAAAAATGTAAATTTTACCTAATATTGTGGTAAAATGTGTTTCTATATATTGAATGAGGGTTTAAATGTCCTAGGCTACCATTACAGCGTATAAGTGGCGTTGATGTGAGTTTAAAACTACTGTAACTTACTTCTAAACCCTACGTGTATTATGTCAATAACCCCAAAATAAATCTAATAACATAACTAAGTATTGTAACAATAAAATAAATTACTTTATTATTGGATAGGCCTATGTGTTACCTTAATTCTTCACTTAGAGTCAAGCCTCTTCACCTGTAGTTTACCATATTAAATCAGAAAGAGAAGTGTGAACAATATTCTACAAAACGTTTCTAACTAAACATAACCTTTTTCCTAAATAACACACAAATAAACAAACACGTTTACATCGACCAGCTGTTTCATTTCATCAATTAAATCAATTTCTACTCAGGAAGCATGAAAGGCGCAGCCGTTTGGAAACCGACATGTGGGACAGAGAGATCCCCTTGGGAATCCGGCATGGCTCTTAGGAAATTCGTCCAAACCAATACTTTTTTGCAAATCTACACACTCCAAGCTTCATTTTGATGTTCCATTTTCCTATAATTTTATTTGGTAAAGGCCTTAAACGACGACCACAAACTCGAATGTATTAGTTAGTCAACTTAAGTAGTAAACTGATTATAGGTGTAGAAATAGCTTTTGGCGAATATCCTCTATAGGAAATAATCTAATTTATTGAACTGAAACCATTTTATTTTATCGATTGTGTTCTTTGTATTTGTTCATATAAACAAGAAAACCTCAAAATCAAATCGGTCTGAAACACGTTACTGTATACAAGTTTGTTCAAAATGTCCGTGTAACATAAGTTATTTATCATCACGTTGTAAATTGTGTGTAATTGGGCGTGAGGTTACAGTTTTGGACTTTTGGTACAAACTCCACTTGCGTAGATACTAAAAAATACAGTGTTAGAAGTCGCTTTTAGGATATGTAACACCAACGCTTATAATGCTAATGAATACGTTTTTAGCGAATTTCCCATATAGGGAATAAGCTATTACCGTAGTACTCATGGTAAGACCTGGACGCGGGACCGATTTTTTTTTCGTTTTGAGGTCCCTAGAGGCCAAAAACACCATCCGTTCAAATTCATATATATATATATATATTTATATATATATGTGTCCGTCAGCACGATAACTCAAGCAAAAATGATCCGATTTTGATGAAATTTGGTACAAACGTGTAAACCTACGTTTATTCAAACGAGTTCGCGATCCAGCATGATCGGACCATGGGAACGGGTGTTTACGGGGGGTTTTATGGGGTAAAAATAGGTTTTTCCCATTTTTGACCCAAAAAACTTAAAATTTTGCAATTTATTTCCAAACCATTTTGTAGAGCTTAAAAAAACAAATAATTTAGTATATTGAAGCGTTATTATGCGCTTAACGGTTACGGAGAAAATTCCAAAAAATTGTAAATTTAAAATTCCCATGTTATTCTTATGGAGAATAAGTAAACTGTTGTAGTTTGCTTGTTTATGAACGTATTTTGATCAAATTTGGAAAATTATTTTATTTCTTACTAACTATTAACATTTTACAAAAAAAAAACACAATTTTACCCTCCCTGATGCAGCAAACCTAAGTACTTGTTAAACTAATTCTATTTAAATTGGGAATAAATGTTATATTTTTAAGTAGACATTTCAATGTAAATCCAATCAGTCAAATGGAAATTCGCTTAGTCTGCAGGTTTGCTGCGGCGGGGGTATTTATTTTTAACACATTCAAACAAAACAAACAGACAATATTTTACATTACTCCACAGATTGTGCCTACATTTTGTATAAAATCCGCAACAATAAACGTTTATTTCATTACATTTGCATGACGTCAATTCTCATTTGTAGCCCTCGTAAACAGTGTCCCGTAGACGTAGACGTATAGACGAGGCCGTTGCGGGGGTTGAATGGATGGGTTGAGGTGAGCGTGTTCCTTGACCTACAAACCCACACCACTACACCCTCGCAGGTGCAATTGCATTGTAAATACCCCTAATGCCTCAAAGTGACTGAAATTCGTTAAATTTGTATGGGGTATTGTTGGATGTTTGAACAAATCACATACAGTGTGATTGAAAAGTCCCGGAACGGTTTAATATTTTAAAAAATAATGCAGATAGAGCTAAAATACTTGGTACAAAGTTACAGGGCATAAAACTCTATTTTAACACATATTCAGTGACTCAATAACACTTCAGGGGGACGTCCCACAAGGAGTCAGAAGAAAATCTTAAATGGAAGCATAGGTCAATATGCACATCAAATTAAAGTTCTTTTTAGTAGAATACAATGCCGCAAACCGCACTTCAAAAGGTTGATCCTGCGCAAAATGACAGTTGTTCAAAGATTCATTTAATTTACATTGCTATTATACGCTTTCTCCTCAGGGGGCACAGCCCTAGGAATCGGAAGAAAATTGTTAACGTAAGAATAGGTCGATATGCACATCAAATTAATGGTCTTCACTTTTAGATTACGATGCCGTAAATTCAAGCTCAAAAGAATGCCTGAGTAAAAAATGGCAGTCGTTCAAAGATTCAAAATGGCGGATTCAAGAAATCGTTGAACATCTGCCATTTTGTGCAGGATCAACCTTTTGAAGTGCGGTTTGCGGCATTGTATTCTACTAAAAAAGACCTTTAATTTGATGCGCATATTGACCTATGCTTCCATTTAAGATTTTCTTCCGACTCCTTGTGGGCCGTCCCCCTGAAGAGTTATTGGATCACTGAATATGTGTTAAAATAGAGTTTTATGCCCTGTAACTTTGTACTAAGTATTTTAGCTCTATCTGCATTATTTTTTAAAATATTTAACCGTTCCGGGACTTTTCAATCACACTGTATATATAATCCAGTGTACGTTTGTTTGTCCTTTGTGCGTTACCAAACCGGTCATCGATCGTGATGAAACTTTGGGAAGTTGTTCTATACTACACACTCCCGGGAAGGTTTCTGTCCCATTCCCGTCCATGCACTCCCTTGGAGCGCTGCCCCAGTGGCTCTGGAATTTCCCATGTTTACCTTACGATAATTCGTATTTAAAAGTCGTCCCATATAGATGACTACCATTGGAGAGTGGTTATAGTTTAACCAATAATCAATGGTTGAACTATAAGCAAAGTACTATCGACAAGTCATTCGCTGTTTTCGTCAGTACACACACGTATGGTAACCATATAACACATCTCAACATTACAAACACGACTTTTCTATGAACGTTGGACTTATTTTCACGCCTCTCGTGGGGTCAACAATGACCTAAACATTGCTGGTGACGTCACAATTTACGCACGTAGCTGATGAACGCACTGATACTTATCTCAAGTGCCAAAGTTCACTTACAACACAGAAAAGTAAGATACAATTAGTTAAACAGTCCTGATTCATTGCCACACATCGTGCTTAATGCTTGGTATCTCTGGTTATCTTGTTTGAGTGTTGGCTCAACAAACTTACCCGTCTCTGTTTGTTTCTGTTATGTAAAGGTTTTCTAAAATTAAACTAAACAAGGAAAGGATTTAAGTTAAAATAGCTGGAGTTAATGGGAAAACTTAATATAACATTTCATCACAAGTGTTATTTGTTTTAATCGTGACCTAAACTGAAATCTACAAAAATGATGTACTTAACGAATTTTTCAGTAAAAATGATATGATCTTCGACAACGCAGGCTTCTTTTTCAAACTCAAATAGATCTAAAATATTTAGCTCCTAGTTTACGTGTTACCTATCGTAAATGTATTTCGGTTATGCGACCATGGTTATGGCTCATTTTCGAGCAGATACCAAGCTGTAAAATAGATTCCTCTTTATTGTTGGGCTGCGAAAAGTCACCAGGGACACGACACATAGCCTACACTAAGACACGGACACAAAATCATCTAACTGAGCAAAATTTTGCCAAACTAACAAAATACTGGCACAGACGTTTAGGACTTGTCGCTCTCTGTGACTACAGCCAGAGGCCGATGTTGGGTCATGACGAGCCTTCTGCTATTCCCCACACGTTCGTACCAATGGCGATATTATCTTAGTTTTGCCGAAATTTTGCTCAATTAAATTATTAAATTAAATTAAATGTTTTTGAAGAGCTACCAAGTAATCTTTGTAATACAGTAGGCCTATGCTAAACATTATTATTCTGTTGGGTGATTTAGAATAAAAGAAGTGTTAACATTATTTAGATTTAGCTGATCATACATATTAACCTGAACCATCCTATCCTATTTAAACCAGCAAACATGTTTTGATCAAAATTACTCTTGTCTGTGACTGTAGGACCTGTAGAGTCGTCGATGTCCTTGTTGGACGATTTGGAGCGACTCGGCGACTAGTCTGGGTCAAGGATGTTTCCGTAAACACTGTAGCACTACTGAGCGAAACTTATTACTTCGAGGCTTATGTCATGTAGGCTTGGTTCAAGTGTGGCCACCAAGTGGAGTAATTTCATTAGTAGGGTTAAACAAGGAGTCAATTAAGTTAATATCCGATTTTATGGGTTGAATTTAAGAAAAAAATTAAGAATTCATTTTTTTCCTCAAAATCACCCGGTTTACAAAAACCGCTTTTATTAATTTTCTTCTCCCATTTTTTTCAATTTCAGATTTCATTAAAACGATATTTTATGAGTATACCCTACTGAGTTGAGTAGAGAACTAGGAAAATAATATTCCACCTGACCTAACTTTTCGAAGTGGCGGTTGTTTAAATGGGTTTGAACAATGACGATTCATTCATGGAAGGTCTAGATGAAATCAGGTTAGGAGGCAATCTTTATTTGCCAAGTGTGGAAATAGTAGTCGCGCTCATGGTAGATCACGTAGGCATCAGCGAGTTGACTAAAGATGAATAAGATTAACACCATGATAGATAACCACCATCCAATTCATCTCTAGTTGAAGTTGAAGTTTAGTTGAGTTTATCGTAGTTGTAGTAGATTCATAAAGTTGAGCTAGACATGTTTCATGAATCAGATGGTTAGTTTGACATGTTTCATGGATCATATGGTGAGTTTAACATGTTTCATGGATCATATGGTGAGTTTGACATGTTTCATGTTTATTTTTTAGACAAAACGTTAATTTTTACAATAACCACTTCCGATTCCGATTAACTTTATAACATTTTATTAACTCTTAAATAATAAAACCAAGAATAAATTAACCAACAATTAGAAGGGTAAGCTCGATTTTTAGCTCTCAGAATAAGTATAGCGATAAATTAAGGTTAAGATAATAATTGCCAGATCAGCTGGTTTATTGCAGCACAGCTGTTTGTGGCGGAGGCCCGGCTGTCACGTGATCATGCTTATCTCATATCTGTATCACGTGCTAACACGCCTCCACCACGTGGGTGTGTACACTGTACAGCTTTCTTCGTCCGCTTATCTACAGATTTCACTATAAATTTGTCTAATCCTGGCAATAATTTGAGATAAAATAATTGCTAGTTACAGAATAATTTATTACATTGTGTTCTATCAGAACTAGCTAGAGTAATATCATTGACGGTGGTCATTGGATATAGTTTTTAGAGCAATTTAGAAAAAAAAAACAGACGTCAAAGTTAAAATTAGGTACAAATTCTCTGTATAAATTAGTATTACCTATAAAAGGGGTAAATTCCGCTCTACTAGTACTATCACAAACAAGTTTACATAAGGTAAACAGGCCTAAATAAAAGAAAACAGAAGGATATTGTCTACCCTCCTAAAGTCTACTCCTCCCTTTGACAAGGTCCTAGAACCACCACTGTCCAGAGTCAGCTGGGTCCTGTTTCGGACCATTAAACATATTTTTACCTAGTGTTGAACAAACTGATTGCAAGGCGAGATATCTCCACTCAACTTCTTCGGATAAAATGTTAAGATCTAAAGCGATATCGATGAAGAGTCTAGTTACTATTTCAGGATATAAAATACGCAGTAGAAATCTCCCTAGGAGGATTGACGGGAAGACAAGACATGTACTTGTCTTGGCTTAGGCAGCGTCTGTGCTGCACAGTCACAGCCAGACGCGTGGCGGAGGTGTGTGTGTGTGTGGACTGCGACAGCCACCGCAAGGTCGTTATCACCACTCTGTCACGTGGCTAGGTGGAATTTTACTTGTTACGCATATACTGTATCTGGGAATAGCAAACAGCCAGAGGCCGGGCCAAACACGCCCTTGCAAATCCTCCACTGTTCAACAAGGACAACACAAATCCTTCGTTGTTCACAATAATCCACCTAGTGCAGGGACAGTACCTGTTGAAAAACTTGTTAGAGGATTTTGGATTCTCAAAATACTATAGGGTTTTTAGAGGTAATAACTTGATGCTACTGATTATTGCAAATTTACCATTTAGGGAATAAGTTTTTACAGTAACGTAGGTCTCATGGTAAGACCTAGACCCGGGACCCATTTCCTGTTTCGTTTTGAGGTCCCCAGAGGCCAAAAACACCATCGGTATGGTTCAAATGTATACATATATATGTCAGATTATGAGAAGGGGGTTCATGGGGGGGGGGGGTTTGTATGGGGTGAATATCTTGGTTTTTGCCATTTTTAACCTCATATGATCCAATTTTGCAATTTATTTCCAGTAGTATCATGCAGAGCTAAAAAAGTTTTAACATTAATTTCTTGAGGATTTATTGTTTTAATCTAGTAAAATATACTACGAGAATAGAATATTCATACATTTCTACGATGTGATGATAAATATTAATAAATAAGGTAAATAATAAGTAGACCACACTCCCTACCTGTACCACGATTTAGCACACTTCGGATTGAGTGTAGGATTCCGGCCACTGTTCGTAAATTCAGGACAAATTCTTTTGTTAGTTGTTTACTATCCACCCAAAAGGCTAGTGAAAACCTGTCAAATATTTTGGGGGGCGAAGTGTTAAGTGAGCATGTAGTTGGACAGCAGGCCTCATCTGAGGATTTCGTGTCGAAAATCTGGGTCGAAATACAACACAGAAAAGGTATAGATTGTTTGAGCCGTTCCCTTACAACAAACGTAAACAATCAATGACGTTAAACAGCTGAATACAATGAACAATTAGTTTACCTGCAGATGGTGCTAATGCAAATTTCAATAATGAAAGTACTTTTTGGGCGAATTTAATTAATTATTACCAGTGTCCTACCATCACAGTAAAAAAGTAGGAAAATGTCAATCCCTATCTGTCTATAGTATCATTGACCAGACTGAATTTTCTTCAACAAAGCCGGATCCTCTTCTAAATTCCCACAAATCCTATTATCTCGGACATTGGTTAGATGATTATGTGAATGTGATCAGTTATACGATCCTAGTCCACGGAACAAGCTATATATTTCCCAGAATCAATCAGTGGCTAATTATAGCTTGGTGTTCAACCCTTGAGACTAGTAGCAAACAAGGAACATCCTTGAATGAATCGGAACAAACAAGTCATTAGGGGTAAAACTCAAGTCTGCACGTCAGGACTGGCTCCTTGCAGAAGATAACCACATTTTCCTTAAACATTTGAAAGATTCTTATAGACTTAAAATGTGTAGCTAAATGGGGTCTGGAAAGATGTCTCATGGAAAGACCCATTCAAAGAATGTAGGGTTGTCTGGTGGTGTCAAGGACTATGAACGGCTCAGTACAGATTGCTGAATGGCGGTGAATTAATATTATACTAACTGATAATTAATCTATCGTTTCATTTACCTTCATTAAAGCCTATACGACTTCATTCTCGACTAACCCTTTAATCCTCGACTCTCTTTAAGGCTGTAACGTTTTATATTTGGAGAAAAGTCTAAACTAGAGTCAATGCCGTTATTGTAGCTCCAATGATCCGAGGCGCGCCCCAGCGCGGTAGTAATATCTTCCCTATTCCCAGCTCACGCCACTTTTCAGTACATCTTTCCTAAACTCAGCTAAGGGGTCAGGGGCAAAGGTTGCCGGTTCCATAGCGAGAAACATCGTTTATTATATTTATATACTTATTGTAGATTTTGAACGGAATTGAAACTGGACTCCAGTATATTATCAATGCCTTGATCATTGGAATTTTAATAAAAATGAGAATATTTACTATCCTTTGAGCAAATACGTCACAATTATTAGTCCCAGTCTAAATTTCGACAAAATAATTAATTATTCTAAATGAATAACACACTATTCCTTAATTCCCAGTACAGTACTGTATTTTGAAAATAACTATCACCCCAGGATTCCCCAATCTCAGCATCTCTTTGAATACTGTAGTAACGAATACCTCGCCACAGCAAACCAGCAGACTAATCGAATTTCCATTTGCGAGGTTGGATTGTCATACAAATATTCCATTGAAAAAATAAAAGATTAATTTTATATTTAAATAACATTAATTGTAATGAGCTCTTATGTTTGCTGATACAAGGAAGGTAATAAAGTTTTTTATGAAACGTTAATAGCTTGCAGAATTTGATCAAATAATATATCCGTAATCAAGCTAACTTCAATTTATTAACTCTCCATAAGAATTATATACAATTTAAAATTTACAGTTTTCTGATTTTTTCTGTAACTATTGGGCGTACAACAACGCTTCAATACTAAACATATTCTTGTTTTCGAAAGAAATGTCTATGATGGGATGCCCGGATACGATACATTTCTAGCAGATGTGCAGGCCTACACTAAAATCAGGTGAAATATTTGTATCACCATTTTTATTTTTCAATCTGTTTAGCTCTTTGAGCATTCAGCAAATATGATACAAATAAATAACACTTTTGTTACTTGTTAGTCCCTATTTATCGACAGATCTTTTCAAAGTAAAGTATTAAGTAGTAGCTTTAGCATATTTCAAGCAAAAAATAACAATATAAAATTAAATTATTTAAACAAATCGTGAGCTGAGATCTAAAACATGAGTTTTTTTATTCTATGTAGCGATACTACTGTCTAAGAGATTTAGAACCAGGTAATCTGGTAATAATGATATTTCAAGCTTTTTTTTAGGTCTTTTACACTTAATTTTAATATCTATACTTCAACCATTGTAATTCCAATTCCAAAGAATATTTACATAGAAGAATAATGCGACCAGGGATTGGACCGGTCCCTCGCAAAAACACTTTAGAAAATACCACGGCGCGTGTATAAACGGTTGTGTCCTAAACATAAAAACCTGAGCCAATTTTTACTTTCTCCCCCTATACCATAGTATATGGAGAAAGTATTGTTTTCGTCAAAATTTTCGAGTTTGAGTTTTGAGTGGATATATTCGTTTTGGGTCCCCCTGGACCTAAAAAAGTGGTTTTCGAAGTGATGTCTGTGTGTGTGTGTGTGTGTGTGTGTGTCTGTGTGTCTGGATGTGTACAGAGCTAGAGACCACACCTGTGGTCCGATTTCGATGAAATTTGGTATGTAGGTTCTAATCCATGGTATCTCCAGGCGTTTTTTCATTTTTTTGAAATTTTGATTTTTAATGGGAATTTTCCCATAAAAACCCATAAAAAACCGGGAAAACAGATTTTCTCGAAAACGGCCCGAACGATTTTGATAAAAATTTAGTATGTTGTAGCCCTTTAAATTCTGAATAAAATGGTACAAACCCCATATCTGTAAAAATTACGGTTCAAAAGTTATAGTCAAATATGTTATTTTCCCATAAAAACCCCATAAAATAACAAAAAAAAAGATTTTAGAAAAACATCCGGTTTTGATTTAACATAGTATGTTATACTCCTTACAGTTTTGATAGTTTTTTTTAATTTTTTGAAAATTTTTATTTTTAATGGGGATTTTCCCATAAAACCCCCATAAAATAACGAAAAAATATGATTTTCCCAAAAATGGCCCGAACGATTTTGAAAAAAATTTAGTATGTTATAGTCCTTTATATTCTGAACAAAATGGTACAAATCACATTTCTGTATAAATTACGGTTCAAAAGTTATTGTAAATTATGTCATTTTACCATAAAACCCCCTTAAAATAACAGAAAAATCGGATTACCTCAAAAATGGCCCGAACGATTTTGAAAAAAAATTAGCATGTTATAATCCTTTAAATTCTGAACAAAATTTTACAAATCTCATTTGCGTATACAGTTATTTACTCTCACCACTTACACATGATAAAGGTTTTTGACAATTTCATGATGTTTCATAAGTTTTTGACAAACTTATGGGAGAAAGTATGTGTCAGAATGCTGATACCGTTTATTTACTTCCTCCTGTTTAAACGTTTTTCATTGTCTTTTTAGTTTGAATTTACAAATTGTCTATGTACCGTTGTTGTCCATGTTTAGATTTGATGTACAGTATGTAAATATTCTACATAACAATTACATTTTACCAAACAACAGTTAAATTCAGTGACATTCCCAATGTCCTGCACGCGACGCTGCGGCGTGCGGCTGCAGCAGGAGGCCCGGCTGATCAATATGACGCGACTGACGTAACGGCGCGGTGACGTCACGATCAGCCAGTGATCACGTGAGCAGCACGCCACGAGCACGCATTGTTCACGTGATAGCCGCCTCGCTATTGGTCGTCGCGGCCGAGCCCTCGCACGCCATTGGTCGCCGCTCCCGCCCCAGTTCCAGACCGCGTGAACACATCGCACCCTGGATCAGTGTTGGTTTCGGTGGTGTTAGTTGTTACTTGAGTCAAGCTCTGATGAGTTGGTGATATTACAATGCCTACAGGACAGTTGTCACCCCCGCATACGCCACCGCCTTTGCAGCACAAGGTAAATAACTCAAAATACATACATTTGCAAAATCACGAAATTTTATATAAAAATTTATATATTTATAAATAAATGTAAATTTTACTTTCCTTGAAAATATTTATTTATCGACTACTTTGTGCTACATAAACTTGGAAACACATATTATAAACTGTTGGTAGACTGCTGTTGCATAGCGAAGTTTACATTGTTGTTGAAAGAATAATTTCAGTACGGTAAGTTATTAGGTTTTTTTTGTCATTGTGGTAATCGAATTATGTGGCGAATTTACTTGTTCGATTATAAAAACAAAAAATAAAAATTACGCTCGTTAGTCAATTTTATAAAACAAATGTTTTGAAAAGTGTAAAATATTTAAATTTTGAAAAGTGTAAAATATTTATAAAAATATAAAGCCATTCTCACAATTATTTTCGACGGTCGGCCACCCTATCTTTGAGCGAATACAGTGTAATCACTAATTTTGTATACAATAATTTTATTTTCACATAGACATAGTTGGATTCTTTCACAGATTTAACCCATGATGGTGTCGTTTTCATAAGTTTACCCTACATTCGTGAAGTAGTATTTGTATCTTGTGTCAAGTTATATTTTACTGATTTTGAGTTATATAAGCTAATGAGTAATATTAAACGTCTAACAAATTAAACTCAAGTCGTATTCAAATTTCTAAAATTAAAACAATTTTTCGCTACAATCGGAGGCCATAAATAACAATACTCAATTCTGCAGGGGGTAATCGGCAAGGTCACTATCATGCGGCCACTGAATGATCACAAACAGGCGAAACTTTCCCCAAGAGGTTATCATGAAGGCGGTGACAGCAGCGACGCTATTTATAGTTGTTTGGCCGTGGCGATGTAGCGGCGATCATGGAGGCAGTGCGTGCTCATCACGTGATCAAAGAGTGCTCGCGGCGTGTCTCAGACGATATGACGCCGCCTTGTTGTGTTTACTTACATCTGCCGCACGAGCTCGCCGCATGCAAAATAATGGCGTTGCAAAATAGCTCCACTCCCTAGCTTTCATTTGGCAAAAGAAAAAGCTATTCTTATAGAAATTTATTTTCAGAATCATTGTATGATTTGCATTAGAAGATGTACAGAGCTAATTAAGTAATAAGTTAATACCATTTTTTTTATAAGTATAGAAATATAACAAGTAGGGTCTACAGTATAATATTTTGTTCTAAATGAAATTGTTGCTAGAAACCGTCCTCTCTTCACCCATCTATTCTATAACCTACCACTGACTATAATGCTTAAAATCCTTTAACTTAAAATTCAGAAACACTGTGAAGATTATTCCTTGATGTAAAATGTCTAGTCCCTCTCTCTAAAACAACATAATGAAAAAGAAGTTACAAGGTTCTGAGAATTATTTTTTTGGCATATTAACGAGCAACTTGATATCTAAATTCAAGATACCGGTAGTGCTGCAAAATCAGAGCAATTTAATGCACGTTGATGAGTAAGGTTATCTCCTCAAGACTGAGTTTTAGGGCAATTAGTGATTTTTAAAACATAATTTACAAATCGGGATGGAATCTGTCGAATCCCTCAAGTTGACAAAACCTTCAATCACCGTAACTTTTAACTAGATAGGCTATCTTGACTTGTTACCACACCCCACACCGTGATGTCATACCGTACATTTTTTACAGATGTACCAGAGACCGGTGGACATGGAAGCTGTCAGCAGCATCCTCTCTTATGGCTACATGGGCAAGAAGAAGCGTGCTGCAGTGAGCAGCAGGTTGGAGTCGGCATTGCCTACTCCTCAGCCATCAGACTCAGATAGTGATGAAGCTGAGCTGCCACTGAGAAAGCGACTCTGCCTTGAGGAGAGAGACTGTGAACTAGCTAGGGTGAGTTTTAGATACATAATTTAAGTTCAAAACATCAACAGTTTTGCTGAGCTGGCCAATTCACAGTGAATGACCTTTGCAAAAAAGTTCTTTGAAGGAGAAGTTGCTTAGCTTCTCACAAATTGAAAATGTAGCGTATACTTTTTAAATGGTTGAAGGTAAATTTTGGACAAAATTAAGCAATGCATCTTCTTAGTTATCTTTGTTCCATCTTTATTTTCTGTTTTTTCACAAAATTCATGGAATCAATCAATTGTTTTTGTTACAGCTCTTGATGTCAAGCACGCCTCCTCGCACCCCAAGCCCTGCCGAGCACAAAGTCACATCAGTTCCTGTCTCTGTCATCATGAAAGTCAACAAGGACGGTGTGTGCTCCTCTGAACCATTCGCTAAGGATTCTTCCTCCAATGTACACGCACCCAATGACTCCAATTATTCTCTCGATGTCTGTGATATCTTCAACGAAAGCTATAATTCTTCAATAGCAATCAGCAATAACACTTTACCCACTCCTGCCAACAGATTTGTGTCTTCCCAAAATATATTGAAGAGTATTAAATTTAAGATGAGTACCCGCAAAGAGGAGATTATTGTTGAGAATAAGGATACTTTCCGGGAGTTTTCTGCTGTATTGAGTGGATGTTCTTCTCAGTCACCTGTCTCACCGCCATCGATGAACATCCATGAGACCAGCAGGCTCAAGCCTGCCCCCGCACCACCATCTCCTCACCGATCACCCAGCTCCCCCCAGAGGAATGTCGCCATCGCTCCCAAGCCTTACTACCCGATCGTCACTGTCCCGGACACTCAAACAGTAATTCTCACTGGGGGAACTCTCATACCCGTCAACAACCCGAGACCTTTCATCCAGTCTCAGGTTTCAGGATCATTCATCCCTGTGTCTGCTGCTTCCAAGGTTCCCAGCCAGACGACACCCTTGGCCCATGTCATGCTGTCACCCCCTGGCTCGCCGGAAATGCCCAAGATATGTCCATCCTTTGTGTTCTTTGCGGCCAACTCTCCTGTTGAAGACAAAGACCCAGCGGCCGACCCAAGGCGAAGGATCTTTGAATGCGAGTTTGAGGGTTGCGGCAAAAACTACTTCAAGAGTTCTCACCTGAAGGCTCACATGAGGACTCATACGGGTGAGGATTTAAAAAATATATTCTACAGAGTCACTTGTTACAGCTAAGATCTGTAAATGCAAAGCTATATTATTGAGCTGATTAAAATATAGCAGGTAATTCTAGTTGGCTACCCACTATGTTAGCCTCAGTTCCATTGGTGCAGAATGTTTCTTACACCAAAAGGCTTTGGTAATTGAGTGGTTTAACTAACCCCAAATAAATGACTGTTCAAATATATTTAAGACTAATATGGCTTAATAATGATGATGTCAACAAAACTAAACCTGAAGAGATATAATTTGAATTTTAGGGATATCTCTCACAGATAAAGGTAGAAATCCATAGTTCTCAGTGATCATGGACAATTTATTAAAAAATCATAGTACTTAAAAAACTTCAATCACTTCAAGTTTTCGAGTTTGTAATTTTATTTGAATTGTTTCAGGAGAGAAACCGTTTGTTTGCCAGTGGCCAGACTGTGGTCGCCGGTTCTCGCGTTCAGATGAACTCTCCAGGCACAAACGGACGCACACTGGAGAGAAAAAGTTTGTCTGCACAGTTTGCAGCCGACGCTTCATGCGCTCAGATCACTTGGCCAAGCACGCCAAACGCCACACCAAAGACTCCCCCCTCCCCACCTCCCCCATGCAAATCAGTCTTGTTATTCCTGCTCAAGCTGCGGTTTAAATTGTCTATACCGACATCACCCAAGTATTCCTATAATACTCAAGGGCTTGTACAAACGCAATATTAGAGTTTCCCACAGTCTTCCTATTTTTAATTAATGAGTCTTAAAAATTGTATCAGTTGGGGTCTTGATGGGATTAAAAGAACGCATGTAGGGTTTTGTTTTCTGGGTAATGAGTGATACAAGGGGTTTCTCGGGGGTATTCTCATATTTCATCTATCATTGTCGAGCTTGTGGCTATTAATGTTATGTAATCTTTGCAAACAAGTCAATAAATGATGTATTGATCCAGCAGAGATAGCCAGCAATATCGAGATTGCCATTAAGTGCCAAAAGGTCAACTGTAAAATTGATTAGATCATAAATTGATTATACACTTCTATCCTACATGCATATTATGTTGAGTTTGTGCATTTCTAAAGTAATTTTGTACCTGAAGTATTGACGATAGCACTAGTTTTAAGATGTACATTTGATAATTGTGATAATCAGAGACATAACAGTTTGTTTCACACACTTTCTGTTCTAATTTAAGGTTTTATTTTGTTCCTATTTCTTTTATAACTTATAATTATAAAAACATATTCCTACCATTCCTCATTTTTAGTAGTAGTTATAATTTAATCGTTTTTTTTTTTTTTTTTTTTTTTTTGTATAAAAGCAAAGGCTAAATAATTTAAACAATCAAAATGTTTTTTCCCTGAGGTCATAGAACAAAACTGTCATATTTGTGAACTTTAAACTATTTTATATTTTTAGATTGTAACTATGAATATTTTTAGTCTCTTCCACTGCTTGAACAGTCAAATAGTAAATGGTCAGTAATCAAAACTCCTTATAGCCTCATCTTTGTATAGTTACATAGTTTTGATATTTCAACTTTCCTCACTCAAATTGTGATATTTGTGATTTCAATGTTAACAGCTTCTTTGATAGGCCTGAACTTTTCATATAAAACCAGACTGCAGAGTTGATAAAGTATTTATTTTGATTTTTCAGATGTAAATATTGTTATAGATTAGAAATTTTATTATTTCTATAAACTTTGTTTAGTGTTCAAGATGTTATTTTGTAGAAATAGTTTATTTTAATGGTCATTTTGTTGTCGCAATCAGACATCACCTTATTTATTAAAATGAAACAATTTTCAAAATAATTAATAGTGTTTTCAAGTTTATTAACCTAACATATCCTGGGTAGAATGATAGCTGTTTCTTTAATATGGTTGAAAAAGAAATCTCAAGGGGTTGTGAAATAAATAGAACATCTACCTTCAGTTTTTAGTGTCAGTTTTTAGGCCTTTTGCAATTCAAGTTTTTACTAAATATAGGCTTGTGTATTTTTCTTCTTTTAGCGAATTTCCCATATAGGGAATAAGCTATTACCGTAGTACTCATGGTAAGACCTGGACCCGGGACCAATTTTTTTTTTTCGTTTTGAGGTCCCTAGAGGCCAAAAACACCATCCGTTCAAATCCATATATATATATATATATGTGTCCGTTAGCGCGATAACTCGAGCAAAAATGATCCGATTTTGATGAAATTTGGTACAAACGTGTAAATCTACGTTTATTCGAACGAGTTCGCGAACCAGCATGATCGGACCATGGGAACGGCGGTTTATGGGGGCTTTTATGGGGTAAAAATGGGTTTTTCCAATTTTTGACCCAAAAAACATAAAATTTTGCAATTTCTTTCCTAACTATTTTGTAGAGCTTAAAAAAACAAATAATTTAGTATATTGAAGCGTTATAATGCGCCTAATGGTTACGGAGAAAATTCTAAAAAATTGTTAATTTAAAATTCCCATGTTATTCTTATGGAGAATAAGTAAACTGTTGTAGTTTGCTTGTTTATTAACATATTTCGCCCAAATTTAGAAAATGTTTTTATTTCTTAACAACTATTAACATTTTACATAAAAAAACACTTTTACCCTCCCTGTTGCAGCAAACCTAAGTATGTGTTAAACTGATTCTATTTAAATAGGGAATAAATGTGATATTTTTAAGGAGACATTTTAGTGTAAATCCAATCAGGCAAATGGAAATTCGCTTAGTCTGCAGGTTTGCTGCGGCGGGGGTATTTTAAAATGGGACGTCTCTTAACAGTTTTACCATATTATAAAAAACTATGTGACAACATTAATAGAAAAATTAGAGGTTTTCTTCAAAGTAAGTTTGCATGTGTATACTGATCTTTTCTAATGTGGCAAAATAGCATACTGTTCGAGCACAAAGTATAATGTATTTTGGCTATTTTAGAGGGGCACAAGGGGCCTTCATTTTCAAATTGCTTTCCTGTTGTTAATTTGGACGAAGATAGATTTCTAACAAAAGGACCTGTTTTTATATCTATAACTAGAGGACCCATGCTGCTCCGCAGCTATCAAAATAAATATAATGTCTGAGAAATAAAATTAATGATTTTTGATATAGTAATACAGTATCTTGAGCTTAACTGATTCGAACAATCAATAGCTCAAATTAAAGCCTATAATTTAATGATTATTTTGAGTCTAAAACATATAAGAAACCTGAACAATACTAATACTGGAGCTATTATTTTTTATCATAGAAATACCTTATGAAAAATAATTTTAATGTTTGTTGTTGACCTTGCGTTTTCTTGAAAATCGGCCAATTTGATAATCTAATAGCTTAAATTGGCAAATCTGTGCGTGCATACCTTCAATTTGAGACCTCAATCATTAAAATTGGTTGGGTAGAAGAGCCAAACGAAGTCAGCAAAGAGAAACCAAATTTAACTCCCATAAGAAATACATGGGGAGCAAATTTCTTTTACGTATGAGCCGAGTGGGATTATGGATAATTATATGCTGGAGCTTGATGGCAAATGTGTGCGTTCATACCTTCACTTTGAGACCTCAATCATGAAAATCGGTCGGGTAGAAGAGCCAAACGAACTCGGAAAAGAAAAACCAAATTTTTTTAATATATAAGATGACCGGTAAAAAGTTTAAGAGGACGCATAAGGTTTTTAGCGAATTTCCTTATGGGGATGTAGCTATTACCGTAGGGGGCTTGGATATACTGAATTCTCATTCAACTGACTTGCAATCCTATATATAATACGAGTAAAGTTTGAATACTTGTCAACTCGATCTGGAAATCGGCTCTAACAAAAACGTTTATATTTACGGAATAACTAAGTTCTGGGTCAAAAATAAGTTCTAGACCAATGGTATAGCCAGGAAAAATCAATTTTCGCCATATTATGAGTACAAACTTTTGAAAATTTAACATGGGCCTTATGAGAAAACATTCTGCCATTGTTATCATTTTGTTTACATTTTACGACATAACTTAACGTTCTGTACCCACGGGCACCTTAGCTTGCGCATGCGCAGAAGTTCTCTATCCACAGTATACTAGCAAAACAAAATACAGTACAAAAGGAAAAACATCAGTTGTTACTATTAAGCAAAGATTAAACTGAACTCGATACATAGTAGTCAAGGGTAGCAGTGTGGAGTGTGGGATCTGTTTATGACAATTAGATTACGGTATCTGAAATTTTAAAATGCAATGTAAAGGGAGGGAAACAGGTCTGTGACGTAAGAAGTGATGAAGGAAGTAGTTAAAGGTGAGCAGTCTGGAGTGTGGGAACTGTTTACGACGATTAGATTAAGATATCTGCAATCCTAAAATGCTATGGGAAGGGAGGGAAACAGGTCCGTGACGTAGGAAGTGGTGAAGGAAGTAGTCAAGGTGAGTAGTCTAGAGTATGGGAACTGTTTATGACGATTAGATTAATGTATCTGCAATCTTAAAATGATATGGGAAGGGAGAGAAACAGGTCCACGACGTAGGAAGCGGTGAAGGAAGTAGTCAAGGCGAGTAGTCCGGAGTGTGGGAACTGTTTTTGAAGATTATATTAAGGTATCTGCAATCTTAAAATGATATGGGAAGGGAGGGAAACACGTCCACGACATAGGAAGTGACGAAGGAAGTTGTGAAGGCGAGTAGTTCGGAGTGTGGGCACTGTTTTTGAAGATAAGATTAAGGTATCTGCAATTTTAAAATGGTATCGGGAGGGAGGGAAACAGGTCTGCGACGTAGGAAGTGGTGAAGGAAGTAGTCAAGGTGAGTAGTCCGGAGTGTGGGAACTGTTTTTGAAGATTAGATTAAGGTATCTGCAATCTTAAAATGATATGGGAAGGGAGGGAAACAGGAACGCGACGTAGGAAGTAGTAAATGCGAGTAGTCCGGAGTGTGTGAACTGTTTATGACGATTAATTGAAGATATTTGCAATCTTAAAATGCTATGGGGAGGGGGGAAACAAGTTCGCGACGTAGGAAGTGGTGAAGGAAGTAGTCCAGGCGAGTAGTCCGGAGTGTGGGAACTGCTTTTGAAGATTAGATTAAGCTATCTGCAATCTTAAAATGATATGGGGAGGGAGGTATACAAAGCCGCGACGTAGGAAGTGGTGAAGGAAGTAGTCAAAGCGAGTAGTCTGGAGTGTGGGATCTGTTTATAACGATTAGATTAAGGTTTCTGCAATCTTAAAATGCTATGAGAAGGGAGGGAAAAAGGTCCGCGACGTAGGAATTGGTGAAGGAAGTAGTAAAGGCGAGCAGTCTGGAGTGCAGGAACAGTTTATGACAATTGGATTAAGGTATCTGCAATCTTAAAATGCTATGGGAAGGGAAGGAAACAGACCCACGACGTAGGAAGTGGTGAACGAAGTAGTAAAGGCGAGCAGTGTGGAGTTTGGGAATGGATTAATGTATCTGCAATACTAAGACTGCTTTCATATTAAACTAATGATTTTACCTGAGCAAAGCTCGGTCCCCAGGTACTATTTTAATAAAATAGACAGAATGTTATTATTAAAAAAGCTATGCCCCTGTAATGGGAATATGATGGAAACCTAATTAAATTTTAAAATACCCCTCCTTAGTGTAATGTTTAATTCGTTAAATGGAGGAGTATGGTGTATCATGCAAAATAGAGGATTAAGCACCCTATACAAAGAATGTAACCATTGGATAAAGTGTATTTCATGATATGAGGGAGACACTAAAGTGAGCTAAACATTACATGCGTAAACCCCATATCATGTTAGATGCATGAACAGGTGATGTTACGACCATCTGTGCTTTAAATGGGAAAATCGCCAACTGATAGTTTGCCAATTACTACCACTAGATCACTGCTCTTCCTAGAACCACACAACCACGCCTTCGGTGTGTCTTGGCCAAGTGGAAGAAACCGCTTGAGTTTAGAACTATTTTTATACGAAAACCAGAACAAATCCACCAGAATCAAATCCAAACGTCCAATAGAAATAATTTGATTTTTTAAATTACTTTTCTTAAGATTCTACCCTATTTAATTTTGAAAGTTTAATGCATTTTCAGTTGGTCTAATTCAAAGTTTCAGCTACCCAAGTAAATACAGGATTCTAAATGATATGAAAGAAGGATTAAACGTTTTGAAAAGAAAATTACGGAACAAAATTATGACTTTTCAGGACATAAGGATGTTAATGTTGGTTCCATGACAATTTTACTTTGTTTAAGCATATTGTAGTGTTTAGGAAATCTACAGAAATAAAAATACCCCGGACACAGCAAACCTGCAGACTGAGGGAATTTTAAATGGTAAGTGGGGGTTGGGTGATTTAAGATTTTTATTATACTCATTAAAACCAATTATCGGCGGTCGTGAAAGTGTTATCAAACATGCGTGGAGAGCACAAGAAATATCAAACATTTTTGTTTAAGGGATGTGATTAATTTTTAAATCACCCAACCTTTTTTTTAAATGACAATTAAATGGCAATTTTTAAATGACGTACCTTCGATTAGAAAAATAAATACATGTAACCATTTTGCAGTATAAAAAATGTCATTAAAATTCCAGGACAAAACGGGGAGGTAATTTCAGAATAGAGAGGAATTTCAAGGATTTTCCAGAATTCCCAAATGGGATTGGGGGCTTCCCACAAAAATTCTTTTATAAATTAAATACGTATTCATATAATATATAGATATTTTCCCACCCATCTCATAATTTAAAACCCATTGTGACTTCTTGTTGAAATAAAACAGCATTTAATATTTTTAAGTTATATTCAAATTTACATCACAAAATTTTTATGGGGATTTTTATCAGTTTAATCATTTCTTGTTTTTTGTCACATATTACAGTCTCGAGTGCAGTTTTTTTGGAAAACCGGTGTTTCTTAAAAATGATAAGTTTAAACTATCCTTACACAGTAGCTATGGCTGTACCCAGAGAATTTTACAACATTTATCATCAAAAGTAGCTTATATACATATTGTGGTCTAAGTAAACCGCAACGCCCCACTCAATCCTGAGAATCCATTGTGAAGCCGCTGTTTACAACCTAAAAATATCTCAACTAATGATATTTTAAACAAACAAGATTTCTTGCTGACTGTAGTGGTACCAATGCACTCTTGCACAAGTTAAAATACAATATTGTATCAATGTAATAGTCAAAAGGTAAAAGTGCTAGTGCAAAGTCACTGAATAACATGCAATGAACACACCCAGAAAGTGTGATAGCTAAAACCAGCAGCTTATCTAATGGCTGTTATCTAGTAAGCTTGTTTGTTCATATATACTTTATACGTCATTGGAGCATGCTGCCACTAAATGATTCTTGTGAAAACTATCCCATATTTGTCTCAAGGATTTGTGCAGCTATTTTTGGGTACATGTGATTTCTGCTCATTGTATCAATGTTCCAAAAAAATTTTGCAATTCATCATTTTGTAAATATGGTCAGTCTAGTATTTTCTTTTACAGGATATAGACAAAAGACTTGGTCCATGAGTGGCAAAGATGAATGCTTTTAAAAATCTCTTGGTGACGAATTGTATTTTCGATTTCAACTCTAATTTACTTCAATTGCACCTTCAAGACATTGGACAGTGTTAATTAGATTTGCTAAATTCAACCAGTCCTGATTTATGGAACGGATAATTTAGCTCTAAGCAAAAACTTATATTTAAAAAAATCAAGTGTTATGAAAAAGATATGGCCCCAAAAAATGGCAAATGGAGAATTAGAAGAAATCAAGAATTAAGACATCTCTACCAACATCCGAAGCTATCATCAAAAGCAGAAGATTAAAATGGGCAGGCCACGTAGTAAGGAGACCAGAAAACACCCTTATCAAAGAAGTATTTGAGGTGAGTCCTGGTCTAAACTAAGATTGAATAACAGGAGACTAGGAGTAACTTGCGAGAAAACCGAGGACTGAGATGAATGGAGGCGCATTTTTGCGGAGGTCAAAAACCTATTGAGTGATGAGGTAAAATATAAATAAATAAATTGGTGTAACTTTTCACATGTAAAATTTAAAAAAAAATATTTACCAATGGTCAACAACATCAAAACATGTACCAAATGAATAGAACCCTAACACAATAATAATTAAGCTATCGTGCTCCAGTTTTAGATCATCAAAATGTTAGGATTAGCAACTAACTATTTTACCTTATTGTTTACTTTAGTTAACTATAATACTAATTGATTTCAAAACAGCTTATTATTGTTGTAATACTCTTGCTTGAAGTGTGGATAAATTAGATTGATTTTGACACTCTTAATATTTGATACATTTTGAAGTTTTGCAGTTTCAGGGGATATACCCTGTGTGGATTCAGTACACAGGAAATACTTAAATTATGAACTACTGCATTGTGTGAAAACTATTGTGTTTCTGGGCTCCTAGGATATGATCAAATATGACAGAGAAAAGAGGATCTTCTTTGTTACATACATTGCTCCTGAAAATAAAAATCATGTTTTGCTGTTAATAAAATTGCATTGAAGTATTTAGCTAAAAGTGCATTACATCAATCTTTGGAACATCTGAGTCATATTGAATAGTTGATTAGTCAAGTTGCGATTGATGATTAGATCAGATGAGGAATTCGTAAATGACCGTAAACGCATGCGTCAGCAGATAGGCAGAGAGATAGTTTCATTTAATGTATTGTATCAAGATGTTTTTCAGCCAAACTTCATTGTACTAAAAGTTTCTCAACTTAAAATGTGTCAAAACATATAAAAGCTGAATAAGAGTTTTAAGTTATAGGTACATCATGCTGTTTTAAAAATCTGTCTCCTGTAAAAAATTATAATAGCAGATGAAGAAATATAAAAGCATTTATAACATTCTAACCTTATTCTTTTAAGAAGCTCATTATTTTATAAAATACTCCAGCCACGGCAAACCTGCAGGCTGACCGAATTTTAATATGTCTGATTGGATTTTTACTCAAATTTCTACGAACAAGTCATATTTATTCCATATTAAAATAGCAATAGATTTAACACGTTCTTGGGTTTGCTGCTACGGGGAGGGGGAAAACGTCTTTCTGATAAAATGTTATTAGTATAGGATGTAATAAAGCATGAGTTTTATTGTTTTATATTATCTACTTTCATATGTTTATCACATTCAACCACTTTACGGGAATCATTTGTTTGTGTCAAAATTGTTAATTATTGTTCATGTATTTTATTCTCTGTTATTTTTTTAGTTGCCAATTAGTTAACGGTAGATTTACAAATTTTATACCTTGTTATGTTTGAATATGTTGTATTGTAGCACTAAATTAAAAACTGTGATCAACATCTTAGGAACTAATTTATGTTTTAGAATAATTAAAGACTGACAAACAATTTTTAAGAAATCAAGACAAAGCACCTGTACATGTGATTTTCACAAGTTTGTATATTGTGCAAATAAATTATCTTTATCATCATCATTAAATTTGTCAAATTTGATCAAAATATATCCAAAAAAAAACTAACCATATCAGATTTATTGTTCTCCATATGAATAACGTAGGAATTTTATCTATAGGTTTTTTTTAGCTCTTCAGGATGGATGTAATAAAAATTGAGCACTTTAATGTTTACAAGGAAAAATTGGAAGAAACATTATTTTTTACTTAAAAACCCCATAAAAACCCGTTCCATTTTCCGATCTTGCTTGTTTGCAAACTCAAAAAAGTTTTTCAGCTAAACGCTCTTGCCCAATTATCCCAAAACCGGACCAAAAAATTACCCGAGTTGCCGTGTTCACCAACACACACACATATATAGATTTGAACGAATAGTGTTTTTGCCCTCTGGACACCAAAATGGAAAAGTTAATTGGTACTGGGCCTAGGTCTTTATGAGCACCTCAGTAATACTCCAGGTCCGTCCTATAGGGAAATATGCTAATACAGATTAATCACAAAATTGAACATAGTTTAGTCAGGGCAGAATAGTAATAACAGTCAGGGTGCAAACGAGTGTTCAGAAATGAAATAGCAACAGTTGAGACCTAAACAATTCCTTATTGATTTAATATGCCTATATGTCTTTATCATGTCATTTCCGATCTCATGAATGTAAATTCCTATTCCTTATTTAAAAGTTTCCAATTAACGATCCCACAGTAAGAATAAGCAAAAGACATCAACATCAGAGTTGCATCCACCAAAGTTCAGCCACAGATAGGATACAAATCTCACATCTCTTGACCAAGGACCCAGTCATTGTATCTTCCAAGATGGCAGAGCATCGAGCATAGGCACAATTTTCTGTTTTGTTTGATAAATGCACTGGTTTAAATAGTTGGTAGCAAATATTTTGTTGTGTTAATAATGTTGTACTAGCTATCAGCTTCCCATCAGTTACAAATCAGCTACATTTTACAAATGTCATTTAAGATTACCGAGAATGGGTTTGAAAAAATTTTCTCGAAGGTAGTTGCCACCAACTACAGTTTTAAGTAACCTCAGCTTGAGTAACCAGTTTGACCAAACTTCCTTGTATTAAATGTATTATAAATATAGATTTATGGTTTAGAAGAACATTCCCTAGTAAAAGTGTACTGTGGTGAAATGCGGTTGGCTGAATGTTGGGCCCAATATTTCTACTTCTATCCACCGCAAAGTCATGCACATTTCATGTCACTCCTCGAACCTTAATCAACCTAAGCTAACAATCTCATCAAAGTGCACAATAATACCTCAGCTGCACATCACAGCCAGCTTTTATGTTTGAATACATTTAATTTAGTGAACAGAGATTTAAATAAATGGACTAATTCTGATTCATAAATATATCTACAAGTAACTAACCTGAATTCAAATATTAATTATAATAATCTGGACACTGGAACACGAGACCACGACTGACTTGGCGAGCTTAAAGTTTGACATAACTAATTAAGTAACTCATTGCCCTAATCTACACCCTTCCCCAACCCCTATTATTTTATCTACTCATGCTAAAGCTACTTATCGGTTTGGAGACGTCCAACACAGAGCTGCAACCACTAGACTACAGACCCTTACTCCTCGGAGAGCGCGTCTCCCGCCGAAATTAAGTGTGCACGCGCATCTAGCTATTGTGACTGTCGCAAGTCGTCTCGGTGACGTCACGCCTACACTCACGGTACACGCACACTCTGCTTATTGTAGCGGTGACGTTTCAGTACGGTTGTTTTATACAAGGATAATTAATTGAAGATCCTGTAAATCTATACGACCATTATCAAAATTTTAATATGTATTTGGTTTCATTATGTATTTTCAACTTGTTGAAAAAAATTACTGATACAAATTAGAATAATGTAGAATAGGGCTTTGTTATTTATGTTTAACTAGCAGTGGCCATATTAAAAACTCTCCTAACAACCAAGCAAGGAGCTTTTTGTGTTTTTAATAAAATAAGAGGTTTTAAATTATATTTTTTTATCAACATGAAATACACATATTATATTCTTAAGAAGAGACAATCATTGAAACAACAACGTTTCATTCGTTTTCACAGAGAAGCGGGAAATGGCATCTAACATCACACTTTACCTTATTTCTTCTACAAACACATTTCTTTGTCAGGCATTTTGAACTGCAAGAGCAACTTGTTATTGTATTTTCAGAAATCCTTCGCAAATCGACTTCCGTGACGGTGGAGAATAAACTTGTTGTAGATTCGTTAAATAGCTTTATGGAAACTGGTATCTTAAGAGCCCTGAAAGTAATTCAAAATTTGGGTTAATTACTCTAGCAGTACAAACAAATGTGTTGATAAAGATAATGAATGAAAAGGTAACTGGATGAATTGTGTGGGTAAAATGCAAACAAATGTTCAAACAAAAAAATAAAAAACACAAAAAATTACAAAGAATTATAAGTCTCAAAACTTACTCTTACCAAACGTTATTAATTTTTTAATTAATATTTTAGAGTACAAATTGAAAGATGAGAAACATAGATGCTATGCACATAGATAAGCAGAACAGTTGGCCCACATTAAGCAGCAAGTCCTGGTGTTTATATATAGTTGCACAAAAAATAACAATTTTCACCCTGATTATAAATGCATATAGCTGATTCCAGCCATTTCACTTTGCCACACCCTTTCTACCTAGACAAAAAATAATAAGTACAGCCATGAAGTGTTGTCTACGAAATAAGTTGTCCACATTGGTAATAATAATGTATATTTTTGTAGTTTTATGCCTAACACATAACCTAATCATTGAGTGATTTTAATTAATAAATTTCATTATTGCAAGTTAAGCACAGATGATTCTACAAGTTTCCATTTGAAGGGTAATTTTTCAAAGTATAAAATTATTCCAATGTAGAATTACTTGTACAGTTGGTTTTAATTGAATATGGAAAAGGTATGGAAAAAACAATTCCTATTTTCACAGATATAATTATTATAAAAAATAATAATTACATGAAATAGAAAACAAAATCCACAGTCATGGCATTAAGTACACAATAATCTTTTTTACACTACAATTCACAGTAAAAAACCTAAAATAAAATACTGATTTCTACTGAACAGCACCATGGGTACAGAAATATGGCTTACAGTAAATGCATAAAAATGGGAAAAAAATATTTTAAAATGAAAACAGCTTCTGAAAAAAATTCACAACTTATGGTCAGCAATTCTTGGAGAAGAACAAATAGTAAAGTGTGTTTGTCGTATAGTAAAAAGAGACAACTCGTTGGTTTACCTTCTTGTTTATTGATTAGACAAAAACAGTAGAGCATTAATTATCCGAATAGAAGTTCACCAAATGACTGGTTCCATTAAAACAATTTTTTGTTCTTTAACAACCCACAAAATGTTTTGATATTTTTAATTTCCCAAGTGCAATGTTAACTTTGTAGTCTAGGTAGGTTTTAGTTATTTGAAACTCACTCATAATATCTCTGTCATTACTAAGCAATTTGGTCTGATATCTTTTGTCAGAAACAGGAGTGTTAAGTGTTTAGGAGTGTCCATAATATGCTACAAAGTCGGGGAGTAGTATTTACTTTACGAATTTTTAACTTTTTGAAAAAGATAGTGTTACTAAACTTTTCCAATATTTATTGTGAAAGTCCAGCTTGTCAAAACCTGTCTCCTATTTATTGTGTAGCTAGCTTGGTTGTCCTGTAAAAGTGATCAACAAATTGATTAGACTCAAGCTTATTGAACTGATCCCTTCTGTGACTTGACTTGACCAGGAACCTGGTGAGAACTGGCAACAAAATATTTGACATTTTGTTTGTTTTATTTAAAGAAATTCTTTTATTCACAGTATGTGTGTTTTTCAATAAACAATTTTACGTTTTATAGTACCATACTAATGTACTTAGACAGTTTTGGTTGTAGACTAATACTTTAAGGCTGAAATCAAATGTTAATCAGTAATTCGGATTGTCAGTTACTACAGAAGGGTTGTAATTTGTGTTGTAATTTGGGCCCTTTAAACTGACAATTGCATGGTAATTACAGGCAAACTAAAGACAATTCAAGACACAAGTGAAATAAAATTAAAATTCTAGTCTAATTATAGTCTATGTGGACGGGCAATGCAAGGTTAAAAGAGGCCGCCAACCGTTAAAAAAAATAAAAAATAGAAAATAAAAATTCTAGTACTTCCCTAGGACCCAAATTTAGTGACAAAGCTGACATAATTTTACTATTATTGTAAGATAAGTGAATTGCAGACCTTACTATTAGTCCTCCACACACTTGGGGTAACTTGGAAATTTGTTCTTATATTAAAAATAACCGTACAATTATTTTAAAACAATATACATTAAAGGATGAAAAGCTACCTTAGTAAAAACGAAACCTTATTTAAAAAAATACACTATTTACAAAGCACTATCTCAGAAGATAAAAAAATCTTCTTAGCCAAATCTTAACCTAAGCGTGATATTTAAACTCCAATTAGACATCTCATGTAGAACCCCGCTACCAATACTTTGAGTGGTTAGGTTTGATGGAAGGTAAAAAATTCAGGAAAAATTACAATACTTTACATGAGGAAAACAACAACAAAAATATACTATAAACAACAATGTACATTAACAACACTAGTAAAAATATATAATTTGTTTTCTTTATTCGTGTTTTCCAATGTTAAAGTCTCAAGATTAAAAAGGATTTTATTGGCTAGCAGGGTTCCGTTATTATCATGCCCCCAAACTGAAAACAAATGACAGGCTTTTGAATGTTGAATTTGCAATACAAAATACAAAATGAAGCCAGCTATAACATGAATGATTGGTAATCTACAACACAAAGATGATTCTAAAAGCTATGATACTGCAGGTGACTTTGGCATTTAACAAATCTAAATGTGGTGTGAACAAATAAATGCAAAATTTAAACCCCTACTACTATAAATGTAGCATTAGGCAAAAAATATAGTTAATTACTTTTGATATTTATATATGCACTTAAAATATCTTTTTTTGATTGCTAAAATCAGTGCCATCTTTAATTTAATTCAAACATGACTAGAGATATTTTTCAATAGATTGCTAAACAATTTTAAACATAATCTAAAAAGCTGCTAAAATGATTGCAAACACAGAATACAACAAAGTATGGCGACCATAGCCATGACAGAAGTAACACCAACATAAAATAGTAAGGTTTTTAAACCAAACCTATATATTATATATAAACTATTCCACATCTTTGACATAAATAAGCTATGAACAACTGTCCAAACAGATAGGTGTTGTACAATTGATGGGTTAGCATTTTCAAAATAAAAGGTTTATCTTTACAAGTACTGTGTAGGATGAGTTATTGGGGTTAATTGTTAAACAATTTTTCAAGTTGTTTGTTTGAAGACGAATGTATCTTCTAGTTTAAATAGTTGTCATTGAGTTTCCTGATTGTAATACAGCCCTAATAATTAATCTATTGGTTATTACATTTTAACTTGGTTTTTTATAAAAAATGACAAATTTTATTTAAAGTAAAAAAGTCAAAGTGTTGTTGAAGTTACAAGTAATACAAGTCCTATAAATGTTGACTAATGTGTTGTAGTTAATATGCACGTTGTTTATTTTATTCACACTTTATTTTACAATTGGTTTTAGTTTGATTAATCCATTCAAGCAAGTGTTGTAAGACTATTACTGTACTTGCGGCATATTTGATTGGTCTATCAGTACTGCAGACTGTAGACATTGTTCTAGCAGCAATGAATTATAAAATCACTACTGTATTCTTTCATCGTCAAGTACAATACACAAAGTTTAGTAATTTTGCACACATAATCAACTTCTGTATTACATTAGATCAGATTTATAAAATGCGTCAAACAGGTGCATATTTTAAGATGAAGATGCCTGAAGGGTGTGTGTGGAATCAATGAGAAGGTGGCTCTTGTCACCGACTAAGATAAGCCGGTTCTTTAGATGGAACCATTCATAAAAAGTAAAGTCAAGTAAGTTTGATTTACACAATCAAAAAGCTACTCAATTAACTTCTGCTTTTGTATTACTTTCTGGTGGTTTGATTTTTTTTTGGGTAGACAAGGGTCCCACTTTTCAGGTATACAAACACGAGGGGGATCAGATGTCGATTAAAGTGTGATGTCGCTGTTTGATGTGTGTTTGATTGGTTCATCCACCTCTGTGCTTTACAGATATAGTCACCAGAGAAACGTTTCACAAAATTGAAAGATCAAACTAAACATCCTAACTAACAAGACACACAAAATAAAACCACACTCCCCAAGTCCCGACTGCTATTTACTTGCGGTGGAACTCGGACAGGCAGAGTCGACAGCTCCAGGAGCCCTCAGGGGGGGTGGTGAGAGGGGGTGCCAGACAGTACATGTGGTAACCTCTGTCACAGTCATCACAGAACAACAGCTGGTCCTGTAACATAACAGGGTTCCTAAGGTTTGAAAATCAACCAAATCAAATCACAAACATTTTATTACACAGACAAAAATCAGAAATGAATTGAGTTCACCTGTTGGGTCTGATGGTGATTGGATTCCAATCAAAATCGATCACCGCTTACCATATTTTATATGTATCTACTGTCTTGTGAGTCAAAGTCAAAGTCAAATCGTTTATTTCCAAAAGTTAAACAAAACAATAAACAGATACAAATTATAAAGAAATATATTTTTCCGCATAGGCATAAGCCCGTGTGCGGAAAAAGAGTTCTAGATCTGCTATAACAATATCGGTTACATTCTGGATATACAATAATTTTATTTGTCTAAGTAAAACATGTATTAATATACTGGGTGACTATTCCTTAAAAATAAGTAATATTAAATAAAAACATCATTTAAAAGTAACATGTACTAAATTGAATGAGGACAAAATAACACAATAAGTAATTTCAGAGAAGAATTTCCTAAAGTAACCAAAGATTAAAGTTAACAACCAAAAATGTATCTACAATGCCAGGGTCTCAGCAGTACTAACATTTTACTTTTTTTCTAATAAGCTCAATTATATGGGGATTTTATCAGCGCTTCCGTAGCCGTCCGGCCAATGCTGGCAAGCCATGTACTCACCTTTCTTTTGTACACCTGTTCTTGAGTAAACAGGATAAGTGTAAATATATTATTAGAAGAGTTATTTGACGTATTTTTGTGCTTTTCAGGTAAAGAATTGATTGATTGATTGACAATAGTGAAGTCATCACAAGTCTCCCGCGATCGTGATAACGGTCTGATCATCTCCCGTGGCCATATAGACATAATCATCATCTCCCACAGTCATGAAGACATCATCATCATCTTCCGTGATCACAGAACAAACCAGATGATATCCCGCGGTCTTGTAGACATCATCATCGGCTCTTGCGATCACGGAAAAATGCCAAATATCGTCGCAGTGTAACAGAAACATAATCATCTTCCGCAAACGCGGTAAATTCATTAACGTATAGTGGTTTAAATTACCTTGTTCTGTCCAAAACGATCCTATGTAGTTCGTAGTGACTACAGCTGTTTTGTGCTGCAGGAGCACATCTTCAGGTCGGGAGAATGTCAAGCAGTCATTAGATATTCCTCATGATGGAGTTCGTCAAAAGTTTATAGTAGTAAATAAATAACATAGAGACGACATAAAAACACAAAAACACGAAACTGAACATTTAACACTGGTGACTTGCCCTCAACCGGTGCCGTATCACGTGTTTCGTTACCGCCTGGTCGACCAGTGTTAAATGTTCAGTTTCGTGTTTTTGTGTTTTTATGTCGTCTCTATGTTATTTATTTACTACTATAAACTTTTGACGAACTCCATCATGAGGAATACCTAATGACTGCTTGACATTCTCCCGACCTGAAGATGTGCTCCTGCAGCACGAAACAGCTGTAGTCACTACGAACTACATAGGATCGTTTTGGACAGAACAAGGTAATTTGAACCACTATACGTTAATTCAGACGATCCAGAGGCCATACCATCATGAAATTCATTAACATCTCCATGGTCGTCGTCTTCTGCGATCGCGGCAAAATTCTGATTGTATCCCAGTTTGGATAGACATCATTGTCTCCCGCAGTCATGGAAACGAATCATCGTCACGCATGATCGCAACAACAGAAATTTTATGATCATAAGATCTTTGAGACAACTTGGTAGTAGAATAGAAACGGGACCTGTCTCAACCAGTTTGAATTAGCATGACTCTGGTGTGAGGTGTAACTCTTTAAATACATGGATGGTCCTACATAGGCAATGCTTGTGCATGGGGAATGAGTTACCAGCATCACTCGCCAAAAACTAGCCCTAGCACCTACCTATTGAAGGTATAGTTTTTCTGACTATGCCTGACCTCAGCACAGTGATTGTGTGTGATCTTTGCCTAATGCAACATAACTTATTTTAACCTTGCCAAACAAAGCAAAAAGTCTTTCTTAATTTAAAAACCCCTCTTTAAAATTGTGCCTGATTATTGAATGAGCCAAACTACCTAATACTGAATTAGTATAGTCTGTTGTATTTATAATGGGTGTAACAGCTTTTTCACTATTCTAAACTTTTGAGATTTGTAAAAAGTTTTATTGAATTTAGAAAATATTAATGGAATTGGGACAAGGTAAAGTAAGTGGGGACCTGTGAAACTCAAATAAAAGTATTGGACATTTTGACAGCAACTCTTAAAACATTGTTTACACTCACGTCATTATCAGAAGTGCCACAGATGGAGCAGCATTTGCACTCAATGCACTGCCACCTGTACTTGCGCACTGACACAATCATGTTGGCGGTGAACTGGAGACAAGTAGGGTGACCTGTAACAAATACAGTCAAGCATACAGAACAAGCTTAATAACAAATCTTCCATTAATTTCAATTGTTTTCATAACTGATCATTGGCTATCTGACTCTCCGTAAACAAAAGTTTAGTTTTTACTATGACAAAAGTAAAAAAGAAACGACAAAGTAAAAGCACCACTATTGTAACTAAAATAAAGATAAATCAATGCTTGAACCACAGGTCTCGTTCTGCACTGAGACTCTACCTGAGCGTCCACAGTCAGAGCAGGAGACCAGTTCCTCAGGCTGGCCACTCTTCTTGTTAGCCACAGCATCTCCCAGACAGAAGTCACAGTAGGGCGATGGTGTGGCCTTCTCCTTGTTCTGCTGCTCCATCGTCAACACCGGCATCGGAGGCAGCTCCTGACAAACATCAAGTTCAATTCTTTTCCTACAGTCACCCTACAAAGTTGGCTTCCTTGTACTGTTTATAGTACAGAAAGCTGCTAATTGCTGCATATTTATACTTTGCCGTACGGTTTATACTTTGCCGCACATCAGGATTCCAACGAAACAACACAAAACAGCGTGGTTCCAGTATACACGTAATCCGTGTACGCTTGGAAATAGGTTGGCAACACTTAAAGATATTAATACTATGAGCAGCTGAATGACTATTATAACTACGATTTAACCTGTCATTTCGTGTTTATAGTTTCGGTATTTCTGAACTTTCTGGACTTTACTTTTAAACGTTTTTAAAACATTCCTACGATCTTAATAAACAATAAAATACCTTTAAAGCATTTTTTTAGGCGTGGAAACCACTTCAAATTACAAAAACATGCGGAACTATATTCTCAAAACGCGGAGCACATTTCTTGCCGAGGAAAAATAGCGGAGTGATACGGACCGCGGGTACTACTTTCTCTAGGGCACCATTTGTGTTGCCAGCTGAACCTAAAAACGTGTTGCATAGTGTTTGAAAGACTAATTATTTATATGCTTTATAGTGACTGTAGGAAAAATATAATGTGTAACACGAGTGAAAAAGGCCTTTGCTGCACTCGAGATCATTCCACACTCGCCTGCGGCTCGTGCGTAAACATTGCTCTCGTGTGCAGCAAAGTGCCACTTTCACCACTAGTTACACAAATAACTATTGTTTGAATTTCATTTTTGGTGATGGTGAATTTACCTTATGTAACACTTACAACTAGTAAAAATAATAAAAGTACAGAACGTTTTTGGATCGGGAGTCTGATCCCGAAACATTAGGTAAACTTTGTTTTTTGATAATCATAATGGAAAATGTCCACAGTAATGTCTTGGATGGTAATTTCAGCCCCCAAATGTATAGAAGGATTTAAGCAAAATTATTACTATTTTCCAGCAATGTCAATGTCTTAATTTCATCATTAGGGGCCTAATCTTAACTTTCAGCTCCTAGAATTGAAATTACGATTGGATAAGTACGGGAACTCGCTCAGGACTTTTGGCACCAGCTTCGCACAGAATTTTCTCATCCGTTAATGATAGTGTAGACAGATCCTACTGAGAGGCCGGTCTTCTCACTTATGTGAGCAATGGTTAAACGCCTGTCAGAGTCAAAACATCTTTCACTTTGGCCACTTGAGCCGAGGTTCGAGCAATCGTCAAGCATCCGATGTGGTTCTCTTCTTCGACGAGTTCCCAGCCTTCCTAAAACATTTTGTGTCGCACAATACTCTTGTGGGGCTTAAGACATCATACCCATAAACCTGTTTAATGAGGGCAAGGGTCTCACAAATTTTTCGAGTCAAAAGCAAAAATTCTCAGCATAGCGTTGATTGATGGTACGCTCCATGTTGGTGCAACAACACTCTGCACAAAAATCGACCTCCTGTCTTAAGGAGTATCTGCAGGCGACTGAACCCAAGTGTTCCTGAATGGTCGGGGACCCCTCTATCTAGCCCGACCGGTCGGACCCCCTCCACCGCTCTGTAAAAGCTTCAGTGAACCAGTTCCGATTATTGAATAGGCCCTATATATACATGAAATTAAAAAATATGCTTCAGATTTAATTTTTAACCTTTTTCCCTTGATAACCCAACATTTATCAAACTCTGCACATTTTTTGTACAATGTAAGTTTGTAGGACCATACAGTCATTTTGTAATAAAACAGCCTACAACAATATTTTGTTTTCTTTAGTAAATCTAAAATTTTATATCCAAGCAATGACAACAATGCTATCCATAAACAATGCTATCCATACCTCAATTTTGTCTATTGGCTTTGGAGACGGAGGGGCCCGTGTAGCAGGTGGCTCCTCAGGGACCACACTAGGCCCCGGAGTCCCTCCCATGGTTGTGTTGCTACGGGTCTGCTTCTTCACTGGGGTGGCTCCTGTTTAACAATAACATGCATGCAGAGTTATACTAACACACATGTCTCAATCATAATTTATGATCTAACACATACAAAGCATCGTAATTTCAGCGTTCAATCAACACATACATATTTATTCATACCTGCACAAAAGTGTTCAAAGCTTTGTTTGGTAAAGATAGTGTGATTTGCTTGAGCCACACTCTTGGGAAAACGTGCCCATCTATTTTGGACCCACCTTTTGATCCAACCTATTGTATTGTTTCAGCTTTCAATTTGTTTTCCGCATGTTGTTCTGATTACTATACAGTTTTCTATGGGATTTTACAGCTTTAGCTCGATTTGTTTACTAATCTTGTTATGTGTTAGTCTCACCTCAGGATGGGATCTGGACATACACATAAGACCCTTATGAGGTCTTATGAGGGTTATGTGTGGTCTTATGAGGTGAGACTAACACATAATAGAATTTGTGAAAACTTGTTTTTTACTAATTAATTCTGATTGAAAATATCCCAAATAATCCTTCAAACACTATGGTTCAATGAATAGCATCAATGTTATGACTAACAAAAACATAATTTCAAACATATAAAAAACATAATTGAAAATTGGTAAAGGTTCAAAAGTAATATGTTTGATTGTATAAGAAGTAGAATACTCCTATAGGATAAAAATGTGCTTGGTTGCTTAACTCTATAAAAGGTATTGTCATATTATCAATACGTAAATTTGACGTACTGAGTTTTTTTTTTCTAGCAAGGTATATAATTATAATGATAAATAAATAAAGTTTTCATATCATAGTTTCATTCTGCAGGATATATATTCCTTTTATACTTGAATGAATGGTCTTGATGTGAAACTTTCCCGAAAAATATCAGTTACTATCCTTAACATTATTATCCTCTGCATTTTCATCCTGTTGCGAAGCTTGAGCAAAGCAACTAGTTAGTTTAGTATAAAGTAAATACATTTTCATAATTTAATAAAAAAAGTTCATAAACAAGCAAACTACAATAGTTTACTTATTCTTCATAAGAATAACATAAGAATTGTAAATTTAAAGTTTTTTTAAATTTTCTCCTTAATAAATTAACGCATAACAATGCTTCAATATGCTAAATTATTAGTTTTTTAAGCTCTACAAAATGGTTTGGGAAAAAATCTTTTTTTCTAGAAAGAAATTTTCATAATTCCAAATTAGCTAAAGATCTACAATAAAAACACATTCAATTTAATTAATAATCTGTCTGTCCCCGACCCGCGGTGTGACCGTGTGTTTTGTTCAAGCAGGCCTGCATGTCTTAAAGCTTTACGTGTTGTAAATGTATATGTTCCGTGTCGTGTCGTATTCGTGTTACATGTTTATTTAATTGAACAATGACGAGGCCATCTAATCGGGTGATTAAAAACTTCACTAGTACTCAGCTGATGATGACAATGTGTCGAAACATGTACTGAAGTGAAACTCAGATTCAGTGAGCTATTGACGTAAGTAATCTGTTCTTAACTATACAAGTTTATTTTTTTACATTTCTTGGACCTTGAAATAAACTGGGAGGCTTGTACACATTAAACTAGGTCAATTTATTTTTTATGTCTCAAAATAGTCTTAAAATTGCTCATTTAGACACATATTTTCTATTTAGGTTTTTTTTTGCTTACGATATTGCAAACATAATTCTTCAATCATCAATATTCTTGTTATGTTTGCCATATAAATTGTATTTTTCAAGTTTCATGCCCAATCAAACTTCTTTAGTTAACAAGAAATTAAAAAAAAATAGGGTTCCTAGTCCCGTTAATACCGGGATTAAAATACACCAATCCCATCATTTCAAGGTATTATAATTCAATCTGGATCCCAGGATCGAGACCCCTATGTACTTCTCAACTTATGCTCTCATTCCATATTCACTCCTGACCCTTGTGCACCTTTCCCATGATGATAAAAATTAAAATTTGCTGTGAAAAATAGTCTTTGAAGTATAGATTTTATCTGCAAAGCTTTGTTGCATTATATGGAATGGTTAGCAGACTTTTTGAGTACCATGTATAAACAAAATTACTGTACTAGAATCGTACAGCTATCCAGTACCCTATTATATACTCAATTCAATAATTTTCAAAGTGGAATTAACACTCAAACTACATTCATTTAATGAAATATTGGCCTGTGGATCACCAGCATTAATATTAAAGGTTCAAGTCACCTGCCTTAATGTCAGAATGATCCGTTGTAGCGTAAATTACCTACATAACTGTTTTCAGACCAAAAGGTTGTTGAGACCTAAATTAATATCCAAAATACTCACCCAAGTATGCAATAAGTGATACAAATTACCGTTACTGTACTCTAACACACTACACTATAGTTAATTGTGTAACTAGTGGTGAAAGTGGCACTTTGCTGCACACGAGAGCAATGTTTACGCCCGAGCCGCAGGCGAGTGCAGAATGATCTCGAGTGCAGCAAAGGCCTTTTTCACTCGTGTTACACATTATATTTTTCCTACAGTCACTATAAAGCATAAATAATTAGTCTTTCAAACACTATACAACACGTTTTTAGGTTCAGCTGGCAACACAAATGGTGCCCTAGAGAAAGTAATACCCGCGGTCCGTATCACTCCGCTATTTTTCCTCGGCAAGAAATGTGCTCCGCGTTTTGAGAATATAGTTCCGTATGTTTTTGTAATTTGAAGTGGTTTCCGCGCCTAAAAAAAAAATGCTTTAAAGCTATTTTCTTGTTTATTCAGTTCATAGGAATGTTTTAAAAACGTTTAAAAGAAAAGTCCAGAAAGTTCAAAAATACCGAAACTACAAACACAAAATGACAGGTTAAATCGTAGTTATAATAGTCAATCAGCTGCTCATAGTATTATTATCTTTAAGTGTTGCCAACCTATTTCCAAGCGTACACGGATTACGTGCATAATAGAACCACGTTGTTTTGTGTTGTTTTGTTGGAATCCTGATGTGCGGCAAAGTATAAACCGTACGGCAAAGTATTAATATGCAGCAATTAGCAGCTTTATGTACTATAAACAGTATAAGGAAGCCAACTTTGTCGGGTGACTGTAGGAAAAATAGGTTTAAGCGAATTTCCCTACAGGGATATAGCTATTACCGTAGTTGGCACAGTAAGAACTTCGCTAAAGCTGAAAAATAAATTTCACTTAAGTTAAAACCGTTTGCAAAAACAAATAAAAAACAATCGAACGTGAGAATAACTGTTTGGTTTAATACATTTAAGCTTATAGAATCATATATAGTCTTATGCGGTTTGTTGAAGGGGATAGCAGTTTTCATTATGAACTGGACAGTTAATCCCCATGTTAAAGTTATGGCCAGTATACAAAACAAAATTAACTAAGTTGGATTGAGCCTCAGACTGAGTGTTGATGTAGGCTTTCTGTCGAACAAGTAAATTTATAACCAAGAATAATCGAATGGACAGTTATTTATTTGTATACTTTAGCTTCTTTTAAGTAAGAGCCTACATAAGCTATCACAGTATCAAAAACTAATGGAAAACATAGAATTGTAGGCAGTAGTAGCGAATTGTATGACAGGCTCATCATCATGATTACAGCTGGTCCATTGTAGCTGGGAATTTCACTTGAATATCAAAAAGTCGAAAAGTCTAGGGAAAAATTAAACCAGGATTTGTTTAAGTGTTTTACTAATCTTATTACTTTTTGGTAGATTTAGATAGCCCTTTTCTACTACTTTTATTAGAAACCACAGCTGAAGGAACGGTGGAATGCGACGAACTGTTATCTCCCTCACGTCTCTTAGCCGTTAAATAACACTTGGAAATAAACAAGGTCGTGTTAATAGCGGCTCTCATTTTACGTCGAGCATTGAAGCGCCTGAGTGCCTCGAATGTATCGGAGCGATGAAGCCAAGTTCGTTTGGCCGTTCTGATCTTGACGAACCACGGATGTTGGAGGGCTTGGGCAGCCGTCAGTCGATGTTTGGGTACAACACACAGTAGCTTCTGCATCAGGTCCTTGGCTTCAGGAGTGACGTGACTCCACGTCAGAGAGTCTAAGTAGTAGTCACCTTCTTTGATCAGCTTCTCCAGCTTCCTCGGGTCTTGGTGGTAGAACGGCTGTTGTCCAGTCAGTAGTATGTACATGATGACCCCGCAAGACCAGCAGTCCACGGGTTTGCCGTAGGGTTTCATCTCTAGCACCTCGGGAGCCATGTAGTTCGGAGTACCGGAGAGACCGAAAAACTTATCTTGGTCACCCTCAACCTCCACGGCTAATCCAAAGTCTGCTAGTTTGATAATCTTCTTCTCTTTGCTCTCCAACAGAATATTTTCGGGCTTCAAATCCCTGTGGACCACTCCCATTGTATGGCAGTATTTGATCGCTTCCAACATTTGAAACATACACTTAGCAGCCAACTCCTCGGTGTAGTTACCGTCTCTGGTGACGAGGTCGTCGAACAATTCCCCTCCGGTCACCAGATCGAATAAAAAAACATGAATTTTTTCCAGACTGATGACTTTATGCAATCTAACAATATTTGGGTGATTCAATTTTCTACATACCCGCGCTTCCATTTCCAGTTTCTTCATAGTGTTATCTCGTTTTACCAGTCTGTGTTTATGAATTATTTTAGCAGCGTAGTGCTCTTTTGTCTTGGAATCTTCACATTTATAAACTGTAGCAAAAGCACCTTTTCCTAAGACTTCTTGTATGATGTATCGGTCTTCTATTATTGGAGGTACGTTATTGATATTGACAGGCATAGACAGGCAGAAATAAGTTGATTAAAAAGTAAATTGGGGTAAGATTTAGGAATTTTTTTTAAATTTCGTTGGTTGTCATAGAAAATTGTTATTGTTACAGATACGTTTTGAGGAATTTTAGCAAAATTCAAAACTAAGAGAGACTGAATAAGTTATTATATTTTAATAATAGCGTATAGGCATATACAAAACTCTTTGAATAAAAATTTTGTATTTCATTATTAAATATAGATCATTTTTGTTTAATTACTAACATCTGAACAGAAACTTGTATTTTTACAAATTTCACATTTTTCAAAGCACTTACACTAGCCTTATTATTTTCTTTTCTCAGACTTTTACCTTGAAAATTAACTGTGAACTAATACAAAAATATATCACATGTGAATAAAACAGCATTACAGCATTACAGTAACCATGGGCGCCCACAGGGGGGTGCGCCCCCCTGCGATAAAAAGTAAGAAGTATATTTATTACCCATAATGTTCTGTAATCAATTAGGTTATAATGAATTTATAAAAGTACGTTCATAATGGTCATATCTAAGAAATGTTTCAAATTGATGTTTGAATCAAATAAGTAGTTGACTCACAGATGTGCCATTCTTTTACTTAAAAAACTAAACTATTCAGAAAACAAAACATCAACTTTCTTGGCTGTTATCTAGGCTTTATTCAACTGTAATTTTATTTTTCTTTATTTTATGTTTGGCTTGTGGATTTGACCATATAAATTATACATAATAACTTCAAGGGGTAGCTTATTAATTTAATGTTGGCATATAAATGATGACTTGATGCACAATATACTATTTCATTTTGGTTGGTTCTATGTGTTACAAAATAGTGTAAAAATATGTTTTGAAACACTATATTTTCAGAAATTTTTCCCAGGGAAGGACCCGGACCCCCGAATGTTCGTTAGACCTACATATTGCACCCCCCGGTTCCAAATCCTGGGAGCGCTCATGACAGTAACATCAGGTTTCCTCTCAAATGCAGAAAAACTTTGGATTGCAAAAGTTCTGTTAGACCCCTAAAGGTAGACCCCATTAATGCTGGCTTCATTTTTAAGAGGAGAAAGGGGAGACAATACGTACTGTTACCATAGATAATGTCAATATTCAACAAACAAATTTTAATTAAATATAATAATACTTACTTTTACTTTATACTTTTTATTGTATACACTTTGAGCATAGTTTGTGTTTTTAAATCCAGAAAACACTATTCAGGTTTTTTATGTGTAAAAGGTGTAACATTATATGAAAGGGGTACCCAAACGGTCCTCGCTTTATACAAATAATTAATTTAATCTGGACTTCCATAGATCCTAACAATTAGGATTTACTGTTACTGGTAATCCAAATAATTTAGGGTTTAATATATCTAAAAATTTAAATTTACATTTATGAACAGCAAAAATTCTTAGTTAGTCTTCCATATACAGTATATGGAAGACTAACTAAAACCAACTGACTGACAGTTGACTGAGGAATTGCGGATGCAATGGGACTGAACGGTAACTGGAGTGATGTGTGTGAATCCACCTTAAGTCTGTTCAATAATGTTGCACTATGACGAAAAATATAGTTCATCACACGGGCAAAAAGTGCTAGTGATAAATTAAATAAACAAGTAATAATAAATTGATTACTTTTACTTAGTTTGCAAATTATAAATATTGAAAGCATACCTCAGAAATATTTTACACAATGCAATGTAAATTCATGATTTTGTAAGCAAAGAAAATAAGACTTGAAGTTTGAATTGATCAGTTAAAATATCAAATTAACATCATATTTCATCATCTGTTAGCTCTCATTACCAATAAATAAATTAAAATTCCTTACATGAAGGGCATTTTTTTCAGGAAATAGTATATTACGTTACTAGTCCTGAAAATAAGTGTTTACCGGACGAGTGTGGTCGTTCCCGTGCGAGACGAAGTCGAGTACGGGATTACCATACGAGTCCGGTACACACATTTTGGACGAGTTCGTACGATAGTTTACGCCATACTACTAAATCCGTAAAAATCCTTATATATTTCCACCAACTAAAGGACTAAAAATCACTAGTCATAACCTCTAAGAGAGGTTATGTTTTTGTTTATAACCACTCACTGCCACCTAAATACAGTATAATCAGCTGATTGGTGTCCGGCAAAACTCATTGCAGCACAGTAGTACGCAATGAAACCCCATTTGAATAAGCTGGCGGCAAACAGCTGTTTTCTGGACTAAATCCTTGCGTGGGAAGTTCGTCAAAATAATGTAGTGTGGCGTAAAACTGTTTTCAGAGCTTTTCAAGAACATACATTATAAATATGAAAGTTACATGATTGAATATCCATTTTCGTACAACTTTTTGAATAATCAAGTTCAAATCTATCGCTCTATTTTATGGGGATGTATATAACAGAGAGCCTTAACTTTTATAATGATATACATACTTTAGACCTTATGTTTAACCCTTTTGAGCCCCAAAGGTGATACATAGGCCATCGCAAACCTTCACTTACAACTACTGGAACTACATAATAAAAATCAGCTGAAGCTAAAGTCAAGATTAGTAGGCCTACTACTCTACTACGATTGCACTTTTCAGTGATACACTAATTGTTGCAAATAAATGCGATAGTTGCATTGCTGTGCCTTGTCCGTCAACTAATAAGACATAATATAAATTTGACTAGTGGTTTAGTTTTCTTTATTTTCGTACCAGTGCAAATTAGTTGTTTCTTAAACCTTTTGAGTACTAGGCCTATTTTTCAATTTTTTAAGACTTTGTTGTTTAGCTTTTTAATTATATTACCTTTTTTTTAATTATAACTTTGTTCCCACTGTTTTTTTTTAATTAGGCTGGTATTTGCTGCAATCATTGAATAAAAATGTGTTTTAATGGTAAATTTTTAAAGTTTTTTATAAATTGTAATGTTTTGATAGCATTATTTGGAACCAAAGGCTTATAAAATCAAAATACATTTTGTTTACAATGTAATATTGAATTAAACCTGTATGTAGATAAGATATATGTTAAGATTATTATAATATAGAGTTTTAGGGAAAAACTTGATTCTCAGTAAAACCTCAGTAACACCAATTACGAACACTATTGTGATTCAACTAAAATATATCATCAAAACAGTCTGTGACTAACTAGTGCTGCTAACTAGTAATGCAATAATTGTTGACGTCAGCTTGAATACCGGTTTAAAATCCATAGTCTTCAGCACAGATAGCCGAGGTGGCTAGGGCCGTGTCACTTGGCCAATGGTATTCATCTGCTCGGGTTCGAGTCCCGTCCTGTGTGGCAATTAGGTGACAACCTGTGTTTGTAGCGATATACTACAACCGCTGGGGCATAGTGAGGTGGGGTTTAGACATTCATCTCAAATCATCAGATTGGGCGAATCATTTAGCTAAGTGGTTGTTAGTGTATCCTATAAACATGGTCACCAACGGCCGTTTTGTTACTTTTTTGTTTAAATAATACAACAATATATCGTTGCATAACACTCAAAGGGTGAAAAAAACCATGGTTTACATCACTCAGATAACCGGCAACTGTTGAAGTGTGATATTCTTGATTATGGCTACATCTGCGCAATTACAGCGTAACCAGCGTCAAAACTTTGCTAGTAGTAAGAAACAACTAACCTGAAGTGGAACGAAAATAAGGTAAATAAAACCAATATACAGTAGGTACACCACATAAGGTGTTTTCTCCTTGGCCATGGATTAGCATCTTAGATTCAAATCCCACTTTGGCCAGGTCTGTTAGGAGGTCACCTGTTAGTGTCAGAGGTGACTGGATAGAATTATTCATCTCACACTAGGCTACTTGCTGCTTAAACTTACAACTGTATGTGTCTATAAAACACTTGTTCTATAATTATTTTGACTTGTTTGTTGAAAAGTTTTAAAAATCATTAAAATAAGCATAATTAAATCCAATACAAAATCTCTGGGGCTCAAAGGGTTAAACAGGCAAGAAGGTGGTAAATAACAACATGTTTAAAATGTGTAATGTTTATATTGCATGCATATAAAGACAATAACTGTGGATAAAAGGCCACGATACATGACAAGATTGGTCCCTCGACATGAGCGAACACATCCAGTGACACATCATCACCCTACGACTAAACAATAAGTATTGCGATGTGTGAATAAATAACAAAACAACTTATCACAGAGTTCGATTATGCCCTAACTCAAACAAGCAAACAAAATAAAACTCGAATAAATATGTACCTAAACACAACCTCGGTTAAATAAATAAATACTAAAACTCAGTGTAAATAAATAATGCGAATAAATACCGATCCGACCTTCACATACACAACATTCACTATATAATTACCTAATAAATAATAACAATTGGCAGTAGTTTTCACAGCTAAATCAACAGACACAATGTCAACAGTAACGGTCCATCGAGCGGTGAGGCGGGAAGACACTTGTATATATAACCGGACATATAACGTCCCGTGTGTGGTGGGCTCGTCGGCTGAGGTCGCAATAGTAAGAGAGAGAGGTGATCTGTCCGTGCGTCCCTCCAACGGTCAGCCTTAACAGATAAACAACCAGGTTAGTCAAGTAGTAGTGATCACTCTTACTATTGTGACTTCAGCACTAGACCTCTACACACTACACATGGGACCTTACAAACGACTATAAGACTCGTGCTTAGTGACATTAAAATACAAATGGGTCCTTATAATTCTTGTTTTATATACAACCACCATTTAAGTTAAGACTCATGCTTCGTATATGAATGGTCTTACTTGGTATTAAATACTTGTGGAAGCATTACAATTTATAGTAGTTTAACACCGACTCTGAGACGGTATTCACATATAACTGATATTCTATTAAACTGCTGTTAGATGTTCTAATATTGAATATTGAATACTTCAAATTTTTCACATTCGAGCAGTCTCAACAAGGCCCAAAACGAAAGCTTAATGGCTGAGACCGAGGATAATTAGGTGAGGATAATTTGACTATAATACACCCGTTGACACTGAAGTTGACCTTGATTTTTTCATTATGAGCAATTTTTTTGTCGCTTAGAAAGCAACCTGCGGGCTAATGCTATAGTCCTCGCCACTCTAAGTTGAGGCAGTCAATGGCCGCACTAGATATACGCTGTGCGGCCTTGAGCTGCCTCAACTTAGGGTGGCGAGGACTATAAACCAATGCTAGAGGAGGTCGCTTTCTACGCGGCCGAACTATAGACCTACAGCGCTTGTTTTATTGTTTACAATATTCTCTTGTAGTAAGTATTATACAACACTTAACCTACTCTGCAAGGTCTAGGATTTCTAATTCTCTATTTTCTTGTACTGACTATATTTTTGACATTTGGTAAAATACCAAAATTAGTTTGTAACAGTAATTTAGATCTTATGGCACGGGTGTCTTACATTTTGACATGACCAACAAACAACGGATTCGATCCCATTATGAGAAAAAAACAGTTTTGGTGATTAGTTTAGTCTCTGAATAATATTTACACAGCTAAAGGATAAGAATACCTGTTAGGTGGTTGAGCTATCCCGTTTTATCCTGTTAGGTGACCAATGGTTTCAAACCTAAAGGTTCATTTTCAAGTTGAATACCAATTGTTTGTTAAAAAATATACTTTCAACTCTGGAGCCGCAAAAGTGGTCAGGAGTGTATCAACTCTTCAAAACTGATTTTGACTCAAACTGAACCTTAGGTTCCAAACCAGTGGTTGCCTACGAAAAAAACAAGATCACTCAACAGTACTACAGGTACCAGTTTTTATTTTTGGAATTTAATGTGATGAAACGAAAAATGACTAAGTAATCTTAAAAACTTTAGATCTGACCAAAAATATGAATGTTTTACACTTTAACCAAGCGAAATGACTTACTTCCAACATTAAAAGCGAGCCTGTGACGAACCCAGGTACAAAATGACTTATCCGCAAGGCAAAACCGACTCGACATAAAGCAGACCAAACAATCCCTGACACAGCAAAACTCACACTGAAGCGATGATGAGAACATTTCTGTTAGCTTCTATCCGTTACCATGAGCACCAGTGAAACACAATTAATTACTTTACCCCTTAATCAATTTACAAGTGAATAATATTCGACTAAGTTTGAAAATCAAATAACTCTTGGTGTGAATGCAAAAGGGTTTAAAACTAATCTAGTTACTTGCACATGTATTCACATGAAACGTTTATCCTCTTGAACAACTGTTTGACGTTTATATTTAAAAGTTATATTTTATCGTTGACTGTTGGATACTGAGGTAGGCCTAAATTCTTTAACATGAACCATCTGTAGTCAACATTTCTATTCAACTAGATTCAGATTGTCGAATGAGGCTCTAACAAAGCAAGTTGTAGTAAAATACTAAAATACCATTCTCTCCCTCAGTATTTGGTACTATCTTAGTTGAGGTGATGTCCAAGATAATATGGTTTACAATAAGTTGACCCTTAATTATGTCATTTAAAAAGGTAGACGTATTCAACAGAAATCAGCAATATATCAGTCCTCTCTGAATGGTGGCTTGATTCAACAATTTTCATTTGTTTCTATAACTGGCAACATCTTTAACATGGGGATGGAGTGTCTACTAGCCTAACTATTGATATTAATCAATAGTCCAAGGTTTGGTTTAAAGTAGTGTTTTTACTTTTAATGTAGGTATACAATATTTTTATTTTATTATTTTTTATTTAAGTCAACAATCACTATCAACTTGCCTTAAATACCAATACTTGAAAAAAATGAAAAGTTAGTAAGTCAACGTTGATCTAGTTTTAAAAAGAAAACTGAAGATGTAATATTTTTTAAGTACCAGCCTAATTTACAAACACACACACACAGATAAAATTGTTTTATAACTGAGGTATTTCAAGCAAAGTATGAATAAAGGACAAATGCAGAATGAATGAGAAAGCACTTGTGTGGTTGACAAGAAGCTTCAAAACATTTTTTTTTAAGAACTTCAAAGTTTAATGAGATAGTAATGATAACAAGAAGACTATATTTGGGATTAAATACCTGTCTCACTTTGTATGGCGTCCTAAAATATTCTTACGTTTTATGCTATTTTAATTTCACATCCTAAAATACAACATGATTTTTATGCCTATCCAAAAAGAATACCTATTGGCTTTGAGTTAAGAGTTCATTGTTCTTTGATTCAGAGGAAGTGGTTCTTAGTAGAGAGACCTTTCCTTGTGGATATGTGGACCTATGGGTAATTTACATGATCACATTTCTGATTAGCTGGATCTAAACATGGGACTTAAGGTTGTAATTCCTACTCTCTGACCACTAAAGAAACCTCACTAAATGAATAAATACTTGCAAAGCTCAATTTTGTTTAAACATAACTACCAGTTTCAGACATTAAACAGTTGGTACTTAACATGAATCTTTCGTAACATTTATTAACTGTGTTATTGTCAAAATATCCATTATAAAGAAAAATAAATTGGGTTTGAGGTTCCTCAAATCCATTGTAAGGACGATTGTGGAGGAAGTTTTTAAGGATAAAATGTTACAAGCACTAATTGGCTGCAGCATTGAATAGATATAAAAAATAATTAAATTTCACTACAGCTTATAGATATTCTCAACAACAAATCAATTAAGAGTCTAAACTGTAATACAAGCAACCATTAAAACCATTATTGGTTCACTATTGACATTTCTAACTAGGCATACACAAAATCACAAACAAAAACAAAATGACACAAAATAAATCACAATACTTTACCTTAGTAGTTCCCACTGTGCAAAACATATAACACAACACTAAACAACACGCTAAAAATCAACAAACAGGGTAACAGGTTAGCAAAAAAAAAATCTAAACACAACAGACAATAGACATAAAAAATACAATAAGTCAACCTCCAACTCAAATTTGAAATAAGCGCAAGCACAGAAAAAAGTAAAGGAAAAAATCAGCAAGCAACCTGTTGAGCGTAAAGATAGAAAGGCAAGAAGAGCGTACCAGGGGTATTTAGAAAGGTGAGGTAACTGTCTTGGTAGTGGGGAGTCTGCCAACCTGACGAAGAAGATTCCTGAGGAGGGGGGGTGGGAGGAGCCGGTGCGGCCGTAGTGGCAGCACTAGCCGTGGTGGCGTCACTGCTAGCCTCCTCTTCCCCCGTCACCGCAGCGCACTTCCCCTCCTTGTGTGAGTGTGTGTAGTGGTAGGTGAGCCCGGGTCGTGTTTTGTACCGGGCGCCACACACTACAACAACACTAGCTGGTACCCTTCACCTTGCTAACAGCTGACTACCAGACAAGAGGCTACACCGTAACCGGGACAGGATCAACATTACTAATACTATAGGGATACGGAAGAAGGAATGAACACAAAACTACCCGAGAAAAGAATTTAGCATTCACTAAAGAGCACAAGGCCCAAGATTTTAGGTTTTTTTTTGGGAGAATTACAGGCTTACCTGAATGGGGAATAGTCCAATCTGGCAGAAGAAGATAAAACTTTAATATACACAACTAAGATTTCTCTGTCACTGACAGCTTTCTGTCTTCAACTCATACCTTCCTCAGAAGAAAATGCTGTCAGTGACAGTGAAGCATTCTAAATTTTTTTTCAACACTTTCTTGTGCCATATTGGACTCTTCCCCATTTAGGAAAGCCCCCCCCCCCCCCTAAAAAGATTCTAACATTCCTGATATTCCATTGGCTCAGGTGTAGACAATTTTTATTTTAAAAGAACAAAGTTGAATGAGCCACTCAGAGTGCTTTAGTCTAAAATTCAACTTTCCATCATGTAATTTTTGTTACTAGATTGCTGATCAGACATAAAAAGTTCTACACCCTATAATAACCTTACCCAATTCCTTATATTCAATTTGGCTTGGTCAAAAATTTTGCGTATTTGATACAAATCAGTAAATTACAGCACACTTTTCTGGTGGCTTAATACAACTTGTTCATTCTCATTCAAAAAAAACTGGCCACAACTTGAACACGGCGATGGAATGTTTAGTTATATTCATAGTCATAGGTTAGAGGCAATTGTCGGCACTCAAAAAGTCATGGCACAATTAATTTGATATTTCGCTGTTTCATCACAGGTACCACTTCCTTCTGAAGAAACCAGTTGAAGGTGTGAATTACAAAATAAATTGAGTTACGAACTTTTCATGTGCTCTCAACAGCCTGTACCTCTCCTATTGGGTCAGTTAGTTGTGTACATTCCTTCTTTGTGAGTTTAGTTCTTTATTAAATATTTTTGTCATTCACTTCTTCCTGTTGTATGGTTTTGGTTAGGTTTGTGTTGGTTTTGGTTTAGGAAAATAGGGTGTCTGCCAGTTATGTTAATATAAAACTATGTGAACTTTAAATAGCTATCTGCTAAACCTTTAATGCTAGAGGTTTATGTTAGGAAATCGATTAATTGAATGTTGCAGATAAAACATTCTAAAGATAAAATGTTGTATTATTAGTCAAAGATAAAATCCAAAGGCAATCCTTTGAGGGTTCTTTTGTTTAGGAGAAAAAATAATAAAGTTTGGCTTTAAGTTTGATATGAACATTTTTACTGAGTTTTCTTGAAGCTCCTGTATCAAGAAATGTTCACGATTTTATTTACACATTACTCGAAACAAAGAAAACAATTGAATTAGTATCCATACTAAAAATGTGATAAAATACATAAGTGTAAAACCACAGTGTAAAATATTTGTGTAATTGAAAGGTTGTGAACATGCAAAGTTAAGGGTGCATAGTTAAGAAAAACTCAATACCATAATTTTAACTAAACTAAACTATGTAGCTGAAAACACTAGAAAATAGAGAAATTAAAATTACACCATTTAGACTGGTAAAGCAAAGGATGGCTAAATTTGGGCATAATTTCAATGTCACTATTAAACCACTTAGGATAGGAAAGAAATATCTTTAATCGAGAGTCAAATAAAACCCATGAATAGTGTATACTGAAATGTTATGATGGTTTGGAGAGTTATTCCCATTTTAATTGTTTCCATAGGCCTAAGTAAGATCGATCTCTTGAGAAAGCACAGTAGTATCAATAATTGTGCACCTCTGTAAAACGCTTGGCTAGTAAACTGGGACATTTTATTGTCATTGTGTGCCTAATAATGTGTTTACAATTTGATAAGTCCCAAGGAACAAAAAGTAATAGATAAATAACTATAGGTCGGCCGCTTAGAAAACGACCTCCTCCAGCATTGGTTTAGCATTAGCGCGCAGGTCGTTTTCTAAGCGGCCGAACTATAACTCGGTAACTAAAAACAAAAACTAAATTAGTCTAATAAGCTTGTGTTAATAATACAATAACATTTACTATATCTTGCAAACGATTTTCTATTTCTGTAAAAGGTTTATATTTATTTAATTTTTGAAAGATTCTTTGTGAGATTAACAAAATTGTATTTTAACCAACAAAAAAAGTAAAATGTTCTCAAATATATTAAGATTCAATTAAACATATTTATATTATAGGCCTGATATGGTATTTTGTGTGCCGTTTTCATAGCAAAATAGGAATCAAATAACTAGCAGCCACCTTTTGCTTTAGCAGGAAATATTTAGAAGTAGGTTATATATTAGAGTAGAACCTCGCAAATCTGCCATATAAACTGTTAATATGAATTCACAAAAATTGAGGAAATCAAACAGGTATATGCTGATATGTGGCTAAACAAAATAGCATTGATCAGCAAGTCACACCTGAATAGAGAGAAAAATATTACATACTCTCAATTGAACTATCTGTACATCTTTGATTACGTGGCCGGTAAAAATGATAGAAATTCACTTTTTTACATATCAAAAACATTGTAAAAGTAGAGCAGTTGGCGAGGTTCAATCAGGGGATAGAATGCTGGATGTAAGCTGAAAGCCAAACAGATTGATAAGAGCTGGAGGTTGAGGGATAGATCGTCAATCATCTCCAATCAAAATGCTGTTGAGGTGCCAATCAACACCGCCAAGGGTCGGAATGTGTTGCAATTGAATCCTAATCAAGTAGAAGAGCTTTAGGGTTTCATCTGATATTAGTATTAATTTTACCAAACACAAGAAGAAAGGGAATGTTGTTAAGAGTTTCAGGAAGCAATAATTCAATATCTACATTTCAACAAATGTGGCCTTCAAGCCAAGTGGCTGGTTCAGAAGTTTTTTCTCAATGGGTAGAACTTAGCTAGTTCACCTGAAGAAATTAAATACCAAGAGCTAAAAGATAAACACAAAATTTCATCTATTATCTGAAAAAGTCATATTATATTAGGACGAAATAACAGTGTTTTGTGACTTGTGGATCTATTTACTTAACTTTTTCTGGTAAGTTATGTAAACCTCTACACATGAAGAAAAAACTTCTTTAAGAGCATATTGGATTTTTTTTATTTGTGGTATATTTATTATTTGGTTATAGGTCTTTCACAGGATGCATTAGTATACAACAAGTATGGATAACCCTGCATATATTTTGGATAAATTATAGCACAATAATATAACCTTTCTATTATTGCTATATCCAACAGTGTGGCCAACGGAAAATCCAAAATCTTAATATGAGGGTTGAAAGGAAGAAAAACATCTTAAATATAATCTTAGGTATTGTTTAGCCTAGCAGTAAAGCCTGAAAGTACAAAAAAATATGTTTAATAACACTTGTAATAATATATTTATACTTATACTGATGACTTACAAGACGGTAGATAGGTATAAAAGATGGTAAATGGTGATAGATTTTGATTGGACTTGTATATTTATCGTCAACAGTCTTTAAGTGTAAATATATTACAAGTACTGTTAGAGGTATTTTTAGTATTTTAATAACACATACGATGCTGATCAAGAAGTTATTTAGTGCTTAAGGTCTAAACCAGACAAAAAAAACATAACATTGTCAATTGAAAATGAATTATTCGTTTGCAAGTGGCAGATTTACAAAGTCAATTAGGTTTTATAGGAAGTGAAGTGGAAATCATCTACAAGAACATACCGAAGTGGAATTAAGTTTTTCTACTGACCACACTATTAGTAATATTGACTTAAGTTAAGGCAATAATAGTTTCATTGGTGTAAATTTATTTATAATAAAATTACATGTAATGAACAATGTATGCATTTGAACCCATAACAGGAGTATTTTAAATTTTGACTTCATACACAAATTTATGCCTGAAACACCTTGAACAGCATTTTGATCGATTTTAAATTTCCTTCACCATGTTGACCTACACCAATACTTCCTAAAAGATAGTTAAAGAATATATGAGTTTTAATTTATGGATGGCTTAGGCCTACATGGATATTAAAACTTTTGGGAGAAAAAGAACATGATAATTATTGAGCTTATTTGATTCTAAAAATAAAATTGAAATTTAAAACAGGACTATTTTGTAAACAGTGTTTAGTTTCAAGCAACCTGTTTAATAGTTACTATTCATATTTTAAAATGTGGAAGTTTCTCTGGGAATCTTCTTCCCCAAGAAACAATTATCACTGAGCTAGTAAACCAATCACTAATGAACTATGACACATCGTTCTATGATTGATTATTATTCAGTTGTCTATTTACCTACTCATTAACTGCCAACTAAGCAATCCATAAAAAAACGTATAGCACTTAAGCTACAAAATTAATGGTTTCAATACAATGGAAAAAACATTTAATTTTTTTTAGTTTGACCTGTATAAAATCCTATAAACTTGGTACTGTACAAAGAAAAGTTAATGTTACAGGAACGGAAAATATCAGAACTAACAGAAATAGAAGAAATATAATATCCCTATCCACAAGTACGAGTTATAATGAAAACATGTAAGATTTAGGTTCTAAAATATGGATAACTTAGCTGAATGTATTGAAAATCAAGACTTACGATCACAACTGAACGGCTTGTCGGTGTCGTTAGGATCAGCTGCATACTGCATTCCCTTCTTGCGTCCTCGGCCAGGAGTGGCAGCCGCCTAATGGAACATCATGGTACAGTATGTAAATCTAATCTACACTATTTCAATAGCTTTTGGGCACATTTAATGTAAACTGGTCAAACAAATTAAACTAATCAGAAGTGTAATATCTACCAAAAATTATTTATTACATAATTTAAAATGTTAAATCATTAAAAATAGGCTATACAGTCTAGGCAGAACATAAGTTTCCTTAAAAAATTAAATGGAAGAAAATCTTATACTCATACAACAGATTAAGCAATACTTATCTGGCATGTCCATTTAGGCTACTCTTTACATTATTTAAAAAATTATTATTATCTTCGTTTAAGTTATAATGCTTTCATTTACAACTATGTTTTACCTCAAAATCATTTGATAACTATACTAAGACAGAGACGTACTTTACAGAGGTATTTTAAGCTGATTATGAAATCAAGAAGAGTATAATAGAGTAAAATTATCAGTATAGCTTTGTTTCCGACAAAGATCAGCTTTCGCCAGGACCATAACTGCAATCAATAACTGCTTGGTTCAGTTTTGCTTGTTAGACGAGCACTTCAATCACTCATCTACCCGGTTATTCTAATGAATATTCAACACTAGTGTCTACCTTGGTTTTCTTAGTTGATTCTGAGGGTTTGGATTGTTTTCCGCCAGCCCCTCTCCTCTTGCGCCTCTTGGTGTAAGTTTCTTCGTAGTCGTAGTCAGAATCCTGATCTGGCTCATCAAAGCCATCCATGGCCTGCAGGTCTAGCTCATCATAGAACCATGCGTCCTGGGAACACCCAAAACATTAGATAAACCTCCATGGGTTTTGATAGCGCTAGAGACCAGTGATTCTTCACAGGCAATTCTCATGAGGTCTGATAAGCGAACCTCAAATGAATTTTAATTTTAAACAAAAACTATTTTTGATAACTATCTACTAATCTCATCTTATAATAGCCTAATTAAGTTTTGAAAATCTTTGTACAACTAAATCTACATTTTACTGGACCGATTTTATTAATCGGGTTGTTTGAAAGCTCACTCCCTGTAGATTTGCAAATAATTATCATTTTCTTTTTGTTAGGATTTATGGTACAAATAAAAAATATATTATGTTTCCGATAAGAAATACATTGAAAACTGAGGTTTTCCCATTTTTTAGGCAACTTTTGGCTGCCTTTGGTACGTATTTTCAAGAAATGCATAATAGTAATTTGTAGGAAATTTTATTCTCTTTCAGAATATCACCATCAATTTTGGTTGATTTTCTCACCATTTAAAATTTATTTGCAAAAAATCTAAGCAACCTCCGAATTTATAGTGGTAAATCAAATAAATTTTCAGGTATTTTAGGAAGAAATAAGACATTATGTACTATTTTTCTACATGTTACGTATCTGTTGTTAGTTTCGGTTTCCACATTCCATTAAAATTTGAGATAGGATTTACCCATCAAGCTCTGTCACAGTCATTAGACCTGATTACAACCCACAATCAACACAGCTGTCACCCAAAGCTCAAGTCTGTACTTCTAATAATGAAAATAGTTCATTGGCATTCAACACGAGTGATAGAAATCATCAAGTAGGTACATTTTATTTTACCAGTAAGCTTCACTCCTTAATTGAAGCACAATCTCCTTGACTGACTGAAAAGGTTTAGCAGTTTTGCTCAGTTTAATATTCAGTTTTCCATTATTGTAGAGATAACTAAGTAAGTATAATTATGTTACTCATGACGGTTGTTATGGGTCTTTGGACAAGTATTAAGCCGTGGCCAATTGAAAAACAGTGGATTAAAAGAATGTCTAAAGTGAATTGTATAAGTTTTGTATCGAGGGATTGAAATATACTAAACAAGAAACACTCTAAAGCTTGGCGTCAGTACATAGACTACAAATTCTTTAAATTAAGAAACTAATTTACTATGTGATTAGGTCTATCGAAGCATGACCCCATATGCTGTTATATGTAGCCTAGTCTTAATATAGTTTTAGTGATTATCAATATTCAAACAGAGGTGCACAATGTCTTTCAACAATCCTAAATTTAATTCTATTTTCCAAATTAAAATAACTTACATCCTCAATATTTCAAATACATTTTTCTACAAGAAAAAGCTAAATGAAAAACATGTTGTGGATAATTCAGCTGACACAAACCAAATTTTGATGCAGGGAACAAACATTATAATTTCTAATTTAAGTTTTGAGGAGCAATACATTTTGCTTTTTTTAGGAATTTAGTAGCACATTTTGCACCTCCGTCATGTCTAAATAGTATTATAATCAGTTGAGATATGAGGCCTACTTTCTTTCCCACCTGCACCTTGGCAGTGGCATCATCCTTGAGTCCAGAACTGTCCTTGCTGTCTTCGCTGTTAGCCAAAACCGAGCTTTCCACAATGTTAGCCACATGCTCGCTGTTCTCAACTCCATCTATATCCTGCCAGGACAATCGAGTGGTCAATTGACAGTTAAATATTACAAACACACATTGCATAATGGTGGTACGTAGCTAAGACCAGGAACGGCTGATCAACCACTCAATTTTACAATACAAAAATAGTATTACACAGTACATTACACTATACATAATATCAATTGTTAACAGACAACTGTAAATCTCAGAAACAACAAATAAATTGTAACGTAACAATCAAAATTTGTGCAAGTACAAATAAACAAATTTAATAATTAATATAAATGCGACCAAGAAGGCAAAAGGACAGATGGCTTTGAAATAATATTTAATTAAGATCTTTCTACTCTATTAACTAGCAATATATGAATTCTTATCTATTAACTAGCAAAGTCTACTAAATAATCCACATGTCAAGAAGATGATTCAGAAAATCTTGGACACACGCAGGTGTACCAACACATTAAAACATAAAACTGGTGACAAGTAAATTTACGTATTATAATTCATTCACAACACACTTAAGCCAATAATGGCTACATTGATTACAGACCTTGCGCCTGTTCGGCATCATGAGGTATTGGCGTCGCTTCTTGCGCCACCGCTTGCTCGGATATGTGTACACCTGTCCTTCGTTGAGTCCAGGTAATCGTTGCCGAGCCGACATAAACAAGTTGGAATGGTTTTGCGCTATACCTACAAATACATTTAATATCAGGGAATTAAAAACGCATCGTAGGGATCCATTACAGGAAATAAAACAGATGTAAAAACATAAAAACAGATGGTAAGAAAATTCTCATGAACTGTGAAACAATTACACACGTGAGGAAGAAAAATGTGTTTTAATTCAAATGCTTGGTGAATGTTTGATGATATTGAAAATCAACAAAATCTTACCCCTTCGGTTCATTGAAAATGGAAAATCGTCTTTCTTCTTGAACACACCAGAATCCAGATCATTAAATCTCTGTTTCCGTCTTTCTAGACAATTTAGGTTAAGAATAAAACTCCAGATCACATTTTTTAGAACATAGATTAGTTAAATATAAAGTTTTATTTTTTTTTATTCAATTAACATTGGAAATATTACAAGCTGGTAGACAAATTTAAATCATGAACAATGCTTATTTATTAATCATTATAACGTACTCTTCAAACGCTTACCTAAGTTCACCTTTAAACCTGAATCCAACAAAGAGTAAGCAACTAAGATTCATGATTAAAACAGTTATTTAGTACTAGTAGGATACATACATAAAATCAAGTTGTTGTAAAGTAAATTATAACATGAAACTATATCAAACATTGTGTAATTTAGTGTATTTACTTACAAGGGTCTATTATAAAGTGACTCTTCTCAACAATAGCTTAAGCTTAAATTGAAAATAGCGAGGGTCAGATATAAGTTTTAGCCTGAGTGATGAAACATATTTTGTCACACTCCGCAATTTTGTTTGCTAACAAATTCACAACCAAAAATTGTATGGCTTGTTTTGCTATAGTGTACAAACAGCTGTTACTTTTGAAAGTTAGTACTTTGCAATCAGCATTACCCACGATTACTAGAAAAATACCGGTATGGATCATAAACATAAACAAATGACGTTGTTGGCCCAAATCCTATACTAATAGCATTGAACATATATTTGGCAGTTCCATTTAAGCAATGTCAAATAATGTTTATTTTCGGGCCAAAAACGTCATTTGTTTATGTTTATGATCCATACCGGTATTTTTCTAGTAATCATGGCATTACCCCAATAACACCATGAAATATTCAAATTTCCTATATTCTATTACATTTTATTTTTATTCGTTTAAATAAAATGCTAGGCCTATTTAACAATTGGAGAATAAATATAAAATGTACAGACACAAATAAATTTTCTAAAGAATATGATAAATGCATTTTTAAATAGGCCTAGTAGAATGATTTTTTCAGCTAAACTACCAGAAAATTAATTGATTGATATTGATATCAGATTTTAACTAATATTCCTACAACTCTGCAACAAACTTTCATATGATATAACTTTATCATGCAGCTTTGAGTCGAGTTAAACACATTTTACCTGTCTGTGGATCTAAAAACGGCATTCTCATTCTTCTTTCAATGCATAGTCTTGTATTATAGTTTGCAGAGTTTTCTATGGCCTCTCGGTATGCCGAGTCATTCATAAAACTGAAAAAGAAAATATGACTTAAAGGCTGATAAATAGTTAGCAACCAAAACTGGCGAATTACAAAATCTCATAATCATAATCGTAGCCATGTTTATTGGCACATAACGTACAGAGCTTACAGGTAAATGTACAGGTGCTTCGTCATCTTCTTATAACATTTAAAATAGTCCTTTCTTAAAACTAAATAACAATCTTAAACGTATTTAGTAATAATAACCAAAACATTTTGCGACATTGAAGAAACATATTGCATAGCTTAACTGAAAATGTATAAAAATATTGTCAAGTTTAAAACTAAATAACAGGATCTTTCCTAGCAGGAAGTTTCATTTTTTGATTTTGAAATTTTGAGTGTCCCCCCCAAAAGGGGGGATTTGGGGGGCAACTCAAATATTTTAAAGGTAAACCCCCTTCAAGTGACACCTCATTTTAAGTGTTTACAAAAACTTAAATAATGGTGATAACCAGAGTTCGCTATCTCTTCTCTATCCAAAATGGTAGCCAATATTACCATTAAGAACCAATATGTCTATTGATTTTCCACAACATTTGACGGGCTACCATTTTGGATAGAGAAGAGACAGCGACCATTCCTAGTTTTCACCATTCTTTAAGTTTTTGTAAACACTTCAAAATGAGGTGTCACTTGAAGGGGGTTTACATTTAAAATATTTGAGTTGCCCCCCAAATCCTCCCTTTTGGGGGGACACAAAAAAAATTTCAAAATCATTAAATGAAACTTCCTACTAAGATTGCACAACCACCAAAAGGATATATCTGTATTTTTAACATGGTACAGAACATCAAACATGTATATACATGGTACTGTAAGTGTCTTTAAACTTTTAAACATCTTTTCTTTACATGAGCTTCCAGGCTGTTTGAGGGTATGGCTCTCAGGATTTTCTGTTGTACTTTAAAAACGTTTTTTTATTAAATTTGACGAACCCCATAACGTTATTCCATATTTCACTATCAGATAAAAATAACTATGGTACAATATTAGTTTAGTTTCCATGCTGGTACAGTGTGCAAGGCAGCTCATGTTAAAACAAAATTGTATTTAGTCTCTTGGTACAGTCCAACCTCAGTATAACGAATCTGAAGGGACCGAACTGAATATTCGTTATATCAAGGATTTTGTTAAAACGAGGTTCGTTATATAGAGGTTATGTTTGCAGGAATTTCGCTAAGTCGAGGTTCAGAACCAGCGTCGGTCAATATAGGTCGGAATTGGACATCATTAAAACACAATTTAAGTAGCATAGGCTACAATACTTTACAGTACAGTAGAACCTAAACTATCCGGCATAAAAAAGGGGAGGGATCTTGAATATTGCGCAATCATGAAAATGGCATTGACCTTGGTACAGGCTAAAAACTGTAAGTTTAAAATCACAGCTTGTTCTAACCCTCCTAAAACCTAGCCAAACACTGTATTGCGTAGTCATAAACCATGTAAAGAACAAAACAAAACAGTAGAAAGTTTTGTAAGCTACTGCTCGCGATAGGCCGGTAATCTACTTACAGTACAGTACTGTTTTATCACAACAGAGGAATGTCAATAATAATCATTAACTATAGCATTGGTGTTGCTAGTTGAAACAAATCGTATTGAAAACAATAAATTATTAGATATGTCATTATAAAAGTGTATAATCATAGCCAAATTAAAGATAATAAAAACACTCGAAAAAGGAATGTTAAAATAACGATGTTGCTATTCTTTCTCTTTGGTTTTGTTTTTATATTCTTTCTTAGGCTTCTCTTTATCCAAAAATTGTACAATTCACCATATTTACTTATCACCCAATCACAGCTTACCGTACTACACATTACGTCGTCATCAGTCCTCATCGAATGAAATCAGTTCTCAGTTGCAACATAGCGCGCGCAGCGACAGCAGACAAGGATGTAAAACGGAGCAGACGAGACGAATGTTACCGCAAGCGATGACGTGACCTTTCCATTTCATTTGGTAAAGAAACAGATTTTCCCAAAACAATAATTGGGTGGGGGATTTGTTATATCGAGGGAAAGACGTAGACAATTCGTTATGCAGAGGTTAAATTCGCAATGTAGAGGTTCTGACAATGATAAATTCACTGTATTGAGGTGTCTTATTTTAGCCGAAATCACGAAAAATTTGTTAAATCAAGGTCGTTGTTATGGTTTGTTCGTTATGTAGAGGTAAAATATACATTGTGTCTTATGGAGAGTTCTAGGGGATATAAAAAAATTCGTTATATCAAGGGAGGTTCGTTATATCAAGGTTAGACTGTATAATATGTTCATGCCACTTCAGATTTTCATCGCATATTACACCTAATAATTTCACAGATTTCTGATTATTTAACTCGTTGTGCCAACTGTCATCTTTATTTCACCATCTCTATATTGTATACTTCTGAAGTGAATTAAATTTGTCTTGACAATCAATCAATCAATCAATCAATCAATCAATAAATCTTTATTCAATACATACAACAAGTGTACATGAATGTGTCATCAACCTAAAACTACTTCACATGATTTCACCTACTTCCCTACTTGCTTAGTCATACAGTTTTTTTGTTACAGTGTTCAAAACTTTCTAAACTATAAAATTCGCTATAAATTAAAAACCCCTTAAGTTTATTTTTGAATTTATTTACGCTACTTTCGTTTCTAATACTGCTGGGGAGGGAATGCATGAATTTGATTCCAATATAATTAGGACTTTCCTTAAATTTTTCTTTTTTATGTTTTTTAGTTATGAAGTTTAGTTTGTTTCTAGTGTTATAATTATGTACGTCTTTCTGTCTTTGAAGTTCTGATTCATGATTTTTAACATACATTATCGTCTTATAAATATAGAGACTGAAAACGGTAAAGAACTCTAATTCTTTAAAATGATTTTTACAGGATTCGTTTATATCGAGATTAAGGATACACCTAATGGCTTCTTTTTGTAAATGTAAAATTTTGTTTAAATTGAATTTACTTGTTCCACCATAAATTTCTATACCGTAAGAAATATGTGAGTGAATAGTAGCAAAGTAAACCTTTCTTAAGATTTCTCTGTTGCATAATGGATATAAGCGTCTAATAGCAAAAATACTTGAACTGATTTTATTACATAAGTTGTCAACATGTGAGGTCCAATTAAGTGTGCTATTTAAGGTGAGGCCTAAAAATTTAGTTTCATAAACAAAATTGTTAAACAGTTCTTTTCTAGATTTTTTTGATTCAAACTCAATGAACGTTGTTTTATTTTCATTTAGTAAAAGATTTTTTTCATTCAAGTAATCTTTAATAATTGTGAGTGAATCATGAGTTTTATTTATAAGAAGCTCCATATTCTTATCATAAATCGACATACTTATGTCATCTGCATACAAGCACAGAGTATTATTTTCTACATGTTCAAATAAATGTTTTGGCATCCCTCCCAAGTAGCACAAGAACAAGAATGGGCCCAACACTGATCCTTGTGGCACTGAGTATTTTACTGTCCTAACCTCAGATTTAATATGGTACATTTTATTCCCACTTAAATGAACAATGTTAACAAACTGTTGGCGTCCCTCCAGATAAGATTCAATCCAGCTTAACTCTTTGCCACCAATTCCATACATTTTAAGTTTATTTAGTAACTTTAAATGGTGCACGCTGTCAAATGCCTTGGACATATCCAAAAAGGCACCAATTACTTTGTTGTCCTCATCCAACTTTTCCAACACATTTTCAATATAAGATATAAGTGCTGTAGTGGTGGATTTGTTTTTTCTATAACCATGCTGCTCTTTATCTAATAAGTTATTAATTTCAAAATAATCCACTAGCTGAAAAAGAAAGCATTTTTCAAATAATTTTGAAAGAGCTGGTTGAATTGCCAATGGTCGATAGTTATTTGGATCTTTTTTGTCTCCTTTTTTATATACCGGGATAATTTTTGAAATTTTCAGCTTATCAGGATAAACACCTGTTATAAGTGAAGTATTAATGACGTGTAAAAGTGGCTTTAATAAAACAGATTTAGATTCTTTTATTATTCTAATCGGAATTTCATCATAACCTGATGACCATTTAGGTTTTAATTGGTCTATTATGGATATTAAAATTGGTTCATCAATTGTTTTGCACTTAAACTTAGTGTTTGAAGCAAAATTTTCAGAACTAGTTTGGGTTTTATTCAGATTTGGTAAAACATGATGTTCCACCATATCAGCAAAATTATTGTTTAATATATTTGAAACAGCATATGGGTCCTCTATTTCGGCACCATTCTGCATTAGTATAACATTATTATGCACCTTTCTTTTTTACTTTTAGTTTCAGAGTTCACAATCTGCCAAACAGTTTTGTTAACATTGGTCGAGTTCATAATTTTATTGTTAAAATGATTTTTTTTCTTAAGCTTTATAATTTTTCTATATCTTTTTTTACGTTCTTTAATACAATTCTTTAACTTAATGTTACTTCTATCATTCCTGTACAATTGGTGCTCTGCAATTAATTGACGGTGCTCATTGATAATTTCATCATCGATCCAGCTGTTATTTACATTACTCGTGACTATTTTAGTTTTTGGGAAATGTAAATCAAAATAATATTTAAGTGTGTTATAGAAGTAAGTAAATTTGTCTTCAACATTACAGTTATAAAGCTTTGTCCAATCCTCCTTGGAGAGATCATGAATGAAGAGTTTAATGTTTTCAGGTTTAAATCTTCTTTCAAATTTATGTATTTTAGAATTTATATTGTTTTTACTTTTTAAATTTAAAATTTTGAAGAGTTGTCCATCATGGTCTGACAAAGCTGTGATTAAACTTTCTACTTTAAAACATTTGTCATCTATGTTGGTGATAAAATTATCAATAGCTGATTCATTATGTTCAGTAACTCTAGTTGGTATTTTAATAGTATATTGAAAACCATGCATTTGTATTATATTCACAAAACTTTTTTTCTTTTTGTCTTCCTTCAAAACATCAATATTAAAATCGCCCCCCAGTAGAATGTTACGGTTAATTTTATTTAAAATTCGCAACAGTTCATTTAATTTGTCTAGATAGATTTCAGCATTATCAGATGGGGTTCTGTAAAGACCCACAACTAAAAATTTTTCTTTCCCAATTTTAATTTCAGTTATACAAGATTCAAATATTTTATCTTGATTAAGTGATGTCAAAGAATTAAATGATACATTTTTGAAATTGATATTTGTTGATACCAGTATTAAAACGCCCCCTCCTCTAAAATCAGTTCTAGCAAACCAGGTAGCCACTTGAAACCCAGGTATTTTGAGTGTCATAATTTCATTTTGGTTTAATTTATGTTCCGTCATTCAGCACAGCCCATTTATTTTAAACCAATGTTCTGATTCATTTATTATTGTCTCTGCTGTAAATTTATTTTTTTTGTGCTTTTATCTCTTGCTGTAGTAGTACAAAAATGTTCAGCTTTTTTTTTTAAAGTGTAGTGGTGCCTGGTGCTTTAGCAATCTATGTGTTACCATACTCCAGTGAGACCCTTACTATTTCCCGTATAAATAGGCCTACTCACACTTTTAGGCATTTACCCTGGTCCGGGATGAATTTCCTTATCCACTGGGTATTTACCCGGCCCACATCACTACCAACCCAGTAGCTTTTACAATTATGCTAACGAGGAAAGAGATTGGCTAGTTTGATACTTTGAATGAAATTTGATTAAAAATTTAAGTCAGCTGGACCGCTGGCCATCTTTGATTTTCCGCCCATAGCGGCAAAAAAGTTGCAAAATATCTAATTTTATCCCTCCGAGCGTCAAGCAAAAACGCCTTGGTGTCAAGCTGTTTTTTACTGATTTGCAGGATCATTATTAAACATAACCTAGAGCCTATTTAAATGTCAGAAACTATGATGTTTTGTATATCATTTTGTTCACAGGTTCATGGGCTACAATAATATAGGTGTTATTTGCAATAAAAAATAATAAAAAAATTATAAATTATACACAAAAAAAATCAAAATATAAAAAATCTAAAAAAAGTTTAGCTTTGCGCTAAGTCAAAATAAAACATTTCTAGGCCTACAACTATTTGAAGATAGCCACATTGTCTGAAATTTTATGTAGATTACAAATATATCTATCTATATATTAATAGGCAAGCATGTTTCTTTAAAACCTTTTTTCTCAGCTCGTGTGCATCGTGGGGTAAATCTACGCATACCGTTAGAAAGCTATTTTCCTGTAGGTGTGCAGAATCCCTTTATAAATTTAAATAGGCTCAAAGATAAGCACAAAAAATGAGTTTAAAAATTTGAAAAAATTAACATGGATCTTATGCGTTGCCATGCTGGTGACGAAATAACAACGAAATATAAACAGAAAATCAAAACAAATGGAAGAAACTCCAATCACATGTTTTATTTACAGTGTGGGGTGAAAATAGAGAAGTGAGTAAGTTTACATTACATATTTTTGGTCGAGTTTCGACCACTGGATGACCTCTCGTAAACATTATTATAGGTAAAGTATAGTAAAAAAAAGTTATAGGTGTAAAAGTGATTTTCTGTGCCATGCTTATGGTCAGAATCTGATAATAATATAGGCTAGTCTGAATCTGATGTTGGAAGTTCATTTATTTCTAAATCACTGTCTATGTCCACTTCATCAGGATCATCTAACTCATTACCACTCTCAAATAAACAATCACGAATATCACTACTATCCATATTTAGGAATTAACACGACATCTAAAACAACAATCCACCATTTACAAGTGTTAGTAAACAAGCAACTGTCAACGTCAACAAACAAAACATTGACAAAGTTTACAGCTGCGCTACAATCGCTACATACAGTTTAGTGGCTCGAGACAGACATTGGGAGAAAGCCCAACTTCTGCCGTAAACGGTGATACTGTACTAATATCAATCAGGTCCCGTTGTGTCGAATTGGATTTAGAACGAATTTAACGGAACACTGCGTGTTCGTCTACGCGTAGATGCTCGACGCCCCACAGGGGGTTTTGTTCGTCTACACGTAGACTCTTGACGCTCGGAGGGTTAAAGCTATTGAAACCGCGGATGTGATTTGCTATCTACTTTTTAGTTTTAGTCGTTATTATTTAGTCAAACTACATAGATACATTTAAACTGTGATTTTTTTCAATCTCTGAAACAAAGTGGAGCTGTTTTTCACCTTTTCTTCTTTACTTTTACCAATATAAGTTAATAATCATTTAACCTTCAAATAGGATATATGATTTGTTGAACTAATGGTGTTTAAAGGTTATAATTTATTTTAGGTTTTTCATGTAACATTAACTTTTATTTTACATAAAATAAAAATGGTACCGGACTGTTTACCATTAGGCCTAACTGTATTTGGTGACATGTAAAATAGAAAATATTTACTAACTTAATTGAAGGTTTTAAGCTCTGCTGCATATAAATTTGATATTCTGATTAGTTTTAGTTCCTGTGCCAATATAAGCAATTTTTTTTTTTATTGATTTTAACACTTTTTTACTATCCATATCATCTCATTTTGTGACAATGACAAACGTAAATGTGTAAATAACTTAATACTAACCTAACTTAACCCTTTGAGTGCCAACGTCCGGGGAACCGGACGTTTTTAAAACGAGCCAAAAGTGCCGACGTCCGGCCGACCGGACGTTTTTAGAACGAGCCAAAAGTGCCAACGTCCGGCTGACCGGACGTTTCGTAATGATCGAACAGTTGTCATAACAACCGAATGGATACTCGGATTCTTTTAACCCATATATTAACATTGAGTCGAAAGTTACTAGATGCGATACATCGATTTTCGTTGGTCGAAATATCGAATATTCGATTTTTACGAAATTTTAACCTAATAATCGCCAGATGGCGCTCGGCATTTTTAGTGCGACCTTCGGGAAAAATCATCGGCATTTTTTGAGCGTTACTTTTATTTCTCGCCTGGCACTCTAAGGGTTAACCTAGAACCTAACCTTCGTTTACCCAAAATCGGTCATTTTCGGCACTTAGGTCCATGTTTGGCACTTTTAGCCATGGGTTAGGTTAAATTAGATTAGGCTAAATTAAGTTAGGTTGGATTATATTCAATTTGGTTTACCCAAAAAAGGGTATTTGGTATTTTTGGCACTTTACTATTTTTTACAATTTTCAAACCTGGTTTACTCCCGGTAAAAGAGGCATTTGCCAAAAAAGTGTTTGAAATAGACTAAATACCAAGGGGTCTGTTACAGTAGACCCCCTTTTAAACGGACCCTAATGGGACCGGACCTAGGTCGGATAACTCAAAAGGTCGGTTAAAACGGGCAATCCCTAAAATCATAACATAATGAAGTGCTATTCATTTGGAATTATATAATCATTATTTTGAAGCCATACTACTGCTCTTATCTCCTTTTTCGTATTGATAGAAAAGTCACAAATAAACACAAAACATGGTTAAAAAAGTCAAATAGGCCTACTTTCAGTGGAATATATTATGATACTAGGCAAGAGTCAATAAAATTCCTATTTTAATCATTTTAGTACTGTAATGTATTAATTGATGCTTTCCAAATCCATCATAATACAGTACAGAACCTTTTGTCAAAATTAAAGATACAAGCAACCATTTTGTTATATGACAGGATGTTCATTTATAGCCTCTCACTGGAGGCTTGAGGCACAAAAACTATCTTGACCTTGGAGTTGTTAACCCCCTTCCCTGCCCTCCCTACAAGTTGCGTTATTTGTTTACTCCAGCGATAAGATAATCAGTTCTCAAAATCTTAACGCACTTTATTATGTTACAAATTTGCCGCACAAATAACAAATCAGATCAGATATGCTCGAGCTACGAACGATGATGACAAACTGACAATAGGCTATGCTATATTTTTTGTGATCTATACAAAATAACTTATTCATTCTTAGTCATATCCTCTGGAGATAAGCGTATGGTTCAGTTCCCATAGCCGAGCGTGGGAGCGGAAATGCCGAGATTCCTAGAAAGCGGCGGTTAAACCGAGCTGCTCTCAAAGCAAGGTCGGTTAAAACAAACTATTATTTTACAATCAAAGGCGGATAATCCGATTATCGGTTGATACAAGGTCGCTTAAGAGGGGGGTCTACTGTATGACTTTAATAAGAAACACACATGAAATGAAAATGTTCAAATTTCAACCAAAATATCTATGATTTCTAGTGCTTTTTGCGATGTTCAATTGCGATTTTCAGGGTGAAATAGACGTTTCCCCAAAAGTTACAGAAGAAAAAAGTGCTTATTAAAATAGGTCTAACTTATAGCCTAATTTTGGTAGATAAGGTAAAAAAATACAATTTAAGTTTGGCTAACATAAGTAGGCTAGTATAAGTTAAGTTCAGTATTACCGATATGGCTTCTGGAGAAAGCATTTTTTAAAGTTTAATTAACTTAGGGGCCTATTGTTCTTATTATTCAATATTTTGGTCGTTATTGTTACAATAGATTTTTGTTACAAATCACCTGTCAATCAATGATATAAGATTTAACTTAACGTGAAGTTCATTGCTAGGCCTACTACAGAAACCACCTTACCGCGACTATTATAGGCTAAGCCTGCCAGTTGGAGGGTTTTATTAACCCTAGATCTGGCGGTCATTTTATTCACCAGTGGCGGGTATATTTTGGCCCTTTGCAGTGGTACCATATATTTCGCCACAAAACAGTTGTTTGTGAATATAAGTAGGTAGCCTACACATATATGCGTATTTCCTTTTTCAGTGATAAATGTACCTACCTAGGATATAATGATATAAAAATATTTTTTTCCCAGCAATGCGTTTAGGCGTAGTAGCAAAAGGTTTGCAAATTTTGGATTATGAAAATTAAAAAAATTAAAAAGCAGCCCACAAGAACACCACAAAATATTTGTTTACACATTTTATTTAAATGTAGGTAAAGGTTGTGTGAAATATGATTCCCTACGTAGGGATATCAATGTTTTTGAAATACTCATAAAAATAAAATTATAAAAAAAGAAATACATATTTTCTACATAGCCTACATATTTTCTTTTTTGAAAAACTACCAAATTGTTGTTGTCATTTAGGAAATCATTGAATGCATCAACAGAAAATGGTAAGATACTGCATAATAGAATATAAAAAGATCTTTCTGAAAATATTTAGTTAAGTTTATATGTAGGCCTAGTTGAATTCTAACATTTCTGAGTAGGCTAACTTAATTTACGCCAAAATGTAAAATTTTGAAGAATTTATTAATCAAATCAAATCAAATCCAAATATCTTTATTCATACAAAAGTACATGTTAGTAAATCTGAATAGTGTCAATTTAAATTAACATTTGCTTAACTATTCATATACTCTTCCATGGAATATAATACTTTGCAAACCAAGTAAGTTTTTAGTTTTAGTTTAAATTTGGAACTGTTTATTTGGCACTTTAATTCTTTTGGCAATTTTCTAAAATAACTTGCTCCTTTGTAAGTCGGCTTCTTTGTGTAAAATTCAAATCTATGGTGAGTGGGAATGATTTTATTCTTTTTTCGCGTGTTGTAATGGTGTATTTCTTGTTCTAAAATTGTATCCTTCTTATTGTTTAAAAATATCATAATAGTGTCTAAAATAAACTGACCATAAACTGTTAATATGTTTAGCATTTTAAAATGTTCCCTGCATGATGTACCAGGATGTAGGTTTTTTATTATTCTAATTGCTTTCTTTTGTTCTTTAAGTATTTTATCTAGATTTTCTAATTTAGATGAGCCATACAGACAAATTCCAAATGAAATGTGTGAATGAATGTATGAATGGTAAATAATTTTAAGAGTGGATTCACTGCACATCCCTGCCATTCTTCTTAGTGCGTACCTACCAGAATTGATTTTAGCTAAAATGTTGTCTACGCTTATTCCAATCCAAGTTATTATCTATTGTTAGACCACGAAATTTTGTACTTGTGACAAGCTCAATAGGCTTGGTATTCACCAAAACCAAGGGTTCTTTTATGATCCTTGATTGGGCTGTTTTAAATGAAAAAAGAATATATAATGATATTGTAGGCCTATACAATTAAATTGTCGATCGCCAAAAACAGCTGTGTTTGTAGTCAGGTGACCAAAACTTTCCACCGCCAATATCTATTTCAGATTTTCAGACTATGTTTCTCGCTACATAACACTCGCTCAATAATGTTTTAGACATGAAAATGAATCCTTAGAATCTCATCTTTCTAATGGTAGGCTGCTAGGCCTATAAGATTCATTGTGATTTAAACCTGTTTTAATAATTTAACAATAGAAAAACCCAACCCATGACGTCTTGGTCAATAATTGACCAGCGCCACTGCAGCTCGTGTTTAAGTGGTCAATAATTAACCAGCTTCAGGTTTAGGGTTAACCCTATCAGTGGCCAACTTCGCAGGACGATCGTTCACCGTTGGTGCTTAGAATGGCCACGATCGTAAGGCGATGGTATGGGCCAAAATTATTTTAAGGGTAAAAAAAATCAACTCAGATGAGAACTACCATTCAAAAGATCACATTCTTAACTTTCATTTTATTACATAAACAAACCCTGTAGCAGGTAGCCATATAACAATGTCACGACAATTAGGAATCAAATGAATTATCGGCACGGCACGACTTTTGCAGCCAACACTTGGGAACTGGAAAAACACGACTTGTGTGGCATTAGCTTACCCTGCTCGGGTAATTTTAGTCTTTTCTTACCGTTAAAATAATTTCGGCCCATACCGTCACCAGACAACGGCTGGCCATTCTAAGCATCAACGTCAAACCGTCACCAGACGACGGTTGGCCACTGCTAGGGTTAATTTCTACGAATTTTCAAAAAAAGGTCTGCAAAATCGGATGGCCGTCCCCACTTCTAACATTGGCCACTACTAGGGTTAAATAATGCTTACTTAGTAGAGAACGCTTATAGGTAGGGAATAACTTAAGCTTAAGACAGAACAGAGAGCAGATGAAAAACTAAAAAAAAACATGCATTAAGTTAAGCCTAGCATCAGTTTTCGAGGCAATTTTATTGGTAAACATAGGCCTACATTGATGTCACCATCGATGGTTACCTATGGATGCCCATCGCTAGTGCTGGCGCAGAATTGAAATGTTGACTAGGCTACCGGTAGACCTACACATGTAAGGACTAGGCCTAGGCCTACTATTGTCAACGTAGGCTATAGAATAGGCCAATAACAAATAGGGTAACTTAAACTTATAGACTAACAAATTGTAAAACCGAGGGTGGACTCCTTACATAACATAGCTTACAAACACTTAGGCATCAAACAAGGGAATAGGCCTAGCACAACTAACTTAGAGTCCTCTATTAAGACTAGGCTATTAGGCCTAGGCCTAAGGCACTAAGACCAAAAACATGAAAGGGGTTTAGGCAAAGTAAAAGATAATATTCGGTTGAAGCAATAAGTAGAAACCTGATACAAAAACAAATATAACTATAAAAAATTACCTTTCAATTCTGCTCAAAACTCCTGGGTTGACGATTTGGATTTCTGTCGCCATGGTTGACAAAGAAAAATGAAGCTCGAGAAAAACTTTCGTTGTACAGTAGTTGTTCGAAACAAAACTATCAGAGCTTCGACGAGATGGCTCTGATTGACTTACTAAAACGTGCGCCGGTTAGAAATGAAAAAGATAAAGAATTTATAAAGAGTATAAGCTTATTAACTTGAAATAAATGTAAATATTGTATAGACGACATCCCGTTCGAGAAGAGACGCCATATTTGAAGTTTGTAAAATTGTAAGTTCGTTTTATTTTTCTTTTCTCTAGAACTGGAAATAGCAGAAATGATAAAATTAAAAATAACTGGAACCACTGTGGAACCGTCTTGTCGTTCCGTTTCCGGTCGCGCAACCTGCACCACTTTACGGTCTTTATACCTTAGTAGTTCTGGTTCTGTTCTGAGTTATGTTCTGATAAACGTTACGGAAGGGAACGCACCAAGACCATCCGACCCGACGGCTTTGCCCCATGGTGGAAGGTTTTCTGTGCCCAGTCCGGGCCCGGGGCCAAGGCCATTGTAAAGTTTAATTTTTATTAGTTTTATTGTAATGTTGGAGTTGGACCGGTTGGCTTATAGTCATATTACCATTGGCGATGTCTACAGAAATCGATAGAGGGATTGCTGATGATCAATTTTTGATAGACAGAGTTGCCAGGCCCAGGCCTACCACAGAATTATGTGACCATACTCAGACACGGCCGCCTTTACATCCAGGCTGCAGCCGGGTTTAAAATATATTAGACACTCATATGATTAAGTATCGAAATGATAATTTAAAGTGGAATTAATTTCCAGTCATGAATCGATGATATTTTTTTTTTTGTAAAACATTGTAGCCTATCTGTGGTAATTATTTTCGTAAATCTTTGTTCACTCTGGTCAATTGGATGACCTAAGACACGAGTCTACAAAAAACCTACATAAAGTAATGTACGAGAAATAGCAGAACGACATCCGGAACGGGAGCCAAAGAACCGTTTCCGAGACCCGAAAGGAACGGGTGGAACGGTTCTTGTTCCGGAACTGTTCGAGTTTGACACTCCTCCAGATTGGCCTGATTGGAATGGAAAGAACGTAGTACAGTGGAAAGAAAGGATAGAAGAAGACAAGAAGACATTCCAAACACAACGAAACGCTAACATGAAAACCCTTTGATCATAGAAATGAGAGATTCATTTAATCTACTTTTACTTATTTATTATTTCCCAACGCACTACACCATTTTACAATATATAACTTATGTTTATAATATGTTAGAGATGGCATTTACAATAGCACTAACTAGAATACCCCCGTCGCAGCAAACCTGCATACTAAGCGAATTTCCATTTACCCGACTTGATTTCTACTAAAATATTCCCTATAAATTTTCAGATTTATTTCCTATTTAAATAACATTAATTTTAGTGAGTAGTTAGGTTTGCTGCTACGGGGAAGATGTTGAGATGTGTTTTTTCAATTGAAATATTGATAGCTTAGTATGAAATAAACCAAATTGCCAAAATTTGATTAAAATATATCCATAAACAAGCAAAATAGAACAGTTTATTTATTCTCCATAAGAATAACATGGGAATTTTAAATTTACAATTTTTTAAATTTTCTCCGTAGTCAATGAACATTCAAAAATACTTCAATATACTAAATCATTTGTTTTTTTAAGCTCTTCAAAATGGTCTAGAGAGAAATTTAGAAATTTTAAGTTTTTAGGGTCAAAAATGAGAAAAACCCATTTTTACCCCATAAAACCCCCCATAAACCCCTGATCCCATAGTCCGATTATGCTGGTTCGCGAACTCGTTCGAATAAATGTAGGTTTACACGTTTGTACCAAATTTCATCAAAATCGGATCAATTTTGCTCGAGTTATCGCGCTAACGGACACATATATAAATATATATATATAAATATATATATATAAATATATATATAAATATATATATATATAAATATATATATATATAAATATATATATATACAAATATATATATATATATATATATATATAAATATATATGATATGAATTTGAACGGATGGTGTTTTTGGCCTCTGGGGACCTGAAAACGAAAAAGAAAATCGGTCCCGGGTCTAGGTCTTACCATGAGACCTACGGTAATAGCTTATTCCCTATATGGGAAATTCGCTAAAAGTAATAACAAAGTAATAAACTAAAAGAGTAATAATAATAAATTAACACTGCAAGTTACAAAGACAACAAAATTTGCAAGTATGCTGGAGTGTGGTTTCTCAAGTGAGCAAGGAGACTAGCCTTTAGACTGCCAGTGCAACTCCGAGGATCGTGGATCTACGCTTCCGAATCATACCGGCGCATCAGCATAGCTTATCTAACTGTTCGCGGAAAATTGTTATCTGTATCACTGTCGCTGTCAAAACGTATAATTTGTAGGTTAAATTAAAATTAAATATAATTGAACTGTCATAACCTAACCAAACTAACCAAACTTGCTGATAATGATAAACTCGAATGAAGGTATACTAATCGAAAAATAGGTCTGTTCTAAAAATAAAATTAAAATGTCTCAAATTCAATTTTATAATTTTTTAATTATATAATTAAACTGTCATATCCTAACCAAACCAATCAAACTTGCTGATATGAACAAATTTGTTGACAAAAAGTTAGTGCTACCAGCGGGATTCGAACTCGGCACCTTCAAATTATCAGCCCGGCAAGCTATCCACTACACCACCAAGGCTCATGACTCAGCTCCGTATCGTTTCAGTAATGGTTGGTGTCACGCCATCGTCACGGAGCGGTGGTGGGGGGTTTTTCGATCTAATTCACGATCCTAGGAATTGCACTGGCAGTCTAGATGCTTATGAGCAAGGAGACCTACTAAAGGATAGCGCTGGGTTCACAACGATATGGTAGGCATTCGGTTAAATATCGAGCTTGTTTTCTACCGGATGACAGACATCGACTTTTAGTATCGGCATCGGCTCTCTGGCTCACCGCACCGGCTGTCTCATACTCATGGTGGAATAGTAAACTATTGCCTTGGTGCTTGGTGCCTTCTGCTGCAGCTGCTCCTATAGCTCCTATGTCTGTCGTCAAACGTCATAATGTGGCCTGGCCGACGGAAGGCCATAATTTTATTCACAATATTACAGTGAGAGTGAATGCAAATAAATAAGTACAACATAATATCTGAACCTGGCATAAAATTTGCCAATGAAAATGTTTATTATCCAATTACATTAAGGCTGATAACCAGCATGATAAATACATAAGAACTTAAATTACGGAGGAATTTTAAAATTAATATTCCAGTAACTTGCGCAATTAACGCCAGATAAATTACCACCCCCTTACTTTTAAAAGCGTTTAGATGACCTTTGCATATTTCCTCCATAATAATGCACTATGCACCATGAAACTGATCAAAAGGAACAATGTTGGAATAAATTAAATCAAATATTTTCCTCTCCTTTTAGGCTAGTCCTAGTAGTTTTTGTAATCTCTTGTCTTCTCTCTTCTGTCTGTCGGTGTTGGTTGGTTTGGTTTTTTTTTAACAAAGTTTATTTACAATCTGTTTTACATTAAACAATTAATAATTAAATACGATGACATTTTTATTAATAAAATAAAAATTGGAAAACATGAGTTAGCAGCTAAACTGGTTTGTTTACGTTTTGGTTGGTTGGTTGGCGCTATGGAAGCCAATTACGATACGATTACGATTTACGATATTCGATAGTAGCTGTTTTCATACTACGACGATCGATACTTAACCGTATGCCTACCATATCGTTGTGAACCCAGCGCTATCCACTTCTTGAACGGGAGGGGCTTCTCACAGAAGAAGTCCAGTTGAGCAGCCACCGTGCTACCAGCCTTGAGTAGATGGCAAATTCCGCTGTTGTAGGAATAGTAGGCTGGGAGAAAGCGTCTGCTGGATATAGTATTGGAGCAGGTGCCTCTAGGCATGGTAATGTCGATACTGCTCAGGATGTTGGGACAATCGATGAACCCGTTTACCAGCTTGTAGATCAGAATTATGTCGGCATGATGACGTCGGAGTGATAGAGGTAGATGGTCGAAGGACTATAAAAACAATAACAATCAAATCAAAACAAATACATACTAATTTGACAGTTACAATCAGGTGGTCTTTTGTTTGCAATCCGAGTGACGTCAGAATATGTGGGAATAGCACACCTATGTTTTTTCCTTCCACCATGCTTAAGGACCACATTTTGCAAGTGAAATCTTTTGGACTAAAACTTTGTGAATGACTTCAAGGACATGAAAGACAAGGTATCATCTTTTTGTAAGTACGGTATAAAAGTTCGTATAAAGTATTATCAAATTTGACGCTATCTATCCGTAATCACGGTCAAATATAAAGATGACAAGTATCAAGTAATAGTAACTTATACACAATAACACACAATAGTAACTTATGCGTATGCATTTATAGTATAAAATCAATGATTACCTTAATAACTTTTGAAACTCGGAGGTCTTTGGTCAGAATAATTACCTTCTCCTTCATCCGTTCTCACATCTCTTCTTCTCGTTGTTTCTTTTATGTATGTCGTCACCTGTTTTTCACTTTTCACTGTTTTCACGTTGCAGTTTGCAAGTTCATTATTTCAGTGATATTTAGTTTATTTTCTAAGTATTGGTAAGATAATATTGAATTTTAGTTATAGTTATTGTTTATTGAGGATACTCAATGCATATTAATATTATTAAAGTCCTAGATTTTGTTTACTTTCCCGAAAATTTCACTTTAAGGAAGTTGTTTTGTCTTTGTTCCAATTTTGGGTCGGCCTAGGTTACGTAGATAGATCGTTGGTACAAATAGAACTTCTAATTCTTTGTGTACGTGGCTATTAAGATAATAAAAAGCTAGATTTTGTCATTCTTACTAATTTATATTCATTTGTTTCAGGTTGCGTTTATAAAAGAAAACATTGTAAGCTAAAGTAGCTCCGATAATATACACTCTTCCGTTTCAATCTGGTGAAAGTTCAATTGTTTACCTAAACAGTTTGGTCTATTTTCCCCTCAAAAGCCTAGGTACTGGGCTTAAGAGCTTCTGTCCGTTCCTACACTTATGTGTAAAAAGTTGCACAGGTCTTTTTATCTTAAGTTGAATTGTGAAAGTATTGCAAATCTCAACCATGCGCGAAGAAATATCAGCAGCAGTTATATTTTTAGCTCGATTGTTAGAGAAAGGCGAAAACTTTAACCCAAGGCAGTTGGAAGAGTTTAAGGCACGTCTTTCAGAACTCTTAATAGAACGCTTTGAAAATCATTGGTTCCCTGACTTACCTCAAAAAGGGCAAGGTTATCGTTGTATTCGAGTCAATGAACATTCTAGGCATGACGTATCTTTGGAGAAGGCTGCTAGGGCTTGTGGGATAAAGTATGAAGACATGAAGCTACCGGTTGAACTCACCATATGGGTTGATCCAAATGAAGTTTGTTGCAGGTGAGTCCAACTTGTAGGCTAGACTAAGTTAAGTTAATTGATTTCCTGGGTAGCTGAGTGCTAAGCTGCTGAGTGCTGAGTGATAAGCTTAGTGCTCGCCATCAATCTGAAGGAAGCTGGTTTGATTTCAAGTGAGATCGTTTCCAGGGACCCAGATGCCATTTATCATTAACCTACGCTATGAATTAATGATGGCGCGTTATTTAACAAAAATGTCGACGTTTAACAAGACCAGGGCTTGGACCATTCCCTTTCATAACATAAGAATGCCTCTGGTGTAGAAATAGGTAACTTACCGGTACCCAAAAAATAAAAATATAAAATAACCTTAAGTAGCCTATGTGTTAGAACTTACTTTTAAGGCCTACTTAAAGCTAGTTTTCTTTTTACAACTTTTATAACGGAGTTGGGAACAACTTTTTGTTGCTAACTTTAACACTTGTTTCTAACAAGTTGTTTGTAAGCTTACAACATAGATAACTTAGTGCACGTTTCTCTGATGTTGGAAACAATTCAAATGAAGTTAATTGACTGTGGGAGCGGAAGAACTGACGCTGAGGGGGCCGCACGTACGGTATGAACAATGTGCACAGTGTGGGAGTATACCCTCTTCAAATAAGAATGTTACTGCTTTCTGGACTTAAGACAAACACTTATTTTTTGCGAATTCCTCTATGGGGAAGTAGCTATTATACCGTAGGTGGCACGGTAAGACATAAGTCCGGGGCCCGGGATCAATTTACTTTTTCATTTTGATGTCCCCAGAGGCCAAAAACACCACTCGTTCAAATTTATACATATGATATGTGTGTGTGTCAGTAAACGCGATAACTTTTGTTCAATTTTGATGGAATTTGGTTTAAAGATGTAAGGCGGGATAAACTTGAATGAGTTTGTGGACCAGCATTATCGGACAATGGGAACGGGGTTTATCTGGTAAAAATTGTTTTTCTCGTTTTTGACCCTCAAAACTCAAAATTTTCCAATGTCTCTCTAGACATTTTTAACCTCTTGAATCCCACGGGCGCGTACAAGTTTCATGTCTGTGCAGTAGCCCTGCTGGGAACCCACGGGCGCGTATATGCGTCCGCAAGCAGTTTAAATTTGCTGTGCTAACTATGACTGCAGGAGGAAGAATAATATGCTGTGTTTGGCACCATTCTATTCGGGGAAAAACGCTGATTCTCGTGGTGGTATATTTTGTTTTGCGCTAGCTTGACATGCATCACTGCTGCGATGTTTAGAAGTTAGAACTCAGCTGATGTTTTGTTGTGTGTTGTGCAATTACGTATGTTGCTAGTTTGTTTGAAAACAATGAATAATCGTGTCGGAACTTTGTGTTCTCTTCAAGATAATGAATTTAGTTAATACTTCTGATAGGTTGAGTGAAATATCGGGAGTGGATCATTACGACGCTTTCGATGACAATATTAGTGTTCAGTGCAGTGATGGTGATAAAGGGTCAGGCCTAATAGTGTATGATGTTGGTATAACCTCAAAACCTGATTCCCTGGTAAGTGGTTCGATTATATTTCACATGATGACGCAATTAATATTGATAGTACATGTATTATATGTTTCTATGTTGGGAAATAAATTCTCTTCAAAATGTAGGCTATATAATGAGTTTAAAATTCCCATGTTATTCTTATGGAGAATATTGTAACCTATATAAGTTTCCTTGTTTATAAATATATTTTGATCAAACTTGGAAAATGTATTTATTTTATACTAAGCTACTGTATTAATATTTTACTAAAAAACCACACTTAATTAGTTTCCTTGTACAGCAAACCTAAACTCGTTAAACCTAATGTTATTTTAGTACATTTAGCCTAATTGAAAATCAATTCAAACAAATGGAAATTCGCTTAGTCTGCAGGTTTGCTGTGGCGGGGGGGTTATAAAATTAGGCCTACTGTACAACAAATTAATCTGCCCCCCAACCAGTGATGCAATTTTAGGTAGGCCTATTGTTTACAATCAAGAATGGCAATTTACTGCTAAGATCGAAATATGATCTGAAGGTCTTTATTTAAGGATATGGAACCAGTTATCAGTAATATTAACTCCCTCCACTAGACGACAGACTCAATAATTTCATAGGCCTATTATCTTCTTTTCCCATACGGTGAAAGAGGCTTTAACGTTCTGAACAAAGCTCATGATCAAGAAGAAACGTAAGATTTAGAAAACCTTTTGGGCGACCAGTTACCGATGAAAGAACTGGAAATATTATATTCAAAAAATTCATATGTTAGTTAGCTGAACTTGTATCAAAACTCAAGATGAACGGTTGATTTTGACGTGTTTCACCTGTCTAGTAGGATAAACGAGTTATTTTTACCATCAACTGTAAAATAAATGATGTGTTGTTGGCCAAGATTGCTCGGTTAAAATTTCCATCATAATAGACCAAATTTAAATTCCACTGAAACTTAAATAGGCCTACCTAATAAAAGGCAAAGTTAGTTAGGTAAAACATGAATTTCCTTTATATTGCTCTTTACAATCAAATTCACCCGGAACTGATTTTGTGAATAGGCCTAATGACAATGTCACCTGTTTCCCAAATGTGCTGGAACACTGGAAATGTGTATTTATCGTAACAATAAAATTATATTCTATTCTATCCATAAACAACTAAGATAACTTATTGTAATTTAAATTGGAGTATCATGATTTGTGTGTTGTTGTTGAGATGCAGCGTCTGGACTCGGTCTGGCTGGTCTGGACGATGCACAATCTCAGGAAATGAAAAATATCCTAAACTTAGTTATATTAATCGGTTTGAAACAATTCAATTAGGCCTATAGTTTGACTAGTCATAAAATTTGGTAAAAGATGAGTTTCTATGTTTTTTTTTATGAAACACTAGTTTTTGATGTATTGAATGATATAAAAAATTAATTGGTTGCCATTTTGAATTGGTATGATTTAGAATGTGATAATTTGCCTTTTATTAGTCCTATCTGGCCCACTTAAGTTTATGTACGGTACTAAGCTTGAAGTCTATCGCTTGTTTAAAAGTTAGGCCTATAGAAATATTTTTTAAATTGACTTTTCAAGAAAACCACGAGTTTACATGATTTTATTTTTTATTGTTTTGACCTAAGGAAGAAATAGGGTACCAGTACCGGTATACATTCCATATAGCCTCTAGGCTATATATAGGCCTAAATAAGAAAGTAGCCTAGCGTTTTTGAAAAATAAAATCACTCCCGGGTCTATGTCTATGCCACCTACAGTAATAAAACTCCAAGCTCTATATTAATCACAAGTCATTTAATTTGGTTCCAGAATAAGTTAGTTAGTTGGTCGAATAGATGACAAGTCAATAACTAATGTATAATTAGATAGTCAATAACCTACTGTAAGAAGAAAGTTTGTAATCGCTTGCCAGAATAAGCTAGCCTAAGTAAATGTGTGGGAGCGAGGGAGTGAGAATCATTGTGATAGTACACCTTAGCCAGTACCTAACAGAGATTGGATTATTTTTTAAATTATTGTAAGGCCGGCGCCACACTATCCTGTTTCGCTGGTCCAGTCAAACGGAACCCGTTTGGCGGGATGACTGATGGGTTTTAATGGGAGCGGTCACATTGTTGCGTGTCGACGGGATCCTCCGCATGGTGCTGCAGGACGACCGTACGACAGGATTAAAGTCAAAATACATTCAGTTAAATGAGAGCAGCCACACTATCCTGTTGTGCCGCGTGTTTATCATTTTTGACTGGGCAAGTTTATTGAATGTGGCCACGATCAACCTGCACTTTGCGATAAACACCTGTCAAGAGTACTCTGATAGGAATGAACGAGAGAAATGTTGGTCTTGGAATTCTTCGTTAAATGTGCCCTCAAAATCTGCAGCAGCTCATTAAAAGATGTGATGGACATTTTATAATAGGCTAATTTAAAAGCTTGCAAGGATATTGCCTTACCTATACTTAAATAAAAACTCTTAACCCATTGGGGAAGGAATTAATGCGCTACCTGCAGCACCCTCTGGCGGCAATTAATTTTACCGAATTTGTAGACTTTTACTCTAACTGCTATAGAAAGAAAACCTTAGGTAATAAACAGAGTGTCTAGTAGTCGGGAAAATCGGGAATTAGTATTGAATTTCAAAATGGTCTTGAAAAGTCGGGATTTAGTCTTAAATTTGATTTCAAAGTCGGGAATTTTCATGATTTTGACGCGATCGTCGTCTTGCGTTTAGTCTTGCGTTTGTTCACGATTTAGCCGCGATAGTGGACGACGACGATGACGTTTCTGTGACAGCGGGAGATTACGATGACGTTTCCGTGACCGTGGGAGACGACAATGATGCCTACACGGCCGTGGGAAAGGTTCATGATTTTGCCGTGATCGCGGACGACGACGATAATGTTTCCGTGACCGCGGGAGATGACGGTGATGTCTAAACAGCCGCGGGAAATGTTCATGATTTTGCTGCGGTCGCGGACGACGACGATGACGTTTCCGTGACCGCGGGAGATGACGATGACGTTTCCGTGACCGCGGGAGACGACGATGACGTTTCCGTGACCGTGGGAGACGACGATGACGTTTCCGTGACCGCAGAGGCGACGATGACGTTTCCGTGACCGCGGGAGACGACGATGATGTCTACACGGCCGCGGGAAATGTTAATGATTTGGCCGCGATCGCGGACGATGATGATGACGTTTCTGAGACCTCGGGAGACGACGATGATGTCATTGATGTCTACAAGGCCGCGGGAAATGTTCATGATTTTGCTGTGATCGCGGACGACGACGATCACGTTTCTGTAACCGCTGCAGTCAATGATGATGTCTAAACGTACGGTACGTGGAAGATTTTGTGATAAAAAAAAACCAAATTTGCTAGTTCTAACTTTTTATTGCTGCGTTATTTCTTTACTTGAAAACACCACATTATTATAATACTACTTTATGACAAAGACAGGGGTTGGTGTAGTATTATTCAGAAAATTTGGTTAAGCTATAAAAATTGGTATCGGTATCAAGAATCGAGAATCGATACATTTTGGTATCAACACCCACTAATTGTTGAAAAAACTAGTCTTGAAAAATCTGGAATTAGTCTTGAAAAGTCTGGAATTAGTCTTGAATTTTATTATGGAAATAAACTAGACACCCTGAATAAATTAATAATTCTTTCACCATTTTGTTCACAGTAAAATTGTCTACAGAAAAGTGGTAATTGGATAGTCAAAGTTCTAAACTAAAAAAAATATATATATATAAATATTATAAAAATAAAAATTTTAAAAACAATATTTTGAAAGTAAACTTGATATACAAATTCCAAGATTAATCCAGACACCAAATAACACTACTATTATAAAGTTCAATCGATTCCCTACGTAGAAAAATCAAAAGTTGTGTACTTTTTATAAGTAATAAAATTTTTTTTTTTATTGTTTGTTTAACTTAGCGCAGCTGATTTTTGGTGATATGTGGTTTCCATGGCAACACAAAATTGTTTGTTATTCGCTAAAATAAAAGAGTAAATACGCAAATCAAGAAGCAAGATATTTATAAACATTATAATAGTAAGAAGAAACTAAAAGGGCGAAAAATAATAATAACTAAATAACTAATGGCGCTGCCTAGCGGTGACACGAGCGGCACTCGTAAGTCGGCCGCCGGGCCTGCAGCGGCCGTACGAGTAACGCTTGTAAGTCGGCGCCAATGGGTTAAACTGTTCATTTCTATCATTTTCAAATGAAAAGGGTGTACCCAATAGGACCTAAGAAAAGGTTTCCATTGCAACAAACCACTTCAACCGCTTCAAGAGCACAGACAAATAGAATAGGACAAGTGTGACAGGGCAATGTCACATGCTGCTCAGCCACATCCTGCTAAACGGGATAGTGTGACACCCGGAGTTACAGTCAATGTCTTTTATTCTAATTAGTAATTTACTGTACATGGTATTTTTCCAAAATAATGCGTGGTGAATTTTCTAAAGAACTTAATTGATATTTCTATTTCTCGTATTGTAATTATGAAATGGGTCTTCTATTAGGTTATTAAAACTGCAATTTGAACAAAACTTTAACACGTATAAATATATAATGGAGACAAAGTCTAAATATTAAGTTACTTAAAATATTGTTACAAGAAGTTCTTGGTTTGCATTAAGGCATAATTTTCAAATACTCTGAATAGCCACCCCAAAACTCAACACCAGGCCTGCACTAGGCCTAAGAGCATGATACACTGCAAATTTGTACGGTAACTTGGTAACCGAACCATTTTGAAGAACGTACGAACGTAAAAGAATTGATTTCATCTAATTTTTCAATAGTTAGGCCTATACTAATGATATTTTGCCAATTCAACCTACACGAACTGAATTTGAGTTTACATCCTTCAATTCTAAGTCAAGTATTTTTTCTAAGACTATTGACTAATTACTGTTATTAAAATTTACTTCAGGTCATCTTGCACCCGACTGTGCACAGTCTTTAAACATTTTTCCCTTGGGGGAAATTTTAAATAGTTAACTTATATTAGGTCTACAGCAAAGGTTGATATATTTTCAAAATTAAAACTAGGAGTTTCCATCCTGAAATCGTTACATGTAGGCCTAAAGGATTTACATTGCCTTTCAAACACATAAAAAATACTACCTCCTGCAAGGGTATTTAGTCACATAATATTGTCTTCTCTTGAAGATTAATTTTGTTTATAAGCCTAAATTTAGTATGTTTACCGCTATGAAAAGATGTTATCTCTTGTACTTGGTTCAAAGGCTGAGGTCAGATAACGCTTGAAAAGTTGGTTAAATAATATTAACATTAAACGATCAATATATGAGTGACAATTAACTTTAGTGCTCCAACTAAATCAATTAATCATCAACCTGTGCAAGTGATATTGCTTGTATAGTTACAGAAGCAGTTAGACATTTTTAACTAGGCTACAGTTTCTAACAAAAATATTTTTCCATTTAGTTAAATATTGTTGGATTATTAGGTGGTTCAACCTTTGTATAGGTAACCTGAAGTTGCCTTCAATTGTTTTTTTTTCTTGACACATGTAAATGCCAATTTTTCAATGTGATTGCCTCTTCTCTTTGCTGTACTCTGATAATATTTTCAGTTATTACAACTAAATTGTTAGGCCTAAGTCAGTATCGTGTCAGACTGTAAAACCAAGGCAAGGATGTCAATATCGTAAGTTTGCATCTCAGTGCCAAAATGTAATTTATCAGTAGGCCTACACTAGCAGGGCGTCCTGATCAGGGGGTACGGAGTTGGCAAAAATATTTATATCTTATAAATCCAATAATTTTTGTACTATTTATACAAATACAGTATCTATCAAAATATAATTGGCGTAGTGTTAATTTTGAAAACCCAGGGACAGAGCCTAGATTAATTCAGACAATGGCTATAGAATCTTGCTTAGGCTTATTTCCTTAATCAATACTCATCATCTCAAAATTATAAACCTGCCACATGGTTTTGCTGAATATTACATTTTATTTGTTTAAGTCAGCTGTGTAGCATTAAAAAATGAAATCAGTTTGACAGTTCTGCTTGTTTACATTGTTGAGATGCCATAGCAAATGTGAACATTGTGAGTTTTCTAATTGCAGCCGTGCAGACGATTTAATATTTACTTTTATAATCCTCACCTCAGAACTTTGAAAGCCCAAAATGGAATAGTCCTAAACGGATTTGTCGTATAGTAGCTATAGGTATATTTTTATTTTTATCGAATTAAGCCCAATCAGTTCAGTAGTTTTTACCTGATTGAGTAACACCCACATAGGCGGACACCATTGCATTTTTAAATAATCGCATAGAAGTATACTGGTAGAATACATTTTAACTGTTACATGCTCAAATAAAAGAATGTTTGATCCAAATAAAAGCATGAATTATTTTTGTTTGTACAAGTTTACAGTAGACTCCCTCTTATCTGGACACCTTTTAACCAGACATCGGTTTATCCGGACTACACTCGGCGGAAATGACATCTCTTTAACCGGACAATTTTCATCAGCACATTGGTTTAACCGGACTAGATCGGCAGGAAGTGGGCAGTACTGAAACGTATGTTCTCGTGGGAAAGATTTAAGACCAGTGATCACGTGTCTTAATACAATGCTCTCCTAAATTAAATTTAAGTCAAATATTGCAGTAAACAGTCCGTTTCAACGAGTTTTTGGACGTTGGTTTAATCGGAAAACCCGTTATCCGGACTGGCCTCGGTCCCGAGGAGTCCGGATAAGAGGGAGTCTACTGTATATCATTCAACTTGTAGTAAGTTTTTCTAATTAAAGTTTGTAAGATCCACTTAACTTTCAGGTTTGGCGAGAACAAAGGTTCGTACTGTACATTGGCGTCATTTAATGACAAAGAGAACCTGATTGAGGTGAGTGAAGAGATCAAGGAGTTGTTGGACGGAGATATAAAAGACATTGTGACACCAAGTGAGAAACCGGAGTCACCGGTGCCGACAGAGCCCAAAGTAGAGGACAAGGAGGAGAAGAAGACTGTGGAGACTGTCACAGCCGAGACTCCTGTCAAAGACACCAAGCCACAGGTGGGTTCCACTAAATTACCACTAATTTTATTTTAATGATGGTGTTTGATTGGGGACGTTCTAAAACGGACCCAAGTTAAAATATCCAACGAATTTTCTGCAGAGATTCACGTCTGCTTGCGAAATATTTAAAGATTTCCTGGTTGGTCTAAGTTAATTAGACTACCATAGTATTGTTCTTGTTTTCTTATAATGCACATTATAAATAGGCTACTTAACAGGGCTACAGGGCTACTAAATTGGGTAATTAAGGTGTAGGCCTATTTTGTATTTATTTGTTGTATTTTTGCTAAACTTAAACCTCAATCATAATTTTAATTATCAATATAAAAGTAGTTTTTACCTAGTAGCTGCAGACTTGGCTTTCATTTTTAGCCACTTGCATTAGAGTTCTGCGGGCCAGATTTTTTTTTGCCTGGTTGACTTTTGAGTATTGGCCCAAATTGAGTTGCTTAGGAGAGCATTGATAAATATATTACGTACTTGTCATCCCTAAACTAGTTCATAAAATATTGTACATTATTTCCTGCAGTCGTTTAGAAATCGTGGACATCTTTCCCGGTCTTAGCAAAATAATATAATAGCGAAACCGTGGCACGTCAACTTATGCCGCGGTTAAGGGCGTTATGTATGTATTTATCATGGCTGTCAGTGAGTAGGCTGTAGGCGCTACAGCCTATAATTCTAGGGAGAAAAGTATGGGCGGCAACAAAATTTACAATGAAATGCCACAAGATATGTGCCAATCACTTAGCCTACATGTTCTGAAAATATTGTTTATTAAGGACCCTATTTTAAATTTCCTGTCAAACTCTTACTTGATAAAATTTAATTAAAAATTAAAAGTTATGTGTAAAAGTGTTACTTCATGACTTACTAATTGTGGCGTAGATAGAATCAGGGTGTCTAGTAGTCGGGAAAATCGGGAAAGTCGGGAATTAGTATTGAATTTCAAAGTGGTCTTGAAAAGTCGGGATTTAGTCTTAAATTTGATTTCAAAGTCGGGAATTTTCATTATTTTGCCGCGATCGTCGTCTGGCGTTTACGTAACCGCGAAAGCCAATGATGATGATGTCTACACGGCCTCGGGAAATGTTCACGCTTTTGCCGCGATGGTGGACGACGACGATGACGTTTCCGAAACCGCGGGAGACGACGATGGCGTTTCTGTGACAGCGGGAGACGACGATGACGTTTCCGTGGCCGCGGGAGACGACGATGACGTTTCCGTGACCGCGGGAGACGACGATGACGTTTCCGTGACCGCGGGAGATGACGATGAAGTTTCGGCGACCGTGGGAGACGACGATGATGTTTACACGGCCGAGGGAAATGTTTACGATTTTGCCGCGATGGTGGACGACGACGATGACGTTTCCGTGACCGCGGGAGATGACGATGACGTTTCCGTGACTGCGGGAGACGACGATGATGTCTACATGGCCGCGGGAAATGTCCATGTTTTTGCCGTGACCGCGGGAGACGACGATGACGTTTCCGTGACCGCAGGAGATGACGATGAAGTTTCGGCGACCATGGGAGACGACGATGATGTTTACACACTTGCCATAAAACAAGATGCTCAAACTAATTTTAACCATTTTTTCAATCAGTTGTTAGTAAATTTTGATAAATGTTTCCAAATAATAAATAATGATAAATGATAATGATAAATGATGATGGTATAATAATGATAAATGTTGTTGTGTAGTAATCAATCAATGTTTTGATGAAGGAATTTTTCCCTATCAATTAAAAAATGCTGAGCTGAAACCACTTTTCAAAAAAGGCTCAGTAATGGACCCTGATAACTATCGTCCTATTTCAATACTCCCATCTTTGTCTAAAATCTTTGAAAAAATTGCTTACAACCAAATCTATTCATATTTCGAAAATAATGATTTATTTACCAATAAACAATATGGTTTTAGATCTGGGAAAAACACTATATCTGCTGTCTCAGACTTCATAAATCAGGTTTCTGATGGCTTGGATGGGTCTCAGAGCACAGCTGCGGTGTTCTGTGATCTATCCAAGGCATTTGATTGTGTAAATTACAATATATTAATGAGTAAACTTAAATATTATGAATTTTCTGATATGGCTCTGTCTTGGATGCATTCATATTTGACTAACAGACATCAAAGAACAATAATCGTAAAAAATGGTAAAAAATGTATTTCACAGTGGCTTAACACTAAATGTGGGGTTCCGCAAGGGTCAATACTAGGCCCCTTGCTATTTTTAATATTTATTAATGACTTACCTCGAAATGTATCGTCTAACCTTATCTTATATGCTGATGACACTACAGCAATAGTTAAATCAAATAATTTGCAAAATCTTAAACAAGAAATCAGTCTTTCTATTCTTAATTTATCTAATTGGTTTACAGCCAACGGGCTAAAACTTAATAATTCTAAAACACAGGTGATGTTATTTCAAACAATTCAGAATAGGCAAAACTCCACTGTTGAATTATCTTATGATAATAATATTATATCCTTTACTGAAAATGCAAAATTTTTGGGTTTAGATATCGATAAGAATTTAACATGGAAAACACACATAAAAATGGTAGTTGGTAAATTAAATACGGCTTGCTTTCAAATGTATGTTTTGAGAAATGTAATAGATTTAAAAACTAAACTCACAGTGTACTATGCAATGTTCTTTTCTGTCTTGCAATACGGGATTGAATTATGGGGAGCAACTTCTTATTCTAAAGCAGTTTTCAAAATTCAGAAGAAATTTATAAGGATTTTATCATTTATGCCTAAAAGAACCTCATGCAGAGCTTTATTTGCTAAATATGAGATATTAACTTTGCCTTCACTTTATATATTTAAAATGATGGTGAATTTTAAAATTAATTATCAAATGTACAATGATAAACAAATCAGTCATCCATATCATACACGCTCAAAAAATTTTCAATATCCAAGACATCGCCTTTGTTTATATGAAAGATCTCCTTATTATATGGGATTAAGGCTTTACAACAGTCTACCCACTAATTTTAAAGAAATTAACAGTATTTCAAAATTTAAAAATGAGTTCAAACGATACCTTTTACAGAAAAATTATTATAATATTTCTGATTATTTAAATGATAAGTAAATATATTTTAGTTTAAGCTATGTGGATTTTAGTTTTGTTATGTAACTTAGTGTTTAAGATCTCTGACAATATCACCTGTTTCACCAGCTAACGCTGGATCTGTGAAATGTTTTGTGATAATAAAGTAATATTTCATTTCATTTCATTTCATTTCATTTTACACGGCCGAGGGAGATGTTCTGATGATTTTGCCGCGATCGCGGAGGACGACGATGACGTTTCCGTGACCGCGGGAGATGACGATGACGTTTCCGTGACTGCGGGAGACGACGATGATGTCTACACGGCCTCGGGAAATGTCCATGATTTTGCCGTGATCGCGGACGCCGACGATAACGTTTCCGTGACCGCGGGAGATGCCGGTGATGTCTAAACAGCCACGGGTAATGTTAATGATTTTGCCGCGATCGTGGACGACGACGATGACGTTTCCGTGACCGCGGGAGATGACGATGACGTTTCCGTGACCGCGGGAGACGACGATGATATCTGCTCGGCCGCGGGAAATGTTCATGATTTTGTCGCGATGCGGACGACGACGATGACGTTTCCGTGACCGCGGGAGATGACGATGACGTTTCCGTGACCGCGGGAGATGACGATGACGTTTCCGTGACCGCGGAGACGACGATGATGTCTACACGGCCGCGGGAAATGTTCATGATTTTGCCGTGATTGCGGACGTCGACGATAACGTTTCCGTGACCGCGGGAGATGACAGTGATGTCTAAACAGCCGCGGGAAATGATCATAATTTTGCCGCGATCGCGGACGATGACGATGACGTTTCTGAGACCGCGGGAGACGACGATGATGTCATTGATGTCTACAAGGCCACGGGAAATATTCATGATTTTGCGTTGATCGCGGACGACGACGATCACGTTTCTGTAACCGCTGCAGTCAATGATGATGTCTAAACGATTTCATGATTTAAAAAAAACCAAATTTGCTAGTTAGAATTTTTTATTGCTGCATTATTTCTTTACTTGAAAACACCACATTATCATAATACTACTTTAGGGCAAAGACAGGGGTTGGTGTAGTATTATTTAGAAAATTTGGTTAAGCCATAACAATTGGTATCGGTCGGTATCATAAGAACCGAGAATTGATACATTTTGGTATCAACACCCACTAATTGTTGAAAAAACTAGTCTTGAAAAATCTGGAATTAGTCTTGAAAAGTCTGGAATTAGTCTTGAATTTTATAATGGAAATAAACTAGACACCCTGTAGAATTTAGAAAATATTTACCACGGTCGTAATGTTAAAAATTTGTTATATGTGTTAATTTGTAATGTGTTACAATGGTTATGGACCGGTAAAACGAGCTGTGTCACTAAATTGTCTAAGTCGTAGCCGGTAGTCGTGGTCATTAGTATGTGAAAGATATTCAACACAAATGTTCTTTATCTATCTCTACAAGGCCTAGTGATAGGGTAATGGTGATGGTTATTTGTCAACATAAAAATGGGCACTTTAGAAATGTGTCTCTGATAAGCTATTTAGAATCATTAAATTTTCTAATTAATTACAAATTATGTTTATTTCATTTTAAATATGTCATTTTTATATCACTTTATATCAGTAAATAAGCCTACAGTGACGGGGAAATTTGATACAAGCTGTAGTCACTTATGGGTGTTAATTTTATCTTGACCCCATAATTTTGCTGAGAGAGACTTCACATTAATGTTATTGACCATCAGATAAAACTTAGCTACTTTAATATATTGACTGTAAATCCCAATGTTTTGTGGTGAATTTGAATTCAATTACAACTTCTTAAGATATTTATTCTTTGAGATATTTTTCTAAAACAGTCGTTTTGGAGCGCTTATTTTATTTTGGACAACCTATTTTGTTTCGGTATATCAACGGTTGGATTTTAAAGGCTATTCTGTCCAAAGAGATCTACAACAGTAATTTTTTTTTCAATTTTCAAGTTTGAGCTTAGAGTGAATATATCAGTTTTGGGTCCCCCTGGACCAAAAAAACCAAAGTGGTTTTGGAGTGACGTCTGTGTGTGTGTGTGTGTGTGTGTCTGTCTTTAAGCATGACATATTGCTGATACCGTTTATTATTTACTGTAATTCATAAATCTACAACTTTTTACTTCAATTTTTTACTATGGTTTTAACTTTTTTTTCTAAATAATATTTTGATGCTACTTATTTTCCATTTAATCTTACAAATTTTTTGGATAAAGCCTCTTTAATATCGGCTTCCTACATTTCAAATAGAAGTACTGGAACAGGATTTTTTTATTTGCTGGCATACACACGATAGTAATTGTTGTATGGGAGGGTAGAAGTCATGGAGCAGTATTGACCTATGATGCGTATGTGTAAAATGATAAGTCCATCATGGCACCATAGCGAATTTTTTGAGTTCCTGAAATACAATCCTCTGGTAGATAATTAATTTGAGTACAACGGTACAGGGTGTTTATAAAAAAACTGATCGATTTTAAACAGTCATCGCTCTTTTATTTTTCATCACAATTTTTTTAAATTAATGTTAAATTAAAGACAATTTTCTTAAGTATACGATGACACATTCACACTATCTTATTTCTACATGTTTTCCATTATTAGCTCTTAATAATCAAGTCTCTGTTCGAGATCTGCCCAAACTCGCCGCATCATCGGAACATCAATTTCATCAAATGCTTCTCTGATCTTTTGCTTAATCTCTTCCAGGCTGTTGACTTTGTTGGAGTAAACACGATCTTTTACAAACCCCCAAACAAAAAAATCACATGGGGTTAGTCTGGCGACCTTGGTGGCCAAGGTATGGGTCCGTCACGGCCAATCCAACGATTTGGGAAAGGTTCGTCGAGACAGTCACGAACAAACCGTCTCCAATGAGGTGGAGCGCCATCTAGTTGTAGCATCATGTTCGGCTGCTCATTTTCAAACTGTGGAATGGCAAAGTTTTCCAACATATCCACGAAACTGGTCCCATTGATATTTATTTCGGCAAAAAAGAAAGGGCCGATCAATCTGTTGCAAGATAAGGCGCACCAAACATTCACCTTCTCACTATCCCTAGTATGCTCCTGGTGAAATGAGGATTCTCAGATCCCCATATCCTGACATTGTGTCTGTTCACCTTCCCTGATACATGAAACGTAGCTTCATCAGAAAAAAATATCCGGTTTAAGAAGTTATTGTCAGTTTCTAAACGGTCAAGTATTGTAACTGCAAATTCTCTGCGTCTGGCCCAGTCTTGTCGCGTAATCTTTTGAACTATCTGTAACTTATAAGACCGAAAATGCAAAACTCTTTTTAACACTTTGTGTAGAGTGGAATGCTTAACATTCAACTCTCGAGCTGCAGATCTAGTTGATTGTCTCGGATTATTAAGAAATGATTGATAAATTCTTTGAACATTTTCTTCACTTATCCTTGGACGACCATTGCCTTTTCTGTGATGTATGCTCCCACGGGTCATGAACTTCTCATACCATCCTTTTAACGTGTTCTTTGAAGGAGGATTTCCGTTAAATCTCCTTCTAAATCCACGCTGAACAGCAAGAGGAGACTTAGTTTCTATTAACCACTCGACACACTGCGTCTTCACTCGAGGATCCATCGTAAAATGTGACTTATTTATTTTTGTTTATCACACAACAATGTAAGAAGGTACTGCTAATAAAAACAGCTGATTATAAAATTTTTTGAGTTTCCCTAACAAATAATGAAAACTAGAGGTTTCTACCTCTAACACGGAATGAGTGAGACAAAGTTAAAATTGATCAGGTTTTTTATAAACACCCTGTATATATACAAAAAAGGAATATGGAAACAGTTAGGCAAACTTTGTTTTGTAGCCCAAGCCGGTTGGCAGGAATTGCTCATGAATTAGAGCAAACTTTGTGAATCAGTGTGAACAGTTTTGAAAAAAGACTAGATAACTAGATGTGCATGACTCAGATGCTACAAGTATGAGATTGTAGGCTGCAAGAAAACTGCTCATAATGCTAGTGATGCTTGAGGAACTAGAAAATGCAGTTATGCGTGATGAGAATCACTTTCAATTAAATGGTGCTGTTAACAGGCAAAACCTATTAGGCCAGTTAGAGCTCAGATGACAGGGTATAGGTTATCGGTGATGGAAAATGTATGCAATAATCCGTCAAATAATTTTTTCTCACTACAACCAGAATTACTGTGGAGATTCTCATTTATATTTTAAGTTACACATTTTGTATTAAAATCTGCTAAAACGTTTGTTCTTTTCTGTTATCTTTTAGACAACTCCGTTGGCGACCAACAACTCACGTCAGTCTCAGCAACATCATCAGCATCACCACAATAACAACCGCAAGTGGGTGCAGACCAGTCCTAAACAGAAGTCTGGTGTGAGGCGGGGTGGTTACCCTCCACACCCCCACCACGCTCCATGGTACAACATCATCTCTCCTCACTGGATGTCTCCTTCCCCCCCGCCGTACCATCCTATGTTGCGTCGTCAGGGAGCCCCGCTGCCACCCCACCCTCGCTACCATTGGCCCAACAAGTCTATGCTCAAGGTTTAATCTCTACTATTCGACATATAAGTGTACACCTCTTTAAAATCACCGTGTCTTCAGGAATGAGTTTTGATAGTTTTGCCTCCTCTCTTATTTAGATTTGTGGAAATCATTATGCTTTTCTTTTCAGTGTTTACGTATTAATAAACAGAAAAATGTGATTTTAAAGAGCATTTTTAGCTGTAGGCAAATAGGATTAACTCACTGCCAGCGAGATAACATTTAAGGTCGTCTGCAATGCTTTTCCATTCTTTGTCATCCCCCCCCTGATTGTACATAGTAGTTTAGGGTTCGTACTTACGGCAGTAGTTGTTTCTTAGGCATTTCGTGACTGCACAAAATTGTGTGATAACCTCAAGAGTAGTGCCACTAGAATCGAGATGAAGCTTAATGTTAATATGATACCTGTGATAATTTTTCTCTCATACTCTTTTTAGATACAAGTCCTATTTTCCCTTTCAGCATCCTGTTTTACTACTAATGGGGTTGATAAAAATGCTAGTTACTACTTTTGCAGTTACAATCGGTTTTTAATGTTCAGCGCAATATATTTCAGATGTATAAAACTGTTTTGCTCAAAGTTAGATAAAAACACACAGGCTGGAGTGTTACCTAGATACTGTAAGAAGTTTGCTGGGTAGAAGAACATTTGGAGTTAGATAAAACATCGTTAGTACCCTAAGAAACTTTAGTAAAATTCCTTACGCAATATTTTATAAAATATTATTTAATCATCATAAATCATCAATTTAGGTATATCATACCTACAAATGTGTTGCTAGTATTTAGTGGATTCCATAGCATATGCATTGATGTTAAGGTTTAATTTGATCATTCGTTCTCAAATAATCAGGAAATAATGTTATTTACTCTTCATTTAAGAATTGTTGTTCTGATTTTTTATGTTATATCCTTATTGTGTTAATAAATAAGTAATTACCTAGTACTTGTATCAGTAAACAGGACTTGATCTCTAGTAGTGTTCTTTGTTAGCGTTTCTTGACTATTGCAGATGGAACCTATTTGCCTACGACTCATTCCATCCACGTCGCTTATTATTGCTATGTACTCGTGTTTCTAGTTGCAAGGCTTAAGCTACGAATTTGTGAAATTCCCATTTTTCTGCAATGCAATGTAACATAGAAGATGGTGTTATCCTGATTTAGATTATACAATAAATGTGCATTTACCTGCAGATGAAATTGATGTTTCTGAAATTTTTGTCTTAAATTTAGTCAACTCTATTTGAGTCCTATTTGTTGTAAAGGAAATTAGCCTAAATTGCTTCTTTAGTCGTTTTAAGAATTTTAGTTATGTATGATTTATGGTATTATTGGATTTTGTTATGTTCACATAGTTTTTATAGTTGTTTTGGTAGTAAGATTTATCTTAACTTTTTAATGGATAATGTTCAATTTTGCTGAGTTTGATATTGTTTATGGATTTGGGTTTATGTTGGCATGTTAGTCAATTTAGCTGTTCTACATTCATTATCTAAGGTTTACATCAACACCTCAACTTGGGTTGGATTTTTTGTTTCCCTTAATATTACTTTTTGCGCAATATTTTATTTTAGTTTGTTAAGATAAAAAAGTTCTTAAAAGTTTTGATCTCATTTTTAAAAGTTTAAATCAGTGGAATTGCTTTTGCTATATGATCACCTTAAGTTGGGACAAAGATGTAAACTGCCTCTTGGAAGAACTATTTGCTAGAACTCAGAACCAATTGTAAATAGGTTTTAACATGTAAAATAGTAAAATATTTGTTAATAATGTCCATTTAAAAATCAAATGTGTCCTTGGATTTTAAATAAATATAAGTTGTACTGATTTCTTGCTGTAAATAAATTGTTTGGCCAAAAGATATACAAGATGTCTATAAACTGGATGGATTGATCTGAAAGAAAAATTTGTTTAAGGTCATGTTGTGATGAGGTATTCTGTTAAATTGATGGTTGAGTTTGGGAGTTTTGTTTGTTTTCTTGCTGTTAAATTTGGTCGATATCTATTTTTATAACTTAATTCAGGAATTTTTATGTTTCCCAATTAAAAAAATATATTCATTTTGTAAATAATATAGCCTATTTTTAAGATGACTAGAGGTTACCGTTTGGTTGAAAACTCTTTTTTATTTATAATTTTTATAGGATAGTTTTAATAAAAGTTTGATGTGTGGTGATTGTTTGTTAATATTTTTATTTCAGGCTGAAAACTTTTGATAGCAAACAAACGCTTTAAACTCAAAACTATGCTGTTGAGCAGAATTGATGGTCATGCTGCGGTAGAATTCTTTATTAGCCATTGACATTGTATATAATATGTGTCAGCAATGGTCAATGAACCAACAGTTAATAGCAAACAAGTCACAAAAACAGCACAAATAAACTTACTAAAACACAATGTTCTTTTCTTTAAGAAAATCTTGAATCGAATAGAAGGGATTTTAGAAGAAAAAAATGGAATCATTTCATTTATTTACAGATTCGCCTAACACACTTAGATACATTACATAAATCACAGAGAAAATATGAAACTTATTTTTGGAACTAACAAAGTTAACAAAGGACAAAAATAAGCACCTGTGCAAAACAACAAGAACATGGAAAAATCATAAATCTCTCGTAGTATTAGAGATTTTGTAAAATAATTTCAAAGTTTCAAACATGATCTTAGTGTTTTAAGTTACAAATGATGTATTTCATGATTTTAAATTAAATTATTTATCTCCAATTTGACTATACTCACTGTATGTAAAAGTAATTTAAAAAAAAAGGGAAATTTCTATGAAAAACGTAAAGTCTAAAGTGTGTGTACCCTTTCTGGAGTAATTGAAGTGGCTCCCTTTTAATAGGCTTAAATAGCTCACTTTTTATTTAAGACCAATTAAATTTACTTATTCTGCAATGCTACTTTGATCAAAATGTTGTAGACATAAAGAATTAAACCTTTGATAAATTGGCAATGATTTTCACAGAGGCGCAACCTATTGTACAAATCCATCCAGTGTATAGACATTGGATACAATATAGCTTTTACAAGTTTTAAATTTCACCATATTATTATTTGTGGTATAAATATTGTATAAACAATATTATTGTATGTTAAGATTACGTATACTTTGATTGCATCATTATGATGGTTTTTAATATATTGGTATATTGTATGATGAGTTTTCTTGTCTCGTCACAAAGTATTATTTTCTCGTCTGAGCGTTGAACGCAGACACAGTGTTGCTTATTGACATAACATAATGTAAGTTTTGTTTTCCGCAGAGGTTTGTCATTTTAAATGATAATAGTTGGCTTTGCTGTTCAATGTGAATAAAACAAATTTAGAGGGGGTTGAAAAACATATACTTCTTTGTTATTGCTGTTTCAAGTTGAAAATTACATACTTTTTTTATTTAGGATCGAATACCAAGCTAAATTTTGTCACTCATAAAGATGCTCTTTACGAGACAATTTCAACTGTAACGTTAAAAAATTATGTGTAGCCGAGGCTAGAAAATGAGCGAGTAGAAAAGGCTTTGGTTGTGTGACGAACTATATTTTTTCCATACTGCATCATTCTTTCAGCTATCTAATTCACAACTAATTTTGTTAAGGTTCATGTTTTTTATAAACTAGTTTCCTAATCAAACACTTTTGTTATGCTGCATAAACAAACAGAATCTGATGTTCACAATTCATTCAGTTATTTGCCCTGTTTTGATGGTTTGAAAAATTATCAAATGAACACAAATTTATTTGAATGTCAATATGATAACACATTTATAATCGAAAGTATTTTCTTTATCAAAATCAGTTTAGACAAAGTTTACAAATGAGGAAAAATGTACATCTGATTTCCTGGACTCCAGCCATAGCCTCCTCTGATACAGGGCCGCGGTGAGACACAAGTGGCAATGCTGCAGATCCGGCATACTGAAACAGCTGTTATATTAATTCATAATGGAGCGATACACAATGTTTTTGTTTACAAGTTTGTTATTACCATGGCGATAGGCATGCTGGTGCGTTGCCACACACGAACGCGCAGCTATGTATTAGAGGAGGCTATGCTTCAGCCAATTATTTTGCACCATCACATGAGTTAAAAACAGCTGTTTTGCAGTATGACAAAACTAATTTTAAATAATAATAACTTACCTTGTACTTATGCTAATAACATGGGAAGGGATTAAAATACACAGTTATTACGTTTCTATCCCCTCAAAACACACATACAGGTCAAAATTAAATTAAAACTAACATTTAAAGGCATAACTCCTTTACACTTTAATTAGGATCTGAAATGTGTTGATTTGAAAAAAATATAAATAATTTTACTAAATGCCATGTAATTAAATTTCTGAAAGGTAACTTACATTATGACCTTAAGGATTACTTGTTTTTAAGTTAAAACCTTTTATTTATAAAAAAAAATCATTTTTATACGTTAAATGTAGTATAGATTTTTAATAGTGTCTCAAGAACACTTTAAAATAGTTTGATTTCGAAGTTATCGTAGATTTTTGTATTTTTAACCTAACACAATTTAATTCGTTTTTAAATATTTTAAGAAATTGTTTTATTTTTTCCTTTTTGAACATGTTTCTTATAAAAAATAAGTAAAAGTTTTGTTTGACAGAGTTGCTAACAAGACCCATGTGCTACAAACCTCTGCGGAAACGATAAAAATATTTATCTCACATGCACTTTCCGCAATTTTGGATTGTTGTGGTGATGCTGCCACTTTCTTGACCACTTCCTTACTGCAATTCCATATTATTATGCATGGCTCTTTTAATTTGCTTTTACAAAGGTGTATAATCATTTATTTACAAGTCATACAGTTAATGGTTATCACGTTTCTTTATGGGGTAAGATTCATTTTAAATTGTATATACGCATTATTGTAATATTTAATGTATTAAGTCTAGTATATTATGAGACGAAGGCAATCTTAGATTATCTAGGGCTGTTGATGGATATTTCTCCGCTTGGACAAGCGGAGCGATGTTGTTGTCGAAGGTGGTCAACGTTGGCGCACAGTGTTGTCGACTCGGTTGATATCACTTGTGTGGTGGACGGGAGGAGTCAAGTTTATAAGTGGTGGTTTTATTTACTCCAAACGTTTTTAGAACTGTTTTTGATACTTCAAAAAGGCTTAGGCGAGTTGTTTATTTCTCACTTTTTACTAGTTACATCCGTGAGTAATTTTTTGAGTTTATTAATTTTTTATATGGGTGGAAATTCTTCTGTTAGTCATCTTTATTTGGTTTGGTATTATCTTACGATTAATGTTGATGTTTTTAATACATTTTCCTAGTTATGATATTATAGTTCATTGATTTGCATCTTATATAATTTCTATTGTTATTTGGAGATTTTCATTGTATTGTTGTGGTGCGAAGTAATCAAAAGGTGCCTGACTGAAATTTCAATTTTTTACATCACAAACTCAAGCACATGTTGATAGTCGAGGTTATCTGCTATCGGTCTGTAGGCTATCAAATTTCTCCTTTTTGCTTAGCAAGGAAATTTAATAATTGTAGGCACGCTTGTAAAATAGATTGGCTTAGTTATTCTTCTCTCGCTTTGTCTAATAGTAATGCACGTGCGGAGGAATTATTTGTATTTTGAACTATAGGAAAATCTATTGGGATCAAATTAATTTTTTTAGTTACTAGTGCAATGATGTGTCGGCTGATTTTAGACTCAAGTTTATTGTCCTCCCCTGCTAGTTTGCCTTCAGATTGTTTAGTGATAGATTAGCTTAGATTTATCTTTAAGATTGCCCGAGCACAAATGTTTTCCTAATGTTTGTAGAAGAGAAACTGTGATATAATTTCTATTTAATATACTTTAATGTGTTTTCCTATCGAGTAGAGAGAAAGTTACCAGTTAAATACTATTGGCCACCGGACTCCGAGCTAGGTGTCGTGTGACTTAAGATTGCTATTGATGTCACTACGATTTTTAACACAAAAATAGTTCTATTTTTGTACTTTCTTACCAAATAGAAAAATCTTATAATTTTTATGTTATAGAAAATGTAATCGTTTTAATGTAATTTAGGATCGGAGAGAGATAATTTATTAGATTTTAATATATTAAATGATTACAATAAATGCTGTAATTTATATAAAGCCAGTCTTTTTTATTTATCTTTATTACTTACATGTGGTCAAATAGCTGTTGTATTGGTTCTGTCTTTACCAACACTTTATGTAATTGACTAACTGTTATTATATTGGTGTAGTAGATGAATAATAATTATTAGTTTTGCATCATAACTTGTGGTTTTATTCCATCTCCTGATAAAACGGAACAAAGAAAATGTTTTAATTGCTAACATTTGCAACAGTGTATAGTGTATAAATTTGTGTACATACCATCAAAGTATAATAGAAACTAGTAATATGGGTGTACCAGTACTCTCAAAGAGCTGCAAATTTTTTGTGAAGAGGTATCTCTAAAATTAATAGTTTGTGGAAAAGAAAATCATTCAGAAGATCATTAAATAAATTTAAAATGAGAGAGTGGTATGAATAAATGCATAGAACACTAAATGTTTCTATTAAATACAAGATTGTCCACGTTCACTGAGGACCAGCTGCGGAACTTGCGCCCAGGCTGGCGAGGTTCCCGCTGAAATAAAGCAGTCAGTGTGGCACAACCTTGTGGAAAGGACCGTAGTTATTGCTTTTGCGTTGCTAGCATTATATCTAAATATTGTATAACCTATACTGTGTGTGTATCGCCCACGAAGGATTCTAACATGCAAAATTTATTGACTGGACATTCTTTTTGGTTTTTGCTTTTTATATGGCACAACTATATATTTTATTGTTTGTTATTTTAGTTTATGTGCCTTTTAATAAATATGGACTCCCCATACCATATTTTTATCAGCAGTCCCATGATTCACTGTTATTGAAATAAACAATGGTTGGAAGGAAGGAAGGGACTGTACAATGATTGTAAATATTAGTTTAGTGTTATTTAACATTTCTAGTGTGAAAAACTGTGTTTGTGAGACCAAAAAAATTGAGTATTTTCGTCTCAGTACCCACAAATTTCATTGTGCGGGCTGGCCGGCCCAGCGATTTTGGACGTAATTTTTGTTGGATAAGACGGTTCTAAACACTTTTTCCGACCTGGATCCTCACTTGGGGTTAAAGGGTAAGATTTTATGTAAAAATAATTGGGGAAGGACCCACTGATATTCTTACACAATATTCTTCCAAAATGTTAATCAAAATAAGTGACTTCCAAAATCAATACACTGCATAAAGCCTAATCTTAATATGTTAAGATGACAATCAGTTCTGCATTACTTTCTGCCAGATATACAGGGTTGCTGAAAAGTAACTTGCACCCCTCTTTGACTAGATAACCATTTGAGATACCTAATTGAAATCGGTTTGTGGCAACCATCTTAGATACTAGGGGCTGCAATAAAAATTAGTAATTTTGAAATTTTTGCCCTTAGCGGGGGTAGGGGTTAGCTCGAAATTTTCAAGTGGGAAGTGTAGCCAATTTTGGTATCATTTCAAAGGTGACAAAACTAAAAAAATGCCAAAGAAAACTAAGGGCAACATTTTCAAAATCAACCATCATCATTGTAGCCCCTCATATCCAAACAGATTTCAATGATCATCTCAAATGGTTCAAAAGTTAAGGGGGGTGCAAGTTACTTTTCAGCCACCTGTATATACATCATGATGTGATGGTCTTTGAGGAGTATGAAATAGCCTTAACTTAACACTTTTTTTTACAAAGATGTATTTGACAAGTAAACTGTACAAGTAAATATCACAACTAACAGAAATTGTTCACTACTTGGCAAGCACACCTGGTGGAAACCGTTTCCAAAGTGCTTTTAATAAGTCCTGCATAGTATACACTTTATTAGATTACGATGGACATTTAGGGTTCCACGCTTCAAGCTTCTCCATAAAGGCGAGAACTGAAATGTCTGTTGTAGTCCAATCTAAGAAGCAACAGGCGAAGTCCAGAGGCTTTGTTCCCCAGCACAGATATTAAGTTCATCAGTATACCAACATTCTTGTCCAGTCGGAGTGTTATTTGCTCAAAATTCTTCTCTCTCATTTCTTCTCTTGCAATTTCATCACAAAAATTATCACAAAGGTGAAGAATGTTCATCAGGCATTTGTTCACCTAATGGAACAGAAACATTCATTATCGAAAGTATTTAATTTCAAAAATGGAGTTTTTGGATGGAGTTAAGCTAGCAAATTTTCTAAAATAAGGTCTAGAGGCTTAGGCTACGTTGCGCAAGCGTTAAGTTTTTTGTATTTTTAAGTTTTTTATTATTGGATGAGCAAGATATTAGGAACGAGTGGTTTGTGGACTGAGAAGAAGATGAAGAATATGCTCAAATCTTTAACGACTTGCTAAGACAACCTGAGAAATTTTTCCGGGACTTCAGAATGACGCCAGAGACTTTCTATTACATACTGGACAAAATAACACTAAGCAGACAATCGAATTTTTCAGGCAAGAATTCCCGTATCCATAGTACAGCACATCACTTCCACTTGACCCAATGTTCAAAGAATCAACTACTCTGAACTGATAACCTGCTACTTGCGCATGCTTGCAACTACAAAACAAATATTTTTTTTTCGGCGGGGGGTAAAGATGAATGAAGATGTTTTGAATTGAATTGAGTCCAAGCAAGTGTGCACTTGCTGGTGGCGGACAATGTGTCCGGCAATGCACAAGTCACCACTTAAACAGGTGTTAAAATTTCAGAATAATTACTTTAAACCATTTTAGAAATTATGAAAAGAGATCTTGGCTTAATGGTAATTCAGTGAAGTTTTTTTATACTTACAGGGTGTCTTGTAGATGGTTGATCTTCCTGTAAATTAAAAGAATTTGTTACTACATTTTCACTATGTAAACCACAGACAAGTAGGCAGATGAACCTTTGTGTTTAGATGTTTTCAACCCAAAGAATCTGATGATTTTCTTTTCAATCACTTTTAACAATGCAATCTGTTTTAGAATACAGTAGAAACCCTCATATCCGCCATCCGGCCATCTTGAAACCGAACCTCAGTCGGATAGTTATTTTGGTCACACAAACCAACCACATTTTGTGAATTTACAAAAATTAATAATGTGATCAAAGGCCTTAGTATAGGTCGGCCGGACAGATAGCGACCTGCGCGAGGATCCATCTAAGCGGCCGACCAATAGTGAAATATGCATAAGCCAATTAAAAATATAAAAATGGAATAGGACCCACAACACTTACCTTGGCGGGGTGGATATCAACAAAACACTCTGATGTGACGGAGCTGAGGAAAACACTGTGGAGGTGGATCACTTGATGGAAGTCTTGCGTTCGGTCCAACTCTGCGCAGAGACGAGAGAAGTGACACGTGATGACGTCTTGGTGTAGGTAGCATTGTAAGTTGCCGACCAGGTAAAGCAGCATGTTGTGCAACGACCACACATTGGGTGGTAACCTGTCCACGAGGCAAATGTATCAGTTGTAAATCTTGTGTGATAGGCTGGGTCAACAGGGTAAAATTTGTGATAAATATATGTACAATGGAGACACTAAGATTAATTATTCTTCCTGGACTCAGGTGTTTTAAAATGGCTTCCAGGATATGTTCATAGACAAAAAGAATGAAATATAGACTGTCAGCCGTGCTGCGGTTACCATGGTTACAATAGGTTCCGGCGCACACTGCTGTTGTTTACGTAGCGCGTACGCTGTAACTACCGTGGCGCTCCTAGTGGTGTGCGCCAGAACCTATGGTAAACGCAGCACAGCTGACGGTCTATATTTAATTCTTTTAGTCTATGATATGTTACACCTTGATTGAACTGGAACTGCTGATAGGTCAATAAATTATCAATCAAACCATAAGTTGTGTTTGACTTGGGCGTAAGGTCAATAAAAATAACTGGTTATATTCAGTGGTGGGCAGCTGCCTTTGCCCCTCCTAGTGTCAGTGGAACAATAGAAAAATAGTCTAAAATTTCAATAATTGTTATGAACTATCTAATCCCAATTACTAATAATTTTTGCTTTGACCAGGGAAATGGATTTCTTCTCCTAAATAAAAGGAAAGTGCCATTTTATTAGGACTCTGATTTAATTTTTAACTTTTTTCTGGAAAAACACTGTTTCTCAAACTCTGTACCCTTCCGGTCCATATTACACATAGTTTGTGGGACTGTACTGTATATAAAGATCACTTGCCTTGTGTCCTTCTTCTTTACAATTTCCAACCAAACGTGATGCAAGTTTAGTTCGGCCATCTTGACCTGCAGAAGGAAGTTGAACAGTTTGTCGTAAACGTCCAACTCGTCAGCCTTAAACAAGAGATGAAGTGGCCAAGGAGGCTCATAATGCAGCGTCATCTGTTTCCAAACTGTGGCTGGAAAATAATTCCGCATTAAATTAGGATTTATCGTCTACAGAAAATATTGAAGTCAAGGTAAGATAAAAACAACTAATTTAGATGTTGGACTTAAGCACTAACACAAACTATTACCTGAAACATACCTCTTGTTACATCCTGTTTCAGTAACGTTTAGATATTTTTAATAGATAATTATTTTTATTATTTAGTTGTGTTGAACACAACATGAGTTGTATATTAGGCTACATTACTACATAAATACCAATGTATTGTTTCTCCTTAACTTTTAACATTATCAGCTGTTTATCTAGCTGTGCTGTTTATTTAAAGTCCAGAGACCTCGGACAGCTGGGACAAGTTTTGAATTACACCTTCAGGTTCGAGCCAGTTACCTTCTCTAGGCAAGCATCATAATAATTAGTTATCCTTGTGTATGAGTATAGGTTTGGCACCTTAAAACCCACGTGTAGGCTATTTATTATAGTAAATTAATTTATACTTACAGTTTGGTTGAGCCATTGGATGTTTGTCTTTCAACGGGACCTTGAATGAGAATTTGTCAACAATCGTGTCACTATTCAGATTGACGTTTCGAATGGACATGTGCAATATATTGTTCAGATCTGAAAACATTAAACTTTAGGTAAAGTGTATATTTAACCGTGCGTACGCAAACATGTTTACGGTACCTACAACTGCAAAACGTGTGTATGTTATTTGTATATATTTCCGTGTGTTCGTGTGTGTATATATAAACTGTAAATAGTCGACAAACATCGTTTGATGTGATTTTTTAAATTCAAGAATGCTGCTGAAGATGAGCTGTAAGTAGCTCGAAACATGTATAGCATATGTTAACATCTGACACCTTCAGGCAAAAGTAAGTGAATCTTACCTATAGTAAAAAATACTAGGGTTGCTTTCAGAGAGGTGAAAGCCAGTTGAGCGGAACAAACTTGATTTGATATTTGTATAAGTAACTAAATGTAAAAAAGTCAATAGATGTACTAATGCTGGTTTTATTGATTAAAATTATAATAATTCAGATTTGTTTTTACTACATCTTGTTATTCAGATCAGATACCTCTTCCAAAAGTGCATTATGGTAGTTTTGACCAGGAAAATATTACAGTAGTTGGAATCTGGTATTAACATCCAAAAAGGGCATTAAAGTATAAAAAAGAGAAAGGAAGTTTAACATTCAAATTCAACTGTAGCCTACAACAAAAACATTGGACTTCATTTTTCACCCTTACAATCGGTTAAAGTAGGCTCTATATTAAAGTATAAAAAAAACAGTAACTATTAAAAAAACCAGTATCTATATAATTAATACGCTACACGAAAGTTTGTCGGTTGAACTCCTCCGCCATTTCTTAACCGATTTTATCCGTTGACGTCTCATTGGAAAGAGCGTGTCGCGTAGATTTGCAAACTGGCCTTACATTTTTGAAAAAGTCCCTTGGGCTCTGCCCCAGTGGCTTTGAAAGTTCCCATGTTATCCTTATGAAGAACATAATTGTTTACATTTTGATCAGCTGTATAATTTTATTGCTGTTATTTACTTTTTTATTCAATGAAACACATTGAGTACATTTATTTACTATTTGAGTTTGTGTAAACATAACCCCCAAGACGGATCGTGTTAGTATGGTTGTATCTTGAATTTGTGTATTTATCGTTGTTTTGTGTCGCTATGATGGATTGTGTTAGCATGATTGTAACTTAAATTTGTGCATTTATCGTTGTTTTGTGTAGCTATAATTTGTTTATTATTTGTTATTTATTCCTTTTAAATGTCTCTGACGCAACGACAACGAAACATAGACAGGAAGCGCAATCGTGATAACGACCGCAGCTACAGAACAGTGGCGCGTAAAAGGCTTAACTCATCACAGTCTGAACCTGAACCTGGACACTATTAGGTTACAAATGCGCCCTTACACTACCCCAAAACGACTTTTCGTTCTCAATTGGCCCTCTATTAATGACCTGTGTTGCCTGGACAGCGAGGCATTTTGAGAAGGAGAGAACCGTCCGGAATGCCTTAGGTTTATCAATAACGAAGATAAACAGGGTCTGAGTTACACAACGGTAATATTTGAGTTGATCTTTTAAACTCATTGTAAATATGACTGTTATTCAATCTTAAATAACTCCTGTAATACTTTGTTATTGCTCGAATTCGAGCAACATGTACACTAGTTAAAGTATTACAACAGGAGGGGAAATTTGACATTTAAATTCAACTGTGCAACATAAACATTGGTCTTCATTTCAACCCCTGCAATCGGTTAAACCATAGATAAAACATGGTTAAACTCAGCTTTCTTTGCTACCTTCCCCACATGCCTAGATTAGATCAGTGTTCAATCTGCGTTTCATTAATAAGTGTAATAACTTACTGCACCGTCGATGTAATTCAACATAATATAACCTGTGATGTATTATCGGATTAAATATAGATTTCGATGCGGTTCGATATATCGCTTATTAAATCCTGATTTCTAACATTGGCTGTTTTTAACCAGCTGGCAACACAAATAGGTTCCAAAGAAAGTAGTCACTGGTCCGTATCCCTCCGCTCCTTGTTTATGCTCCGCGCATTGAGAAAGTAGTTCCGTATATTTTCTCGATTTTCAGTGAATTTTGCGCCTTAAAAAAATGTTTTATCGGCATTTTCTTGTATATTAAAATCATAGGAATGGTTTAAGAACGTTTAAAAGAAAAGTCTAGAAAGTTCAGAAATACCATAACGGTACTCTTGTTTACATTTTTTTTTTTTGTAAACAAAAAACTGTCATATGGCTACTTTTGTCCCATAAGCCTAATGTTAAAATTTGGAAATTTTATGTTCGTTTTACATTGCATTAGCATTATCTAATTGATATTTGTTTGTTTAAAAACCATCTCACTATTAGTCTAAGTAATTTTGTTAAGTTTGGCTGAAATGCGTTCAGCCGTTATTGAGTGATGTTTCTCTATTTGTTGCATTGAAGTTGATCCCAAAGAGCTACGCTCAATTAAAGGTGTCAAGGCTGATATAAAATTAATTATTTAGGATTATAGCCATATAAAAAAACCATAGCAAAACTTTGGATGCAATTACAGTATCTTATCAAGATAATTAGAGGATAAATCTGCAATTAGATAAGATATCTTTGCAAACCAGCTTGATCGGACAGTGGGAAAAGGGTTTTATGGGGTGGAAATGAGGTTTTCCCAGTTTTGACCCTCTACCATAAAAATTTGTAATTTCTTTCTAAAACATTTTGTAGACCTTAAAAACAACTAATTTAGTATATTGAGGCGATGTTGTATGCTAAATGGTTACGGAGAAAATTTAAAAAAATTTATTTTTAAATTCTCGTGTTATTTTGATGGAGAAAAATAAACTGTTGTAGTTGCTCATTTATGGATATATTTTGATCAAATTTGGCAGTGTTTTTTTTTTTCATTTCATACTTATTTACTGACATTTTCCTTAAAAAAAAAAAAAAAAATTATTTACCATCCATATAGCAGCTAATTTCTGTTAACCTAATTGCTCATTGAACATAATTTTACTCAAGAAAGAAATCAATCTGACATTTTAAAAGAAATATTTGAGTGAAATTCAAATCTGGCAAATGGAAATTCACTTAGTCTGCAGGTTTTGCTGAGGGTTTTTTTGCGCTGTAAAAGTGTGTTGTGTTTCTTGAACCAGGGTGCTTGGTATCCTAACTAAATCCTTAAAACCTTGATTATTATGTTCTACGTTACATCTTTAACTATTTTGTTTATAATCTAATTATTTACCTTGACCAGTGCGGTTGTTCATGACGGCCTTCAGTAGAATGTTGTTAGCCTTCTGCAGGAAAACTACAAACAGTTCTCCTCGACCAAGAAGGAAGTAGTCCTTGATAAGCTGAAGCTCTCCTCTTAAATTAGCTTCATCTTTTGCCAGCAGAAATAGATGCTACGGAAAAACAAACTATCAACAAACAGTAGTAGTCCTTAACTGCTTTTCCTGATTAACCTTGTACTCTAATTTTCGATGACAGACTATAACTTCTCATTGAAATCTTGGCAATCTTAATCTTCTCAAACTAATACTCACAAATCACAATACGTAACAAATCTAGATAGATATCACATATTTTTTTACCTGTATGTAAAAGAAGTTGACGTCAAAGAAGTAACATTAATATTCCTAAAGTTTATCTTAAATTATTTTTGATAATACTGTGCAACCTTTACAAAAGAGTTGGTGTGTTGAAGGAATATAGGAGATACTGTATATAATAATCTGTTTAATTTTAGGTGATTCGATATGGAGTTCTTAGGCAAATTCTTTCAAAGTGTATTTTAGTCCTGCTTTGTAATCAAGAATCAAGAATCTTTATTGCATTTCATCTCAGAAACATTTTTCTGTGATGGTCATGGTACACTATGAACTGAATTGTGTTGAAATATATATTGAATTTAGATTTGAAGGATTAAAAGTTTAGAGTCCCAACAATTTGGCCAAAACCAGAGGAAATTTAGAGAGTCCAAACTTGTATCAAATTTAAGAAATGATACGCCCGCGGTTTAATCTGCTTCAATTACCTGTGTGACACATGACTGAATTTTCTCTATGACAGATTCCAGATTTGACGGCAAATCCAGTGCTGAAACGTTTTGAAGCTCCTTCAACTGAGCCAGTAGAGACGACTCCATCTTGTCATACAGAGATTGGTACTTTACAATACCAGTGCCTGAAATCAAACTGTGATGACACAACGGCTTAATACTAGAGACTTAAGTTTTCAGTTGGCAGGTATCAGGCATTAATTTGTTTAGTCCACGTAACTTTCGTCATAGAAACTTACCTTAACAAAACCAACAAATCCTGGAGTCAAAGATGAATAATTTAGAAGCCAGGACTTGTGAACAACGAAACCGGCTCATGTTAGAACATCATGTTTATAATATAGGTTATGGTATGTGTACTGTATTTATTAAATATTGAACCCCATTGAATTTTGACAATACTGTGTACAGGTACAAGATCTCTTAAGCCTCTTTTTAGACCTGATCATAAAAAAATGTAGTGCAAAAATAGTTTGATGGATGGATACAGTATCTATGTTATCAGTATATAATAATAGTAGGGATGGACGAGATTGAATTTTTAGTTCGAGACGAGACGAGACGAGATTTTTTATTTCTCATAAAATTTCGAGACGAGATCGAGACGGGATTTCCCTTCTCATACACAACGGGAAATGCACGTTCAAAATTTTTACCTGATTTTGTAACATTGTTAGATGACTGTTTAAATACAAAAATAATGATAATAGGCAAGAATATTTACAATCTTTTATTAAAAAACATCAGCATAACATTTTTTTATTAATTACGCCTAACTTATTAAAAATGCCTACGATTAGGAAACATAGTGATATCAGTTAGGATAGAGTTCAACTTATCCTAAAATAAAATAAATCATAAAATAAAAGCAATATTAATTTTTATAAAATAGTTACTTGTTTTGACTTTTTATAGTAATAAAACATTCCTCACACTGCTTACACTTAAACTTCTCAAATTTAATTAAAGTAATATTATTAAAATAATTAAAGTAATATTTACATTTATAGAATTAATTAAATAAGAACGCCTTCGCAAAGGAAACGCAACTACAACACGCTCCTGTATTGCGGGTATTGCATTGACTTACTGCAGGCGTTTTTAATTATTTTTTATTTTTTTATTTTTTTTTTTTAATTCTCGTCTCGATAAAAATCTCGGCCAAAAAGAAATCTCGTCTCGTGTAACGAGATTTAAAATTTCCCGAAAATTTCCCGAAATTTCGAGACTTGACCATCCCTAAATAATAGGTTTCACTGGAATTAAGGAATAGTTTTTAAATACTTTAGTTCTGTCAGTCCTTGAATCCCCTACAACGCAAGTTTGCAGGGGATGAATTTGAACGGATGGTGTATTTGGCCTCTAGGGACCTCAAAACGAAAAAAGTAAATCGATCCTAGGTCCAGGTCTTACCATGAGTACTACGGTAATAGCTAATTAATACCAAGGCAAAAATGTGTTTCAGATTCCACTTTAAACTGTAGGTCCCTTAGTTGCCATTAGCTGTATGGGCTATTAATTAACAGCTGTGTCCAAGGAATATGTCGGCCTTAGTCACTAACAAGACTACAAGATCGCGCCACTCATCCTACACTCATCTCCATACATACTTGGCTCCATACCTACTTTGTATGGTCGCCATTTCATTGAAAATTATTAATTATTTAAGTATTCCCTATATGGGAAATTTGCTTAAAGGAGCCAAACAAGATTTACCTACCTAACTTTTCATCCCTGGGGTCCTTGGACAGAATCACCACCGTAGATCCGATGAACTTGGTTTTCTCAGGAACTGAGGGTGAAATATAACAGGGAACCATGTCTTGAACAATCACATAGTCTGGTGCTACCCCTTTCTTTAAGTCAGGCTGGAAATAGTTACATTTGTAACAAGATAACAGTTTACATTTGTACCAAACTCCATTAAAGTTATAAAACATTTATGACAGTTATCGTATCAATGAAGACAAGGGAGCCCAATCAGTTTATTGGGCATCAAACTGCATTAAAATGTAATATATTAATCTACTAAAATATCCATGTTGCTGAGTAGTCACAGTTCTCAACTAGTAGTCAAAACATTCTGCTGTTCGATCATGAGAAAAGTCTCACTTTTTGATGGTTTAAAACTTCACCCAGCTATATTTTCTGGCTAGTCAGCTGATCTAGGCCAGTAACACAGTTACACAAGTCATCATCTCACTCAATTCTACACTCATCCTTGTCTAGTAGTGAACCATTCTCAACTACCTTGCTATACACACTCTCTGCGTGCCCCTGACTGTCCAGTGTAGACGAGCTAGTGTTTTGAAGGTCTTGAGAACATTCTTGTATGAAGAACTCCCTGTACGGATCCATCAGCTGACCGTACAGCAAGAAACTAGTCAGCTGTTTCAGCATCACCATGTGACAACACTGCATGATCCTAAAACAATAGCTTAGTAACTCGTTTATACAATTTTACACGTTAAATTTCATTACCAAAGTTAATCAAATTTGCAATACAGTAAATCCAAAATATATGTCGTACTGAATTTTATCCTTCCTAGACAAGAAAAAAAATTTAAAATGAATGAACTTTTTTTTTTAGGTTGGCAGGCTCTTTTAACCTTGCAATTTCCCATCCACATAGACTAACCGCCCGTATGAGGATCGTATACAGGAAAGCAAGGAGTGAGCCGGTACAGTACAAAGGGGATCTGTACTGATAAAATGTTTTCGGCAGTGACCAGGATCCGAACCCACGACATTTTTTTTTTTTTTTTTTTTTTATAAAAAAGAGGTTGGCGGCCTCTTTTAACCTTGCATTTGCCCGTCCACATAGACTAAGCGCCCGTGCGTGGATCGTTAACAGCAAAGCAAGGAGTGAGCCGGTACAGTACAAAGGTGAACTGTACTGATAAAATGTTATCGGCAGTGACCAGGATCCGAACCCACGACATCGCTGCCTTGGGCCCGAAGTCCGCGACGCTACCGACTCACTTAAATTAAATTGAACTTAATATCAATTGAAAACTCATTTCAGTTTATTCTACCCGACAACTTCAAACCAAATTTCATCAAAATCCGACCAAAATTACTTGAGTTATTGTGTCCACGGACACAAATATATATTGGCTATATACAAAACAATTTGAATGAATAGTAATTTTAGTCTCTGAGGACATCAACATGAAACCTGGGCTCAATGTACTACCGTGCCACCTACGGTGATAGCTACTTGCCTATAGAGAAATTCGCTGAAAACAACATACTACCTTGCCATGGCTTCATCCACCATTTCAATGCCAGAGGACTGATGTTGATAGATAAGTTGTAAAATCTTGCATCCATGAAGCTGACGAGCAACAATCTGTAAAGTTATTTTTATTTACTACTGGTGTTTTAATGCTTTAACAAAGGTACTGTCAAATGTTCTTCAGATATATTGCCTATAATATTGTAGGCCTAGACATATCGTTATACGGACTGTTAAGTACAGTATCACTATCACAATTGTCTGAAGGTCGCTGGTTTGATTCCAACAAAAGGTATGTCCAATAATGACTGACCGTGGTGTGTGGAACAGTTCCTTACAAAATAACATCAAAGTTCCATGTAGGTGTAGATAAACAACAACCAAAACCAATACAACTTTTTGCTGAAAAAATATCTAGTTGATAAGCTATTAAAAAGTAGTTGTAAAGATTTGCTTTAACGGTGGAAAATATGCAAAAGTTATATTTTATGACTAATAATATCTTTTGAACGCTATGGACTTTCATCGTATATATTTTTTTAATTCTAATCTTATATAAATTGAAAATACAGGATGTTAATGTACAAGTGAGGATAAGAAAAATAAATTGTGAAATTCCCTATAAGAACTACGTTCCACAAAGAATCCACCCATGTCATTGGCCCGGCCATGACAGAATCTATACAAAAACGAATCATGTGAATACTTAGTACTTGGTTTGTACTAAGTACCTCAAACCAACAAAATTAGTACCTCTTCCAGAACTGAGTTATTAATTAATTACTGTACAGGTTCCAGGCCAGTGACCTGCTAGCCTGGCTATGCTTGAATTGGCCCTCATGTTATCCCATCATTTAATACCTAGTTCGTACTATTTTGAACCTCCTTTTAAAAAAATAGGTTCCTCAGGGGAACTTCCGCTAGGAGTCAGAAGAAAATCTTAAATGTAAGAATAGGTTGATATGCACATCAAATTAAAGGTCTTTATTAGACAAATACAATGCCGCAAACTTGAGTTCAAAAGAACAACTGAGTAAAAAATGACAAGCAAAGATTCAAAATTACAAATTAAAGTAATCTTGAATGGCTGTCATTTTTTACTTGGTTGTATTTTACTAACAATGGTCTAGGTAGTTTTATGTGCATATCAACCTACATACATTGATACCCCTGAGGGGATAGCATATCACTGAATAATGTTTTAAAATGCTTCTTATTCCCAGTGACTTTGAAGCAAGTTTTGTAGCTCATCTTATTATTGTCAAAATATTCAGCTGTTCCGGGACTTTTCACCAACCCTATATAATAGTCTTGACTAAAGAACCTGATTGTATAATACATCTCACCCTTATTCTTCATTCATTTTCCTCTTAAAACACCTATGTGAGTATAACCTAATATACCTGGTTGATGATAGAATTTAGAGTGATCAGTAGGGGTGTGTAAGGAGCTACTTGTGCTAGGATTCCTGTAGCTGTTTGATGAGGATCCTGTAAAGCCTCCTTTTCTACTCTCACTAAATTCCTGCGATAAGATTCCAGGCTGTCGTAAACCCCGTTGCAAAATGCTCGTAGGTACATTCCAGGTGCAACCTCGACTCCATTATCTGCAAGTTTAAAAGAAACACTCGGTATGGAGTTAGCTAGACCAAACTTGGTAAGATGTTTAAATATTGGGAACCAGTGGAATGTTATAGCCTATACAATTTCTTGCTTTAAAAAACTTGTAGGCTACTTATGTATGTGTCTTAGTGCCGCTTAGAAATATAATTACTCACCCAAAACAATTGTTTCATCTCCAAAATGTGGTACTTTCTTTAAAAACTGTTGTATTGTTTTATAATTATCTGCTATATTTATAATCTGTGACAGCATGTTTCTTTCACATGGATGGAAGTCAAATGATGATAAAGGTAGTATTCCTTCCTGAAAAGAAAAGAAAACAATTTTGGTAGAGGTTCAGTTATAACAGGGGGTCACATATGTCTGACAAATAAGTGATAAGTAATGTATGTGACACAATTAGCTCTTAGAGTGTGTTGACCCACAATGTTCTTAAAAGCTAATAGCAAATCATAATTTTAATAGACCCTTGAAAAATATGTAAATATTACAAGTAGGCTAACAGATTTTCAGGTGCCAAAAAGATTTTTATTCACGTGGAAACATTATCAGATGACGTTTGCATGGTGTTTTAGTAACCAACTTCGTCCTAAAAATATTGTAGGCCCTGGGTTATAGGCCAATTGATCTTTAGAATAGTTAATACTATGAGTATTTATGGCAGGCCAAACAAGTTATAAATGTTCCAGGTCGCCATTTCATAAGTATTAAAAAGTATGTGTGTATAAGTTTTTGTGTATGTACTTTACACAATTAGTTTGAGTTTGATTTAACTTTAGGCCTAGCCCTATTAATATTTTTTGCCCTAAGTTAAAACATCAACTCGTCAAAGATCATAGTAGCCTATAATATAGGCCCTACACTGACTAAGTTATAAGTTATGTGCGTGCCTAATTATATTTTTTTAATGACGATGAAAAGTAGAGCTCTACTGAAAGGATGTTAAATTATTTGGTAATAAGGCATCGTAGGCCTTGAAAGTTTTAACTTCTAACTTAGTCAGTGTATATTATAGGCTAAGTTACTATGATCTTTGACGAGTTGATGTTTTATCTTAGAGGCAAAAAATATGAATAGGCCTAAGTTATATCAAACTCAAACTAATTGTGCTTAACTCCACGTTCAATGACCATGATTAAATTTGATTAGGTCCGATTTTGACTCGTAGCAACCAATTAAATTATTGAGTCGGGTCAGTTTTTCCAAAAATTTAAATAACGAAGCTATTTAACAAGAGTTAATAGGGTTTTTGGGAACACTTCCATATCTGTTGGCACAAACAACCGAATGAAAATATCGATCAATATATCCATTATTCGATATCATTTGGTTAGTTAGGCTAACCTAACTAACCAAACGATATTTCGAATTAAACAATAGAAGAATCAATATTACTCATTCGGTTGTTTGTGCCAACAGATATGGTAGTGTACCCGGGTTTTTGGGCAAACTTACATTTAATATTCTATTTAGAACTTTCCCTCCAACACCACCTAATGCTAAAATTATATCATGAAGCATTTTGTTCACTGGTGTTTGTGGCCTAGTTTTCATATGATAATTCACAGGTTAGAATTTGTATCAATGGTTTTCACGTAAAAATAAAAAAAAAACTGAAAATAGGCCTAGCTTTCAGCATTTTGATATTATTTTAGGCTAAAAGTATGCAATTTTACTTAAAAAAATCGAACTGACATTAGAATAACAAACATGAACAGGACAAACAAAACAAGACAGACAAGAAGACGATGGATTGTTTGTTTACTTTACTTTTACTTACTCTTATTTTCAAATAAAGAAGAGAAAGAAGAACTAATACAAACTTAGGTCATTAAGCTGACCATGAAGCTTTGTAAAAAGGATTTTTTGGACTAGCATAGGAAGGAAACTTTCGTGTTGTAGGATATACTTCTGCATAATAACGTGGGAACAAGTGGTAGCTACAGAGACATTAACCAGGATCGACCACAAAACGCGGTTGGCCTATGAGATTACTGCCGTGCAATACAATACCTAACTTATATCCTTCATGTCTATTAGCGTCAAGCCAACATCTTATCTGACACATAAAATGCCAAGTTATCTATTCCAAAATCTCCATCTTTAAAGGCAAAGGGAGCTGCTTTCTAATTTCATAACTAGCCATGTTTAATTTTTGGATGGCAGAAGAATCATATTTATCATACGGTACTGTTTGGTTTAATTTATTACATTGCCTTTTAATACCTACCGTTCGAGCAATTATTAGACTTTTCTCCACATTATACAATTTACAGTATTTTGGTTTGAGTATAATGTTGGTGCTGACTGCTGACGGTTGTCAACTAAATTTTTTAGCGGATTTCTCCTATTTAGAGAACTGGGTATCAGAGGACAAGCAATTTATAGTAATAGAACAGTTTTATTTGCTTGATATATTTTAAAAACTGGTTTAACTACCAGAAACAAATCTTAAACAAAAACAACCTCTACAAAATCCAAGAAACCTCAACATTTCTTCTTCAGCAGTCCAATTATGATAGACCTTAAGGGCAATTATTTAATCTTTGGCTCAACCAATCTCTATGATATGTAGGGCGGAAACATTTCTAGGATTTAAAGTGATTAGAACCATAGATGTATGTTTTATTGGTTTTATCTATGATAAAACATACTCCAGAACCATAGACTGACCAACTGCATTGACTATACATATAGTGTATAGTCAATGCCAGCTCTTTTATCTAGGATAGAAGAGAAAAACTGCCACCCTCTTTTATTCTCTTCCTGTTGTCTTTATTATCCTATGCCAACAGCAAGTAAGTGAATTGAAATAATGAAAACATAAACAAGTTGTGAAAACAAAGTGTGATGTTTGGTTTTTTTATAACCAAGATAGGCATTTTGGGATGTATGAAAATTGAACAACTACTTTAGAGCTGGTAAATGGTAAGGAAGTCATTAAAATAATACCTTAAATTATACTACACTTATTCTCCATTCCTCAGAAAATAGAAAATGTATACAGAACTCCCCTAAATCACTTGAATAAATTTACAAGATAACTTCATAGGGTAATTATGTGAGTAACAAAAGAGTTTTAGTGTTTTACTATGCCAAGCTATTTACTTTTAAAACTCTAGTAAATATTAAAACGAGTAAGCCATTTATAATTTAGCTACTTTAGTAGATCTGCATCAGATCATTTTTAGAACTATGCCAGAATGTGTATGTATGAATTCCTGAATCACATTACCCGATATGCACTCTAAAATGGGATTGTTCTCCTAAAATAATTTATATGGTGGTCGGGCGTTTAATCTTGCTGTGTGGGTCATGTAAATCATAAATATGTGCTTGTATGCATAAAAATCTCATTTAAAATTATTATTCATTAAACAATCAACAGATTCTTTACCTACCTACCTACTTTGTTCTTTCAAGTTTAGGAGTGTCATGCAACCTAACAAGCCCCATTATCAGCCCTTTATCAAGCCCCATTTCACTACCTTAATGCACCCAGCAAGAGTGTCCTATTTTATAGAACTGACAATAATTGATGACAAATTCTGCAACCTTCATTTGGTATACCTTTTTACTTTTTAGAAAAATAAACAAATTTTAGTGTGTCATACATCTTAAAAGAGTTACTAACTGAGGATAGTAGGTTGGAACTTGAAATGAATTTAAGCCCATTAAACATCTAATTTCTTCCCTATCATCTGCAATATTGGAATCCCTTAAACTTGTTCTTTTCTGATGCAGGATTGATGCATTATAGTATAGCCTACTATGAGTGATAAAAAAAATCCAACGAACAAGGATGGTAAAGAAAAGAACAAAAAGAACCTACAAGAAAAGAGAGAAAAAGACAAGAAAGACGAACCGTCTGGTTCTAAAAAAAGCGTTAATTGGGATGAAGAGAATGTGGAGGCAACCTTACACCCTGCGGATAAGACCTACGGCCACATGAAGATAGACGAGTCCAAAACACCTTACGAGAAGATACGACCAGAGGATGGAAAAGGAGTTGATCCACGGGAATTAGCGGCTAAACTAGAAGCAGAAACTTCCAGAAACAGGGAGTCTCAGGAAGAACAACAGCAAAAGTCGTTTAAGGAGAAAAGAAAAGAACATTATTCAGAGTATCATGAGTTAAAAAAGAGACAATCTCAACTACTAGATGATGAAAGTGATGATGACAACGAAGAATCAAATAACAACAAAACAAGTAAACAAAAAGGCAACAAGAAATAGTTTGGTGGAACTAAGAATGTGTAAAGAAGAAAGTGCTGAACAGAAATCTTACAATGTATTGCTCAATAAATCAGTTTTGAGTTATTATCTAGTCTTATTGTTGAAGCCATTTTAAAGAAGTTAAATTAACATTTACAAATTTACAATCATCAATTTACACGAATTTGCTTATACATTTGTCTTGTATTCTAATACGCTAACAATATCAATAAAATATGAGCAAATGTAGGAAGAGACTGTTTATTTTTTATTTTTATATTCTCCAGATTGTTTTCTAAAGAGTAAAATACCCTTAGTAAAATGATATAATTCATGGAGGAAACAGAAATTCTTTTAAACGTGTTCAAAGAATTGTGTATTGCAAAGTCACATTTTCTATCATAGTAGCCTACAGTAGACTACCTCTTATCCGGACACTCTATATTCGGAAGAAGTGACATCTCTTAAACTGGACAATTTTTTCACCACATTGGTTTAACCAGAGTAAGTGGGCGGTACTGAAACGACTCCTTTTGTGGGAAACATTTGGGACCAGTGATTATTATCATGTGTGTCTAGTCTGCATTAGAGTTAGACATTAGACGTTCCTAATTTAATGAGTTTTTAACTTCGGGGTTGTCGATTTAACAGGAAAACCTGGATCAAATCAGTTAAAAATGTATAGTAATTTTTAAAATTTATTTACACCAGCATCGCAGTAAAATCGTGATCATTTTTCTTGATCACAGCATCGCCTTATATGGTCTTCTGTGATTGCTATTTTATTACAACATTTAAGGACATTAATAAACAACTAACGAAAGAGACTACACGGAACATAGTAGCCTAAGTAATTGGGGCTATTGGCAGTTATTCTGAATTCCCTACACCTATAAATTATCTTTATTCCAGTTTATTAACTATTTTCTGTTTGACCAATTACCCTGATGATAATAGATAAAAATGGTTTTTAAAGAGTGATACAACAGTAATTCTAAACTACTTTATTATAAAATATACAATTATATATAATATTCAGCATCAATGGAGATATTTGAATTTTTTATGATTTAAATCCAGGCCTTGCTCAAGAGTCAGTCCTCATTCATATTTTCACACCAACTATCAGAATCTGAGACTAAACCCTGTCCCAAATGCAGCCCTGGTCCTTTCTGCCGCCACACTGCCCATATGGAATCCCTCATCTGTATCTCCCTGGAAAAAAAAAACATTTCATTGTAGCTCATTGATTTTAATATATTTAGTGATTTTAAAATAATATATCATTTGCACATAACATAACAGAATTTAGGAAGGATTATTGTGAAGAAGAGGTCCACCCTCCCCTGCACTGAATTGAGGTGTATGGCATACTTTTCCCATACCATCGTTTTTTGAAACAAAGATTTGTTAAAAATAGGGGTTTTGTGGAATGAAATATTTGAGGCATATTCTGTTAGTTTGAAAGTGAAAAAAAACTTTGGAAGTGAATTGGCAGAAAAGAAACGAAAGAATTTGTTGCTTTGAAACCCACCAACTGTTTGTAGTCTCGGCCCCCCGAGGGGGGCTTGGGCGAGGCTATGATGGCCTTACGTCCGACCTCAGACTTGGCTGGCCACGTAGGGAACATGGCCGGGTCTATGGGCAGAGGAGGCTCGGCAAAGTAGTCGTGCTTCAGTGCCTCATCTGCGGTGATCCTCTCCACCGGGTTGTATGTGAGAAACCTGCAAAGAATTAAACATAGAAGAGATCACAAATTGAAAATAAAGACGTTTGATTAGTACACTGCTGTGAAAAACACATACCACAAGTTGAAGTTATAGTACATTGTTATAATACAAAAATCATAGTTGAAATGGCATTAAAACATAGAGTTAAACGCTTGTTTGCCTACAGTTGTCATTCAAAATGGCGTTTGGTTAACTGTAATTAGTTTGAAAAAAGCTGATTTTTCAACACATTGCCCAATACTTTGCTCAATCTGAATGACAACTTAACCAACTAAACTTTAGGCCTTCCAGTGGATAAACAATTACTTGTGACAGCAATACTACTTCCACTAAATGTTTTTTGTGAACCAGTAGATCTAATATTTAAAAAAATGTGGTCTAAAGATCAAACTGTTTACCTTTGTTTTGGCTCAAGGATTGTTCACTTATAGTTGACTGCATACCAAATAAAGTTCTGATAATCCACCTTTAAACCTAGTGAAATATAAAAAATAAATAGATGGCAGAGACCAACCCAACACTGCTTAAAGAGCAAATTGACTTCTCACTTGTTTAACAAACTGAGGCCGGCATCTGACAGCATGGGAAACCTAGTGCGCAGCTGAGAGCTTGGGAACTCAGCAAACGTCATCTTCTGTACGGCCGGCAGCTTGCTATACCCAGGCCACACCCGCTCGTTGGGCGTGCCGAGCGTTTTGAAGATCTTGTTCAGCTGATCCACCTCGGACTTGCCAGGGAAGAGAGGCTCCATGGCGAGAAACTCTGCGAATATGCAGCCCACCGACCACATGTCTACTGGGGTCGAGTACTCCTACACAAAGTTGTACACAACATCAGTAAAGATATGGGGGAAGAGAAAGATTACAATGATCACAAGACTATGTGAAGAAACACCTACATAGGAGACGCTGCACACAGGAAATGTGGGCAGTCTGGGATTGCAGACCATTTACTGCATAGCTCCAGGGAAAGCACTCATAATTGCAATTTATGCTTCATAAAATTCAAACTTTCCAAATTATGTTTATATTAACCTCGTTAATAGGGTAAAGAGGTAAAAATCTAATAGAATTAAAGAGGTTTTCAGAATGAATGTTGGAATCAATCACTATGGTACATGGCAAAAGGATTTCAAAGTTGTACCAAAATAAAGTTATTTTACCTTTTACCGTCATCAATTCAAATCAAATGTTCTTTACTCAGAGATATACAAGAGTAAACATAAAAAACCTTTAAAAAAATTTCTTGTAGTGAGTCCAATCACATAACCCTTGGCCTTATGCAGCATCAGATTGAAGGAACTGTCTTGAATTTTATTTGGTCAATTTTTTATATTCTGAGTACATAAATGTTTGTGCTTATTTGATTAAAGTTGACAAACATTACTCATGAGAATTGACAATGCATCTTAGGTCTTTAAACTATTCATTGAAAACACAATAAGGATTGATGAAATTAAAAGATAACGCAACCTATTTTTAAAAATGATTTCCAATTCGGGAGGCAACTAACATGGATAGACAAACTCCTTACCTTTGCCGACAGCAGGAGTTCCGGCGACCGGTACCACAGTGTCACCACGATGGGAGTGTAGGCTTTGAGTGGGGAGCCGTACTCTCGGGCGAGACCAAAGTCGCCCACCTTGAGGATACCCTTGTGACTCAACAGTAGGTTGGACGCCTTCAGATCTCTGTGGAGTATCCAGTTGTCATGGAGATGAGCTACAGCCCTCAGTAGCTGCTGCATCAGGCACTTCACCTCAGCTGTTGAACACATACAACATTAGTGATGGTCACTCACAGAGAAACCTACTCAAAATGTTGCTTTCTCTCCGTTGTCAATGCTTTTGATGATTGTCCAACTAGCTTTTCCAAAAGGGTGGGGGGGGGGAAGAACTCACAGTGAAGAGGGGGGTTTGGGTCCTCCCCCGGGAAATAGTTAAAACTTTTGTGAAAAATATTTTGTTTTACACATTTCTTATCTAAACTCCTTCGTCATAAGTGTTAATTATTGTGTTTTAAATCAGGGATGGTGTTTTAAATACGGGATTGTAATTTGAGTTTGGGACGGGACGGCACAGGATTTTTATTTCCTTCCCGATTTTTGGGACAGGACATGATTTTTTCCCTGTGAGGAAAAAAGTGAGGAAATACCGTAGCGATTACTGTGCTTTCACAATAGATTATAATTTACAGTTTTATGGAACTTCCAACGCTAGAACAAGCCTGATTAGCAGCTCTACTGTATATTATCTGGTTATTATTACCTGATCTCAATTTCACAACAAAATTGAAATACTTACCAGGCAAGAAAACTTGTTTTTTGTGCTTCATAGTTTCCATTAGTGACTTGAGATCATGTTCCACGTAGTCCATGACGATGAATATCTTGTCCATGTTGCTACCAACCACAATCTCGCGGACAGTGACAATGTTCGGGTGTTGCGCCTGAAACATCATCCTAATATGTGACTATTGACTATAGAAACTAAGAGTCAAGTTTCATCATAATTGCAATGTTTCTTCTTGTCTAATGAATGACCAGATTGTCTGCTCTCAGGTTAGTACTGCTTTTTCTTTATGTTGTTCATTTTTTAACCTTGTGTGTGGCAAAGTAAAACAAATATGGAAAAGTAAACACCAGTAAGGCAAAATGAAAGCGTGTAGGAATCAGCAACTTAGCAGTTATAAACAGTTCATTAAGACAACTGTAAAAAAAATAGATTAAGATGCTTAGAGGAAAGGCTTGTTCAGTCTATGGAACAAATTAAAACACAACATATCGAAGGTATGATCAAGATCAATGATCATGTATCTAGAGCAGAGTGTCACCATTCACATGACACTCATTGACTCTATAGGCTGCTTACTGACAGCCAATAATACGGGGCAAAATGTGAACAAAACAATCCATGGCGCAGGGATGAACAGTGAACACCCCCTTGTGTGGCGTGTTCAAAGCACTCATGCCCTAATCTGGTACGGCGACTTGCGCTCCTCAGGGTAAAAATATTAGAAATTATAAACATTTAGAAATTATAAACATTAATGTTCAACTCAAACAAGGGCAATCTTGTTATACAACATTGAAATCGGGTTTATAACTTGCCGAGCATTGTCATTTACATTCAAATTTACCTTAACCTTATTCACATATATATACACTGGTATTTACATGAATTTCATACAAAAAGTAGTTCGTGCCATGAATTCAAGGGGAAGAAAAGGCTTACACTCATTATGACTTGACCCTCGGCGCTTTATCAACGTTTACTTTGCTGACAAACTGCATTACATAACATACAATTATAATACAATTTAAATAAGTTAAATCAACAATTTTAAGTGTAATGTATAATTAATTCTCAATTCTTTGTTTGAAGAAAAATATCAATTAAATAATCAATAATAATCAATTAAATAATCAATATTGTTGAAATTCTCAATTGTAATGCTGTGTAATGTAGGTAACGTTACCTTCAGTAACGTGTTTATTTCTCTCAGCGAGGTGATGGGGAAACCTTCCTTCTCTTTTTCCATTTTCAGTCGTTTCAACGCGACAATCTCGTCAGTCCGCTTATCTCTTGCCCTGTACACGACTCCGTATGTACCTTCTTCTATCCTGAAACATAGCATTGATTCTGATGCTCAATATTTTTCTAACTCACTTATGAACATTATAACGTAGGCTAGTTTGTTACTTCCAACTACACATCACATACAATAATTTAGAAGTGGCAACATTACATACACATTGCATTAAAAACCAATAAACTGTGATGTTACAACTGAAAGCCATACTTGTGCGCAGGAATCAAGTTGCAACATTGATTTAATTATTCCTAGCATAAACCTATGACTAAAATTAGAACTTAAGCATTTTTACAATTGCCGGTAGACGCAAAACATTAAAAGAAAATTATACATAGACAGTGTATTGTTGAGATGGTTCTCAAGACAGTATGGATTTTCAAAGTATCTTTTAAAAATGGAGCTGCAATGCTCTGAAACTAGTCATATAATTGATTGTGGATTGAAGAAAAAAATGCTATTATCATAGTCAGTTTTATAAATCCTAGAGGCATAATAGAATATAGTATTTATATAATAACATAGATACATAATAAAACCTTTATAATATTATTTATTTTTAATAATAGTTTGCCCTTAAGTAATAATATAAGATTATGAAACAAAGACTTGTAAAATTATGAAAATTTACTATTATTTTGTAAATTAGTATTTTCCTGTTATGAACCTTGCCTACCTGTTTAAGCATTGGAACTCCTCGACACTTCTGCAGCCCTGAATGGCTGGCAGGTAGGGAGGCAATGTATCCTTGGTCAGCTCTATATCATTGTCTACGTTGTGACTGCTGGTGACCACCGGAGTGGTAGATCTGGAGCGAGAACGGGGTCGCGAGTCGTCGGTCTCTGTAACAAACAAATCATCAATCTGGATTGTTGAGAGAAAGGAATGGTAGTTAGCAAGATAAGGCTGATTTTACTACTATAGTTCGGCCGCTTAGAAAGCGACCTCCTCCTTTTCTAAGCGGCCGAACTATAGTAGGCTACTTTACAAAACAGATGATAGTCGCTCACATTCTACACAAGGAAAATAAGATTTAACAAAACACATTGATTTGATAATACAAAAATAACCACACATTCTTGTGTCATCCTGATCCCAACACAAAAATGATAAATTCCAAATCTAGTAACCTAACACAAGTAAGCCGATTGTGCTGGCAAATAAATTACATTGACCGTTTTTAACATCTTATTCTATTTAAATAATTTTCACTGCACGGCAAATAAAAAAATTGAATTGTAAGTTTTTGAAATAAGTTGGACTTCTTAAAAAAAAACTGTATTACTGTACTAAATTTTAATATTTATATCAGTGTGAAATAGAAAAGAAACTAAACGCGCTGCCACTAAATCACCTTGAAGTGATCTTACTTAGTGCTTGTAATTATAGTATTGGTGTGATTAATGTATACATTAAGTACATCTTTTAACTCTTTAGAGACCTCAAGTTAACAGTTGTTTGATCAAAAAGCCCTTGACACATGTACCTTGTTCAGAGCCGCTTGACGTGTCGCTATTATCGGAGGACTCTTCGTCTCCACTAGCGTCCGAATGTTTGCTGCCGTCAGAACCCTCTGCTGCTGCTTCCGTGTCTCCGTCGCGAGGCTGATCTTCCTCCATGGGTGTTGGCGACACTGACACGTCTGATAGCATCATCGCTTCCTCTTCCTCCTTTTCAGTCGCGGCTCGAGCGTCCACCAAGTAAAAGTCCTCTGCAAACGATATATATCATGTAAATGGACATTACAAGTGAGTTGATAAGTAAACAAGTATTGGTTCTACGGTAATAGCTACTTCCCTATAGGGAAATTCGCTAAAAGGGAGTTCATTAAACACACAAGGAACCTAACCAGTCCCATAAAAGCAGACAAATTAGGTTTCCAATTAGTCTGGTTTAATGAGGGTCTATTGCAATAAGATTTCATGACAGTTTGACATTTGGATTACACAACATTGTAGGTTAAAAAACTATTTCTCTAAGCCAAAGTGTATTTTTTGTTGAAGGGTAGACAACAAATTACTTACTGTTAGCTGCCTAGCCTACATTTTACGTTTAATAGGATTGCTAAACGTGATGGTGGCAAGAACATAAGGGAAAATAAGGTTAGTTTTTAAACTTAGTGAACTTACTGAATTTTCATGTGAATAAAAAGGGAAATTATGCATTTTAAATATTGTTTTGTGAGGGTGCAAGGAAATTATATTTCATTGGTGGTTAAAATTGAACTGTTCTCAAGTCTTGGGCCACTTGAAAGCCTTTCAGGAACGTAGCTAGTGTGAAACCTTAAGACATAGCATAAAGCAAGGATAATAAGTTGAAAAAAAAACAATAAAGGGTTAGTACATTTTTTGGTTAATATGCTAACAATTAATTATTGGCTATTTTTACAATGTCACCCTGTCCCCATCCAAAACCGTTAAAGTAATTTATCCCTCAGCTATAAAACAAAAATCAAATTCACCTGATTCTAGTTCATGCTCTTTGTTCTTACTTCCAGTGTTTTCCTTCTCTTGAGAGTCTGAAAATTAATTCAGTTAAATTTCAACGACAAAATAGATACGATTGAAGGAGTGTTGGTTTAGAATCGTGATTTATATTTACAAACAATTCAGAATTGTTTTAGAAACAAAAGCTTTGGAATCCCATCCGTGGTAAATCTAATACGAGAATGAGTGGAAGAAGGATCAAAGAGTAAATTGGAAGCTCTAAAATGAAGGGAAGTAGGAGAGGAAAAGCTATACCATGCCAACGTTACTTCATCTATCAGTTAAAACTGTTATAGAATGTTCGTGCACTAACTTGAGGACAATCGATCAAAACGTATTTCAAATACTGTACCATTGAAAGGATACAACTTTAAACTGTATTTAGAAAATAAAAATTCCCAGCCCTAAGCTATTTGTTACTTTCCCTACCACCAAAATGTAAATTTAAATTAACTGATTGAAATTTGAACACAAACTTTACGGCAAGACTCTCAAGAGGGTTATCGTCAAGTAGTGATTCTCGGGCCTAAGTAACAAGAAACCAAGTATAATAGTTTAAGATCACTATTGGACCAGAAACTGAATTAGAATATTGGTTTGGGCTTGAATGTATAAGATAATCATGGAGTACAACAATGATTCAACAACTTCCTTAGCTACCAAACATTTTTTAAACGTGGACCTTAAAAGAATGGTCAAGGAAAGCGAAATATAAAAAAACAATCGATCTACCTAATTTATTATGGAAATAGTGAAATGATTCTTTTACCATTATCTCGGCTCCTGCTTCTGTTTGCTCGTCTCATTCGTCTTTCTTCTATGTGTTTCTTTGACTGTTCCCGCACTCTCTCTTGTTCTAACAATCTTTCTCGGCGCAAGTCTCGTTCTTGTTTTTCTTTGGCTCTTTCTGGCCCAGATTTACTTCTCTCTTTTACTTCTGCTTCCTTCCGTTTAGCAGCCATATCTTCATCGTACTTCACTCTTTCCTCCCTGATCTTTTCTTCTCTCGTTCGCTCTTCTCTCACTCGTTCGTCTCTAACACGTTGATCATCACGGCTTCTTTCATCTTTGTACCTTTCGTCTTTTACTTTATCTTCTTTGCTCCTGTCTTGGTCTTTGTTCTTTCCATGTCTTCTGGATTCATCTTTTCGCACTGAATCTTCTTTAGCTGGCCTTTCTCTGAAAAAATACGTTATTATTTGACATTACGTACCATAGACTTAGTGTATAAAGTGTGGACACAGAGGGATCATTACTCATCAAACACCAAGGTTCAATTTAGTCCTTATAGGATTAGAAAAATTAATAACAGAAACATTTAATTACAAGGCAAAAAGTACGATAATAGGGTACAAAAAAAATCATAATTCCAGTAATCTCTCAGTTATCATTAACCCAGTCTTATGCAGTGGAAATTTTTACAAATGTCTATGCAAGACAACCTGTCGCTGAACAGTGTGCTGCAGAAAATAGATAAGTTTTTTGTCACACCCTCTATCAATATATAGGGTGTCTACCTATTAGGGGAGTCTCCGAATACTCCCAGATTTTAGTGGAGGGTCACGTAAGTCACCAAAAGTCACATATTTTACAAAAATTCATATCTGGATGGGCAATACGGTTAGGATACATTATTTGATAGTTTCAGTTTAGACAAAATCTGCAGATAAAAGTTAAGAATAACAATTTTTAAATCTCATATTAAAGCCGGAAGTTGCCAAGGTCAATGTTTTGTTCTTCGTACCAAGTGTTTAAATTCTGAACCAGACAACAGGCGTAGTTCATGCCGGCCCAAATTTATTGTGCACTCTCAGTTATTTATTGTATCCTAGTCTGATAAGTAAACGCAATCAGGGAACCACTCTTTTTTACAAAATATAAGTCATAGACTGAAAACATTTTAGCGCTGTTACTATAACGAGCATCCATTGATCTAGAAATTACAACTTCAGGTAGCACTGGCACGGCAACTCTGATAGAAAATCAAGACGCTGTAAAATATTGTTATGTTGGTACCAACTATAAGAATCAACCAGCTGTTTGGCTCTTGGCTTTATTAAAATCCCAATCTCCTATTCAGCCCCTAGTTTCAATGTAGGCTACTATTCCCCTAGTACATATGGCGGCCAATGTCTCTCAATTATCTCATTCTGTGCTACCCTCGGTTTTAGCTTTAGTTCAGTGCGAGCAACTATTGCTATCTATTGGCTTAACCTTGACCACTACTACTGACGACAAACATTACAGTATTACGTTATTTATATTTTATTTTAGAATTTAGTCACGTCTCACGCTAACTGTTGACCAGGTCTTACAATTTAGTGAGACTTAAAAGTAATAGACCCTATCTCAAGTGTTAAAATTGAATTTAGGACACGGATGAAATGGTTTTTAGTAACGAGAGCAGGCTTAATTGAATGGGAGAGAGTCCTAACTGACATGAGAAACACAACGCTTTACACTATATAGGTACACAAAACAGTCGAAAATTTCAATGTCATAGACAGCAATTTGAACTGAATAAGAGAGAGGTTTCTTCTAGTCTCTCTTAAGCCTGCTATCCTTACTTAGAATCCTGTACTACCAGTAAGTTAACTCTCATCATTACCGGTGATGCCTTCTTCTTTCTTCCCTATGACTCCTAGACCGATGATGTCCTTTTCTGTGGCCACTCGAAGATGATTTCTGGAACACAAATAAAGAATGTTTACAACATAATTACCCTACAAACTTTTTTACTAAATAGGTTATTTTCAATATAAACCGCAGACTACCGGTTTGTCCAACAATTATTTCTGAAAATCTATACAGGGTGTTCATAAAGGGGTGTCACAAACTTCAGGGACTGATAGTACTAATCAATCTAAGAAAAAAATTGGTTTAGCCGCTAGCCGCCATTTTATATTTTTTACCAAACAATTTATACCTCAAGAATTATTCAGGCTACAGAAACCAAACTTGGAACATATGGTACATTTATTGTTTCAAGAAGCAATTTAAAAAAAATATGTAATTTTCTTTTAAATTTACAAAATGGCGGCCATTTAAAAACATTTAAACTTAAATTAGCTACTAAAATAAGCTTACGGCTGATTTTGTGAAAAAATTTCAAGAACACTACTTAATTAGCATTTTTAATTCCCTATCTAAGGATATCCATGTTCAAAAAGATTGAATAAAAACAGCTCAAATATCATAATGATTTTTAGTTGTAAAATGAGGCAAACCTGATTAGCCTAGCTTTATTCTACCCCATTTCACAACTAAAAATCTTGATATTTCAGCTATTTTTTATTCAATCTTAGACTGGGAATTAAAAATTAAAGATTTTCACAATTTTAGCATGTTTTAAGGAAACAATGATCGTGTTCCATGACCATGGGGTATAATCAGGATAACAATTTCTGCCTCCTTTAAAACTCTCTGTTGTTTAGCATATCTTAATTTCTAAACAATTCAGATAACGTCAGTGGGGTGGTGATTGGGATCAGAAAATCATATAATTCACCTTTAAAGTAACACGGTTTTTTATTAGTCAGTATAGAGCTATGAAACTTTGCACACAAATAAAATGGTATCTTAAGTGATTGCTGAATTAATTTCCAATTTTTAGGTAAAGTAAAACATCGCAAAAAAAAAAGTGAAATTTTTATAAAAAAAAATAGTGGTAGGCTAACTGAAAAAAAAACATATGAGGTGTTATAAAATTCAACATGTGTAATTTTTTAAGCAAAAATAAGATCACTGCAACCCGTGATTCCAATAGCCCATTACTCCCAATTACCCCACTTGACCCTAATTGGAGTCTTGTAATTCAGAGTAACTAGCGTCTCATGGGGCTGTTTAAAAACCAATGAGAACATCTTCTGCAAAAGAGTGGGGGATTGTGGGAGAGCCCCTCACGTCAATTTAAGAAAAATTATAAAATTAATTTTTTAATTATAAAATTAAACTGTCATAACCTAACCTAACTTATCAAACTTGCTGATAATATAAAAAAGATAGGTATAAGATAAAAATCTAATTAAGGTTTACTAATAAAAAAATTTCTGTTCATAAAATAAAATTATAAATGTCTCAAATTCTAACAAAAGATGTTAAGTTGTAATCACATTTTAAGCAAAATCTTTGGCAAAAAGTTAGTGTCACCGGTGGAATTCGATCTGGTTAGCCTACCTATTGGACATCAGCCGAGTATTCTATCCACTACCGGTACACCATTAACACCGATGGCTGCATTTTGTATCTTTGCGGTAATGGTGTTCTCTCAAGAGAAGATAATGACGTCACGCCCCCCACTCCTTTGCAAAAGAGTTCTCATCGGTTTTTGACCAGGAACCCATGAGACGCTAGTATTAAGATTGGGCCTAATACTGTAGATGATTTGCATTTGTATACCTGTTGTGAGATTTCAATTTGTAGCTCAGGACAGAAGTCCCATCATATACAATTATAATAAAGTCTCAGTTATTTTAGGGTAAACACTAGATTGATTTACTTACATGACTTCTCCTTGATGATGTCACTGACTGTTTGTCCCTACGGCTGGAATGAGATTTGTGGATGAAAGCCTGAGGTGGCTTTATTTCCAGTGAGTCAGCAGTGTCATCTTCAGATAAACTGAAACATTACCGTAAATCTTGTTAATTTTTTGACATGAGGCATTCAGAGCATAATATAGGGAAAACACACCTGGATCTGAGATCAGACATCTTGTAGCCTAATCAACATTAACTTAAAGTCCACTTTTTTATTGACAGTAATCACGGTATCAACACAGGACTCAGTTGTACATTTCAGTTAAACTGTCATAAATGTAGAGTGAAATGGAGGTTTGATATTTACTGATAAAAAATTCCAATGGGCTAGCTTACTAGCCCAAATCAAAGACAAACCCCATTCAAAATCATGCATGTGGACCAGAAATTTGGTTATTAGGCTAATAGCCTATCATATTAAGTAATTGGACTCTTACAACTTCAACATTAGGCCTACAATCTCCGGGCACTTTTATTGGCTTTCCCACTTTATAAGACCAGCGATTTCTTCGACATTCCCAAGGAGACTGTGAGAGAGTTTTTCCTATGTACATAAGTAACAGATTGTTTTGTTTTGACAGTAGTTTTGTGCATGGTTTGTTTTTGGTTTTGTTTGCTGTGTGATTTTTGCATTTTAGTTTTAATTTTGATGAAAATTGTATATTGTTATTTGTTCTGACGATGCCTATTGCATTTCATGCCTAATGGAAAATAAAGCATTTCATTTACTTCTTATAGTTCGACATTTTGATAGTTCGACATAGGTCTACCTACCTTAAGTTCACAAAGTGTCGAACTAATGAGGTTCTACTGTATAATCTATATATGATTAGAAACTAGATTTTTACCTGAAAACAATTGTGCAAAAATGTTTCTGCTGTCACAAAAACTGAATAAACTACGATCATTTTAATGTTGTATTAGGAACTTGTACAGGAGCGGAGATGCATGGCCTGAATCTTCGACATGGCATCAGATTAAACCTCCCGTACTGCAGACTCACAAAAAAGGACTGTTTCCCCCACCTGGCCCTAAAGATGTTCAATAGGCTGCAAGCTGGAGTTAAATGCCTGGATGACAATAGTTTCAAGACCAAAATTTTGTCCTGGCTAATTGGTAGAGCATATTATTCATTGAAAGAGTTCTTCGAGGACAACTTTAGCGACCTTGTCTAGCCAAACAAACCATAGACGCAATCAATCCAGCAACGCTGGTCAAAGATGAAGACTTTAAGTATCAAGTATCAAGTAAGTAACGTTGGTTTGCACAACAAAATTTACACAGTAAAATCAAAGTTAACCTAATGGAACTTAGTCAAATTTTTTGATAGATTAACTTACCTATATGCCATTTTAAAGTAAATATTACCCTCACTCAATTTAAGAGAGGCATGGGACTCGCATGGTGGAGGCGCCGGGTACTAAAAATAGGCTTAAATATGGAGGTGGGTGTTTTTAAAACATTGTTTAGGACATGAAACTAGGCCTAGTCTAAAGTAACCTATCATAACTAACCAAACTTGCAGTAAGTTAGGATAAGATACCTAGACCTACCGTTTCAAAATCCCGTTTGATAACAGAAAAGGTATGGGGAATAGGCTACCAAACAGAATTTTGAAATGTAACCGGTAGGCTACAGCAAGTTTTGGTTGGTTAGGTTAAGTTAGTTTCCACCTTTTCCATTGGTTAATAATGTTCATCATTATAGCACTAGGAACAATGAAAATATTTTTAGAGATAGAGTTAGACTAGATTTAACTCTCAACTGTTTTCCTGTTGCAGGAATAAGGTTCTACAATGCCTTCCATAACTGTCAGACAAATCTTACCGAACAAGTTTGCGACCACACTAAAAGCTTGGATGCTTGCCAATCCATTTTATTCCATAAAAGAGCTTTGGAATGCACAGCTTGTTACTATTGGGTTGAACCCACAGTAGTCTAGTAGAGGTATTACAAAATTGTAAATTTATTTTTCTCTGCCTTGCATGGCTTGCAGCATGTAGTTTTTATTTTTTTTCATTTTAGTATGCATGCATTGCTTTGCATGTTTTGTATTGAGTGAGATCCTGCATGTGTTCATTTCAGCTTTTAATCTTGTTAGTCAAGAGTGCAAGAAGAAGTTTGGCATGTTTATTTATTATTTATTGTTATTGTTTGACGTAGCCTATTGTTTGTATGTAACTGAATGGCCAATAAAATCATTTGAATCATTTAGTTTAGAACAGTTTCATTTCAATATTACATATTTTTTAAATATTGTCTGTTGACACTTTTAAACATACTGTAACTTACTATGGTTCTGGTGGTCACCATCTCCGACATAATTTCCTGCCCGAGTTATCTTTCTTCTGGATCAAATTAGGCTAACTTATCTTTGGGCAGATGAAATTACGTTGGTTACTAAACCATAAACTAAACTAGGCCTAACTTATAAATGAAAAAAAAACTAACCTGATGGATGATTCAGATGCATTTTTCTTGGGTGCTGGGGAAGGCATTTTTTTTATTTCGCCTTCTTCTATTCCATCATCAATTTCCACATCTGAATCGCCATTGTCTGACATGTTAAGTTAACAAAAATAAATAACTTGATATCAAACAATTTGAATGACATAGGCTAGGCTCTACAGAGAGTGATTAGGCCAATAGCTAAATTTCCTAGCAATTACTGAGGAAATAAGTAGAGTAGGCCTAGGCCTAGAATAATAAAAATCCTTTGTTTTGAGGTTAAGTAAGGAACACCGCGTTCAAAAACCTTTAGAGAACCACCAATAAATTATTTAAGTTAGGTGTAAGTAACAGAAAAGTTATTATATAAATCGATCATACACTAACCTACACTAATTTTCAAAAGTTTGCAAGGTAACTTAGGTAAAACTTAAGTTAAGTAGCAATCAATGGACAATGTAAAAAGTTAGTTCACTGGAACAATAATTAAATAAGCCCACTGTCGAATGCGGAACCGGGAACCGTAAACCGTTGTCTATTGCAATTTTGACAAAGTATTGACGTTCACACTGGATTCTTTTCCACTTCACTCACACTTAAAACAGAATTAATTATTCATAAAAATAACTATCACCACAAACAACACACAAATTTGCAAAAGATGTTGACTTACTGACAATGAATACTGACATAGTGATATGACGATGACGATTGGGTTGGGGGGGGGGGATCGTGGGGGGAGACGAGTGACGGACGACGTGACGTAGATGTCAGAGTCAGAGACGTACGACAATCGGAATCGACAGACGATTGAATTGGATTGACATTGACGGTTGACGCACTCAGTCGCTCGCCATACATCCGTAAACGGGACGGGAGCGCGTAAAGGCGTTAGGCACGGCCACCTTTAAAAACATACTAAACAAGTACTGTTTCTAATCAGACGTCCCCTAAGCTAACATGGCAGACATGTGACACTAGGTCGTTTAATTGCGTATTATTCATTTAAATTTAAATCAAGGAAAAAATTATTAAAAGATTAAACCAAAACAATATAAATTGAATATCTATTTCTATGCATTTAAAATGGAGTCAATAGTTTCATAGCCCAGTAACCAAGCTTTCATAATTCATATCCTTAAAAATATACACAAAATACGCATTAACTGCCTCCAAATAAAATGTGTGTTTTAAAATTCAAACAAGTTTTAAAAACTACTCTAACCCAGGCTTGCCTGTACAAATATGAAGAGTACTTTGGTTTAAGGTTTTAGTTATTTTAGTTGCCTTGATTGTTTTGTTTTTCTTTTGACGATTGTCATGAACTTTGTACATAGTTTTAACGAGAATAAATCATTTACCACATCACAGGCTGGCCATCACAGGTAATTCTTTCAAACTCAATTGTGTGAAATTTTATAATAAGCTGCCTGAGCCTCTTCAGGCAGACAGCCTTTCCCTTCCTCTTTTTAAGACAAAAATTCATAACTGGCTTGTAGCTAACCCATTTTACTCAGTTAAGGACTTCATAAATTATAAAATAATGCCGAATCATTCATCCTGTAAATCAAGAACTCTCAATCATTATTCTCAATCTTTGTTACCTATAGCCCCCCACATACTACCAGACCAGACCCCTGGACCAGACCGGCTGGCTGCAACCAGACCGTCTTTGACGGCTCTACACACTCCCAGACCAGACATACAACATTCGAAATTGAAACACCGTGGTGAGAACTCCAACTAATGGATAGGTAAAGACTGTCGCGACGGTCTGCAGTCTGACAGACAGCGCTACACACTCACAGACCAGACAAAAATAGTGGCGGGGGAACCTCAGACCGTCTTTGGTCTGAGGGTTCAACCATCAGACACGCAGACAGTCTGGTCTGAGAAAATTGGTCTGCAGACAGCCCCACACACGATAAGACAAGTGCCAGACGCCAGACCAGACGGTCTGGTCTGGAGGTCTGGTCTGGTAGTGTGTGGGGGCTTTATAGATATGAACATGTTTAGTAATATTTTATTTAATGTAATTTGACAATGCCTATTCCTATGTACAACTTGGTCAATGGCAATAAACTTTCTTATTCTTATTCTTATTCTTATTTTATGGCAGACAGGTAACATCACTCATTTATTCGATTTTTATCGATTTAAATTTATTAAAATAGGCTATTGAAAATAAAACATACAGAATTGAAAACCGAAACAATATGAATTAAAAATCTGTATCTGTACATTTTAATTGGGGTCAATATTGTCATAGTCCAGTAACCAATCTTAAAGCCCCCCACACACTACCAGACCAGACCTCCAGACCAGACCGTCTGGTCTGGCGTCTGGCACTTGTCTTATCGTGTGTGGGGCTGTTTGCAGACCAATTTTCTCGGACCAGACTGTCTGCGTGTCTGATGGTTGAACCCTCAGACCACAGACGGTCTGAGGTTCCCCCACCACTATTTTCGTCTGGTCTGTGAGTGTGTAGCGCTGTCTGTCAGACGGCCGACCATCGTGACAGTCTTCATCCATTTGTTGGAGTTCTCACCACGGTCTCTCAATTACGAATGTTAGACCGTCTGGTCTGGGAGTGTGTAGAGCCGTCCAAGACGGTCTGGTTGCAGCCAGACGGTCTGGTCTGGAGGTCTGGTCTGGTAGTGTGTGGGGGGCTTAACAACCAGACCAGACCCCTAGACCAGACCGTCTGGCTGCAACCAGACCGTCTTGGACGGCTCTACACACTCCCAGACCAGACATTCCAACATTCGAAATCGAAACACCTTGGTGAGAACTCCAACTAATGGATAAAGACTGTCGACTGTCGCGACGGTCTGCCGTCTGACAGACAGCGCTACACACTCACAGACCAGACAAAAATAGTGGTGGGGGAACCTCAGACCGTCTTTGGTCTGAGGATTCAACCATCAGACACGCAGACAGTCTGGTCCGAGAAAATTGGTCTGCAGACAGCCCCACACACGATAAGACAAGTGCCAGACGCCAGACCAGACGGTCTGGTCTAAATACTAAGATGCTTCCCAACAAAACAGCTGTTACAGCACCACTTGCGACGTTGCCACTTCGAAGGCTGCGGCCTGGAGTTAAAGGTGGCCTGGCCGAAACACCGATGTGGTCGTGGTGGGGGTGTTAAAGATGGCCGTGGGTGGGTCGTCGTAGTGGAACCTTGACAATCAATACTAGTTATTACTTATTAGTAGGCCTGAGAAATTACTATACCAACATAATATACGTTAATAAAAAAATAAGAATAATCGGTAGGCCTACAAACAAAATAAATTGTTACGCTTAATAATGGGTAATAAATGACAGAGTACACAGTAGTAACCAATGTCATCGTAATTTGTGATCTATAATCAGTGCTTTGAATGAACGTTTGTCAATTTACTTTATTCTCCTACTGTACTGAACAGCTGAGACTTGTACTTAGTTAACAACGTAAAAAGTATGGAAATTAAAAACCTTTTTTCTTATTCATTCTCTTTCACTGGCCCTTTTGGCCCACTGCTGTTTTGCAAAGACGGAGTTGTCAATTCAATTCTATTGAAATTTTGTAATAATAGGCTATCTGAAGTGTCTTATTTCGGCCCTAAAGTTAAAAATTAAACATCAGCTATGGCAGTTCAGATAGAAACAATTGATCTTGAAATGGATTCCGACGAAGTGGCTGATGAAGTTATTCCTCAGAACAAAGAAAAGTAAGTCACAAACAAGTCTCAATTCAACAAGTTTGCATTTAATGCATTAGATAGAACTCCATGTTTATGCTTGACGATTAGACTGATATATTATGCCTTAGAATATTTAGGAATACTGCTAATATTTGGCTGCTTTAGGAGAGAGAGTGTACATCCTATCCTAAACTTATCAGTGACTAGGCCCAGGCCTTATGTTTGCCTTTGCATCAATCAGGCTTGCCAAAGCGGACATCTGAGATATATTGTCGGATGAATAACAATATACCTATATCAATAGGGCCTATGTATCCGATTCAATATTGCCTAATTTACCTAACCGCCTCGATCAAAATACAAATAATATCATATTTTTTCACTTGTGGTCAAAGTCAACATCCTTAATCTGCTATCCCGAATGATTTTGACAGTTGCTGGCAACTTGTTCCCAAACTAAAGAGAGGTTATCCCACACATAAAAAAACCAAGGTTTTTGTCCCTAATTTTTTTATGTACCATTTTAATGATGATTGTTGCGTTATAAATGACATAATTTGATGAAAACTACTGTGCTAACAAGATGAATAGTTTCCTCGACGACCTACCCTCTGCGTGGACTTCGTACTACCAAAAGTATCAAAAGGCACAGTCAATCTTCAAAATATTAAGAGATTCTCTATAGACCAAGCTTTTATTTTGAATTGTCAAAAGTTTTGATTTTCAAGTGTTTGATTAGTAACCTAGGCCTATTAAGGTAAACATACCAAATACCGAACGGTTAAGGTTAGGTTATGAATTAATCTGTAAAATATATTTATAGGTATAAAGTAAGCTTTATTTGTTGTTATTAAAATGATTGCTTATATTTCCAGATTTAATTTTCAGCGTTTGAAGTCAATAATAATAATATTTATTACCAGAAATTGTGTTTTTTTCAACCAATACCAAAAATTTTGAAACTGCCTAATACCGAATTCGAATTTCCTAACTTAATACCGAATTTGTGCCGCCTAATACCGAACGGCAATTCCGCCGGCGCCCAGGAAGCCCAAAAACGTATTGAAAGCAATTTTTATTCTCATTTAATTCTTAAATTATATCTCATACAAGATTTAACAAATAAAAATAACAAGAGTTGAGTTAAAACATGGTTGTGAAGGGGATGATCTCATTACTTCAGCAGGTATTGGTTAGACATTCTCTGGAATGTGAGTCATGTAAGTGGAGATGGGGTGAGTTGACCTCTGGTATGTTTTTTGCATATTTCAATATAAACAAGGACAGAATGATGTCATGGTTATATAATGTAGGAATGTAGAGGGGCTAATCATATGGCAGTTCAGATGGTATTTTGGGATTGGCATTCCCAAGAATCTGAGTCATAAGGGGTGATGAGGGTGTGTTGGCTCTGGTTTGTTATTTTGCTAAATAACATTTAATAAGTAAGAAAGCTACTACGTTTTTGTGAATTTTGAAAATATATAGGCTAACTATTATGATTGTAATAATTTCCGATTTTACTTAGCTGTTTACAGTTACCCTAAGTTAATAATTTGTAAATATAACAGAAAAAAACGTAACATTCTCGGAAGTTTGGAACTGCTTCAGTAGGCCTAATACACTACTTTCTGATAAGAATAACATTCCAAAGTATTAAATATTTGACAATTTTGAAAATAGATATAATTATAAAGGGTAATAATTACCGATTGTTAGCTGTTTACAGTTCATAATGTGTATATATAACACTAAAAACGTAAGGTTCGGCGGTTCGGAACTGCTTCAGTAGGCCTATGAAAACCATTTATCTCCTAATAAAATTGTTTCAAAGTATACATTTTCGTAATTTTTGGAAAATTTATAATTTTAACTTGTTATAATTATGTATTTTATAGCCATTTAACTTACAATTAATTTATAACTAAAATTATCCTACGAAAAATGTAACAACGCTCGGTAGTTTAAAACTAGCCTACTTCAGTGGGCCTAAAAAGACCATTTTCTGCTAAAAATATTCTTTTAAAGTACTCTACTTTTATAAAATTTGGCAAATATATGATTTTATTTATAACTAATATGGTTTATATAGGTATTTGCAATTAATAATAATTCAAAATCAGTAAATATATCATGAAAAACATAACGATCCGAAATTAGGAAGTACCGCTGCCTAATTCCGAACATGCGTTCGGAACTTAGGCTTAGTGTACATTTCGCCATCCTAATTCCGAACGGCTAGAAAATTAATTTTAAAATAGTTTCTGGGTCTTTATTATGCCTTAAAATGACAGAAAAATATTTAAATTTGCATATTAACAACTGTACTTTATTACAAATTGGCCGGTATAGTTATTTAAAGCCTAAGAATCTCAACCACTTTCCTAAGGAAACAGACAAGAGATTTTAGAAATTTGCAAAAACTGTGTACAGCATCAGGACTAACCAACATGGTTGGTTAGTCCTGGTACAGCATTACCAATCACGGCTTACTGGATCTAGTGGCCAATGACGATCTACAAACCCATTTGTCTGCAGACAGATTAAAAGCCAACGAATGCTTTAATCTTAAGTAGGTGTTGATCAGATGAAGCATATGCTTATTATTTGAGACAAAACCCAGCGCGTTCGGTATTTGGCAGGTGTTCGGTATTTGGTATGTTTACCTTAGTGTTTTGATTAGAGAAAGGTCCCAATATTTTTGGAAAATGTTGAGAAAACATTCTTTTCTTGGATTGATTTTACCATGCGACGAGTGACGACAATTTTGTCTTCACAACTGCCCGGAGATGTTCACAGTTGTGCCACAAACCCAGGAAACAATGATAACCTATGTCTCCAACCTTGTGGAAGATATTCATGTTTTTGATGTGATTGAAAGAGATAGGCCTATTTATGATGGTACCACGATCATGGGACAAATTGACAATTCTGCTGCTAATATGAGAAACAATGACAATATATCTCCGTGGTGGCAGAAATTATCATGATTTTGCTGTATTGTGATATTGCTGTTCCTACCAGGAGAGGTTCATGATTGCTCTGAAAACCCAGGAGAGAATGATCATGTCGACGTGATCGCGAACGGGATATTAACAATCTCAGGACATAGTCAAAATCTTTCTGCTGATGTAGAAAACGATATTTCGGTGACCGTGGGAGATGATTAATTTTGCTGGAGAGCGGGTGACAATAATCATTTCTCTTTTGAAGCAAGATAAAATTAACATTTTTTTTTGTTTCTTCTTTTTTGGTAAGCCTACCGGTACTGAAATTTTGTTTGGCCAAACTTCGGACCTCTACACAGTTGTGTATTTAAGCTGTAAATATCCAGAACTACAGGATCTGTGAGTTAAAAATTCTCATTACAGTAGAACTCCTCTTATCCAACCATGACGGGACCGGGCCATGGTCGGAACGGCCAAAAGGTCAAATATAGGGAGGAGCATAACCCTCCTTAAAACAACCAATAGGTACCAATAAGTACATGTTTTATGATGTGATGTGTGTGTGGGTTGATGCATATGTGTTTTATTGCGACATCGGTAATCCTCTCCTGTAACTGCGACAACACCCATGAGCGTAACTTGCAGTTTCCGCTACGGCGGCAACACCTGTTATCGGCGACAGTGGTATCGTTTGCCGCAATTACAGCAACATCCGCGATGTCTCGCTCAGCGTTGCCGAAGACATCAAACAAGTAGTCGGTCGGACACTAGGTCGGATATCCTAAGGAGTCTGTTATTCTAAGGTCGGTTATTAATGGTTTTACTGTACTAAATATTTACTATTAAAATTCATTTTCATAGCCCCAGGATTGTGTAATATGACATAATGGTAATAATGGTTAAAACATACCTCGTCAGACAATCCTTGACATGTAGGGTCGAAATTGCTACATATGTTTCGGCGGTTATTTACTAATCTCCGCCATCGTCAGGCAAATGCTAACTAGACAAGAATCCAGTTGTAGTTCACAACTAACTAGAATGAATAGTTATCAAATACTATAGTTCGGCCGCTTAGAAAACGACCTGCGCGCTAATGCTAAACCAATGCTGGAGGAGGTCGCTTTCTAAGCGGCCGAACTATAACTATATTTACTAATTTGTGTTCACTTAAGCTTTGTCAAAGTAAAACCCTGATAAACTGTGGCCTTAATTTTAACTAGGGCTATTAGGATATTTATCTATATAAAAAACGTTTATTTGAAACCGCCCTGCCCCCTTTTTGGTTATCAGGGTTTTATTGTAATAAAGTTTGTATCCTTTAATTCAATGCCACTACTGTTTTATTGCAATTTTCCAATTATTTACTACCAGCATTTTTTAATAATCAGCAAGTTTGGTTGGTTCTAGGTTAGCTTAGAATAGTTTAATTTTATTAATTGATATATTCATAGGTAGACTAGGCTGACTGAAAAATATCGGTATTGCAATAAAAAAGTAGTGGTAGTGAATTAATGGGAAAGAACAGTTTTTCCTACCCTGTTATTACTTTGGCCATTTAAAACTAGTAAATGTTTAGTATCATAATGTGAGTATATATATTCAATGATCCAGATATTGACAGCTTTAATACACTAGATAAGTTTACTAAACAACTGTTAGCTGATAGCATTTTTGTGTAGTAGTCGACCACCTTGCAAAGCTGTGTCTACCGAGTCACTACTGTATCTTTAAAGATAGATGACTTTTCAGTACTTTCACACTACAGTAGGCTTCAAGCTATTTTATATGTTTGTGACATTATTAGTTTATGTGTCAACCACTTTAATTGCTTGTATTAATAAACATGTTTTTACAAAGGATAATAACCTATACTAAGATCCATGCCAACAACTGTCTTCAGTTGCTGCATGTCTGGAATACCTACCATCTTTTTAAAATATTTTTTAACACCAGCAAACCTTTTGAGACAAATCATTCCTTAGGTGTTACCATGTCGTAAAAAAAAGAACAGTTTTAATTGTATTTCTGCAAGTTCTTATCTAAAACAATTTACTTATACAAATAATATCTATTTCAGACTTGCAGAAGCCAAGAAAGACCAAGGAAATGCTCAGTACAAGTTGAAGCAATACCACAAAGCTCTTCCATTCTACACGGAGGCAATTGGTAATTTATTTATTTATTTTATTTATTCAATGTTTTAATGTTTTCTTCCATAGGCCTATTAGCATCCTTAATTAAACTGTAGGCCTATGGTTTAGTCCTCTGAGCTGTGAGTAATGTAAAGTATCGTACTTACTAACCGTCAATCAGTTCCAATGTACGGTACATGTTTTGCAACATCATCAGCAAATTGATGAACTTCACATCAAATGGCATTAAAAGCTATCAAGCTACCATTATCTTATTCACAAAATATGCTGATAGTTTTATTTCATTTTAACTCTATTTTATAATGAAGACAGGGCTGGTGGCGTCGTCCTGTAATATAGCTACTAGGAGGTCACGAATTGTGGATATTTATAGGTATGCACTGTGAATGCGATACTCTCTGGTGTGGATTAACGTCCGCACAAGTGAGTACAATGATGATCTGCAGTACTGTCCTGATAATTAGACCAATTCGTTTATTAGAAGGCAAAAATGTGGTATGGATACCATTAATCTGTTGGTCCCTTAGTTGCTATTGGCTGTATGGGCTATTAATTAACAGCTGTGTCTAAGGAACATGTCAGCCTTAGTCACTAACAAGACTACAAGATCGCGCCACTCATCCTACACTCATCACCATTCATACTTGGCTTAAAATACCTACATTTGTATGGTCGCCATTTCATAAGAAAGTATTAAAGGAAGTACTATGTTTGAAACTTCCTCAGTTGGCTGTACCACCACATAATTAGGCTACAAAACAGCCCCCCTTTTCAACTAGCTGGATCCACCCATGCCCGAGACAGTGACGTAGCTGGGGGGGGGGGGGGGGGTCCTGGGGGTCTTAAATCCTTCCGTTCTTAAATATAATGATTTTTTTTTGTTAAATTAAATGTAAAATTATATAATCATACTGTATTGACGTTGGGGTTGATTATTTCCAATGCCAAGAGAGCTAAAAAAGACCGTTTTAGGGCCTATATTTTTAAAAAAATTCCCAGATCCCCCGGTCAGACGACGCCCCCCCCTATTTTGTAATCCTGGCTACCCCACTGCCCGAGAGAAGCAGTGTTTGGTTCAGTGGTGGCGTGATGTGATGTCATTGGAAATCTATGAGTTTGCTTTTTGATTATACCCCTAATCTCAATTTGGCCACATAATATCTATCAAAATATAGTACAGATTATGTTGCCTGTATGTTAGAGAAGGATTTGATGAATCCATTTTAATCCCCGAGGTTATGCCTATTTCTTATTTTACTAACCCATTTTCCAACATTTAGTATTGTGTCTTATTGTCTCTTATTGTATTGGATAGGTATCCAATTGATAGGGATGGAATCACAAAATAGTGACTGGCCTAGTCACTATTTTACTTAGTCTACTTAAGTTTAGTTCTTTATTTAAAATTTGGACTTGGGTCCAAATGATAAACATAATAGCATAACAATAAACAATAATAAAATAATAATAACATACTTAAACAATATTCAATTTTTTTTACAAACAACCAATACAGGTTGCCCACCTTTAGAATTGTGCAGGCAAAACAAAACGTCAGCCGAGTTCTGGTGTTTTAGATCAATATATCCCATTCCCTCTTAACTAAGTTTCAGTAAAAAGTATAAACTGGTTTTTTCCTAAGAATTCCTAAGAAATTCTTCAGAAACTGCTATTGTGGATAAATTTATATTATTAGCGTTTTTTTGTAGGCTATAGTTGTTAGATTATTGGTTTTGAAACGTACCGTAGTTTAAGTTCAGGCTCTGTGGCAGTTTTAAACTATTTTTCCTCTTACATGTCTTTAAGATCATCTCTTTATCATAATAACTTGTATTGATTCATGATCAATGCTTGATATAGCATATGTTTTTGTGACTTGTCTTGCAGAACTTTGCCCGGAAACAGCGTCTTACTACGGCAACAGAGCAGCGTGTTACATGATGTTGTCCAAGTATCGTGAGGCTTTGGAAGACGCTCGGAAATCTGTCATTCTGGATCCTAAATTCACCAAGGTAGGCCTTTATCTGTAAATACCTAAATAAACAGTCCATGAGGTTGTCCATCAAACCGGTAGAATACAACATAAGAAGGCATAAACTATTAATGAAATCCCACAATTTTATATGATTTTGTACATTTTTCAAGGTGCACTATTTGTTTTTTATCTTGAAATGAAATATAATTAATAAATATCCTTCTGAATCAAGAATAGGCCTTTAAAGGAATGTCAAGACCATTTAGCAATATCTGTTTTGTTTACTTTTACTTTACGGTACAAGATGAAGAACCATTCCGTTGGAAACATGGAGGACTTTTGCTATCTTGACGTTTCTTGTCACTTTAAGTTTTGTGTTTGTTGCTCTTCTGAAATCTTGATCATGAATTTTTGTTTATACTATAACCATATGTTGCAATGCATTTGGAAGATTCATTTTCCACATATACATCTTGAAGTAATTTAGTTTTGATAGAATCAGCCATCATCCTGACACCAAAATTTTTGTTACACATAATCATTGGATGGAATTGATTTTATTTCACTTTTAATACTTTCTGATGGCTCAAGTTGAACCAAGCAATGTTTGTAGGGCTGGGTGAGAGTGATAAAATGTTGCGTGTCTCTTGGAGACGCTTCCACAGCAGAGAACGCTCTAGCTCGTCTTGCGGAGCTGGAGCCTAACAACGCAACAATAGTCGAGGAGAAACGCAACATAGACACATTGAAAAAGTATGAGGAAGGGATCAACAAGAGCTACGAACAGAAAGACTACAGGAGGGTTAGTAATCATCATTCTCATCATGACTTTCTTAAATTAAACCTTGGCCGGTTATTTGTGTATATTACAAAGGTGTAAATAAATGCTTATGTTTATCCTAATGTTGCTGTAGCAGTTAGTTTAGGCTCCAGACCCTGGCCAATTCTAATGTTTTTTTTTTAATTTTGCACTCAGAGGCAGTGCAATAAATATTTCAAACTCTGAATATTTTTGTTGGATTTTTACCATAACTGTTCTATTTCTTATACAAGAATATTATTCACACATCTTGCTTGAACAAACTCTATTTTCAAACTAAACTAATGTTTACAAAAACATCTGACAACAAACATATTTAAACACATGATTAAAGAACAGACTTAATACAACATCCCGCTTCAAGATGTCCACATCTTTATGAACCTCAGTACCGCCTCGGTTTCTTAATGGACCTTCCGTAACGGGTTACTGTGCCAGCTCCTGGACGATCACGTGAGTTGCATGGACGATTAAGGACCATGGATGAACAGTTTGAAAGAATTCCATCTCCTCCGTAGTACGGTGCAGGAACTAAGAACTTCCTGTTTCGGCGAATAGTTCTCTTGTCAGTTTCCACAAGGTAGGAACGTGGTTCGTTCAATTTCCTGACTACCTTACCGTGTCGACGTAGATCTGTGATCCATACCATGCTTCCAACTTCTAATTCACTTAAACCACTCGCTCCATGTCGTTTATCAAATTGTATCTTGTACTTATTCTGGTACTTATTCTCCCTCTCAAGAAAATTCTTATTTTCCACAGGATTTCCAACCAAAGTAGATGGAAGATTGTCTCTTAATTTCCTTCCAAACATAAGTTCAGATGGGGAAAAGCCGGTTTCAAGAGGTGAGGTCGGGTAAGAAAGTAGGGCAAGTTCAAATTTATCCTTGTTTTTCTTCATTAGCCCTTTTGCTACTTTCACAGCTGCTTCAGCTGCCCCATTTCCCTGATGGTGGTGGGGACTACTTCTGAATGTGGAGAACCCCCACTCCTTTGCAAACAATTTAAATTCACTTGAGTCAATATGGTGAAATTGTGTCCCACTATCTGAATAAACACGTTGAGGAATTCCAAAACGTGAAAATGTGGTTTTGCAAACCCGAATCACATCTGAAGCCCTCATTCGATGCATTTCCTCGACTTCAAAGTATCTTGAGTAGTGATCCACGATAACCATATACCACTTGTCTTCGTGTTTGAACAAGTCAACAGACACATTTTGCCACGGGTAATCCGGGACAGTTCTCGGAATCAATGGTTCACTGTGATTAGTTGAGTTCTGAATACACACTGGACACGATTTGATTTTCCTTTCTATTTCTTGAGAAATTCCAGGCCACCACATGGTTCCCAAAGCACGTTTCCTTGTTTTTGTGATTCCCAAGTGTCCACTGTGAAGCCTCTCGAGCATTTCCGCTCGTAGTTCTTGAGGTATTATCATCCGAGTTCCTCGAAGCAATAGCCCATCAATACAACTTAACTCGTCTTTCACATTAAAGTACTCTTGAATCTCATTAGGTAAACTTGATTTTACAGGCCATTCGTCTAAAATTTGTAACTTAAGTTGTGCACAGATTGGATCTCTCATTTGTGAGTGAAGTACCTTTGTCACATTTTCATCTGTAGTGTTTATACTAATCAGACTGATTTCGTGGACGAAGGCTTCCACTTCTTCGGTCAATTCGCCATCTTCGTCAGCCGGAATAGGACTTCTTGATAGTAGATCTGCTATGGCAAGGTCTTTTCCTGGGGTCCAGGTCATGCGATAATCGTATCTCATCATACGCATTCGGAACCGCTGTAGCCTCGGTGAGAGCTCGTCCAAATTTTGTGTTTTGAAAATTGAGACAAGCGGTTTGTGGTCGGTCTCAATTGTGTACATTTTACCCATCAGGAAACATTTCAAACGGTCACTTGCCCATGTGCACGCAAGCGCTTCTCTCTCAATGTTACTATAGTTTTCTTCAGCAGGCGTTAGAGTCCGAGATATATATGCCACAGGTTTCTTGTTTTCTCCTTCAACTTGAAGTAAAACCGCTCCAAGACCTTTTTTTGAAGCATCGCAAGAAAGAATCGAGGGTTTTTGCGGATCGTAAACAGTCAAACATGGCTCTGATGATAAAATCTGTTTTACTGTGACAAAAGCGTTTTCTTGAGCTGGTCCCCAAAGGAAATCATTTTTAGTCTTTAACAAGCTCGTAATTGGCTCCAAAATCTCACTGCGGTTCGGAATAAATTTTGCCAGAAAAGTGATCATGCCCATGAATCTTTGTACTTCATTAGCGTTTCTTGGAGCTGGTAAGTCCACAATCGCTTGTACCTTGCTTGGATCAGGCTTGATTCCGTCCTTAGACAGCACAAACCCCAGAAATGTCACAGTCTTCTTGCAGAACTCCGACTTCTGCTTATTCAAGGTGATTCCATTAGCTTGCACTCTCTCTAGAACGGCCCTAAGACACTCGTCGTGTTCTTCTTTCGTTCTTCCCCATATCAGACAGTCGTCAATGTGCACTAAACAGTTCTTTGCCCCTTCTAAAGCTTTTGACATGCGGCGCTGAAACTCTTCAGGAGCGGACGTAATTCCAAAAGGTAACTTACGGAATTTATACCTCCCAAAAGGGGTGATAAATGTTGTGTAATCTTGTGACTCCTCTGCAAGGTTCAGTTGCCAGAACCCTGAATTCGCATCGATCTTGCTGAAGTACTTGGCTCCCGCGATCTCGGCCAGTGAAAGTTCGATCTTTGGGATAGGATAAAACCGACGTTTCACACTGTTGTTGAGTTTGGATAGGTCTACGCAGATCCTAACCCCACCTCCCTTTTTTGCGCAAACTACCATTGGTGCGCACCAATCAGTCGCGTGTTCAACTGGAACAATCACTCCTTTCTCAAGCATATCGTCTAACTGCTCTTTCACCTTGGTTTTTAAAGGTATTGGTACAACCCTGGGGGTGGATATAGCGTAAGGAACTGCATTCTCCTTCATTTCAATCTTGTACTCTCCTTTCATATTTCCCAGCCCTTGAAATAAATTAGGATACTTAGTAGCCCAGTCAATATCATGTGAATCTACAGAAAAAATTCTCCTCACCAGGTTCAGCTCTTCACAGGAACGTCTGCTAAGAAGTGGAACAGTGATCTTCTCAGAAATATACGCAAGATCATAAACTGATACACCCTTATGTTCAAGCTTTAGCCTTAAAGTTCCCAAAATATTGATTCGTTCTTTCTTCTTTGCGCTAAACACAGGGGATTTTGCACTTTCCTAGAGGCAGAGTCTTAATAAAATCACCAAGAACTCCTACTGGAATCATGGTTACATCAGCTGCTGTGTCAAGTTTAAATTTTATAAGACCTAAATCTTGGTTTCCACAGCTTGCTTTTACCTCCTGGACCCAGGCTTTGTCACTGCTGTCTATATTCCCTATGAAAATCTCAGGAACCTGTTGATAACCACTGTCTGAATCTTGCTGTTCGATTTCCTTAACAACGTTTTTGTTTTTTCTCATCCACTTTTCGCGGGAGGGACAACATCGAAAAAAATGTCCAATCTCGGAACATTTGTCACATTTGGCTTTCCTAGCAGGGCATTCGGCCAGTGATCCGTGCCAGTTATAACCACATTTCCTGCACTTTTTTCTCATAGCATCCTCGGTGAATTTCTGTTCACCAGCTCTTTCAGACAGATTTGTTTTACCGACTTGTATTGACGTTTGATTCACCATAAAAACATTAGTATTGGCGAGCTCACGTTTTTGGCGTTCTAGCTCCTCGTGTTGGCGCAAGGTATTAATCGCCTTCTCCTGAGTCAATTGAGAGTCCAGCTGGAGTCTATCACTTAGAGCCTCATCTTTCATACCAATAATGAGGACCAGAAGCACCATCTCATCGTTCAGTTCACCCCATGCACACGTTTTTGCAAGACCATGCAAATCTGTTATGAATTTTTCAGATGGATCACTCCCTTGCTTGTGTCTCAGAAATTTTGTTCTCTCATAAATGATATTTCGTCTTGGCACAAAGTATGCATCAAAGGCCCGAAGAGCCTCGTCATAAGTATTCGGTTTTGGTGAAAACGAATCGAAAATATCTTCACTCCTACTACCCATTGTAAACAAAAGTACATCGATTTGCCGAGCGTCGGAAGTGCTATCTAGACCGCACCCCCGTCTGTACCTTTGAAAGCGATTCCTCCAGGAATGCCACTCATTCGGAGTAAAAGAGAAGGTATCTGGAGTTGGTAACGTCAGATTTATCATAGGAGTAGGAGTACACATTACTGCATTATTTTCTCGGTTTGTCTGTCCCAATGCAAAACCTAGTGACTCACCTTCAGTCTTTCTAGAATCCCTTTCTGACATGTAGTTGAATTCACTTTGGGCATCCTCCTCATTGTCCTCATACCTTTGCCTACGAGTATTTCGTTTTTTTCTGCCCTTACTTGACATCATGCGTGGTTTTAGACTTTGTTCGATAAAAAATCCACTAAGCTGCCACCATGTTCTATTTCTTATACAAGAATATTATTCACACATCTTGCTTGAACAAACTCTATTTTCAAACTAAACTAATGTTTACAAAAACATCTGACAACAAACATATTTAAACACATGATTAAAGAACAGACTTAATACAACAATAACATATATATATTTTGTATTTTTTTTGTATTATAAGTATATTGTAAACCTTTTATACAGATTACAAATTTTAAAATACATAGCCTACATATCAACAGTTGGAAAACTAATGACTTTCAAATTCTTATTTAAATTCTGAAATGAAATGAAAGTCCTTCTTTATTGAGGCGAACTTAAGACCTCATGGTCCTTTCTTACAGTTAACCTCTAAAAAAACTAATAATAACAACAAAATATTAACAAAAAATACAATTATATTACTAATATCTCTCATTATAATTTATTCCTGCTTTGCTTTGTTGATTAAGATTGAATATGACCAATTCGTAGTAGTTTACATTTGTCTCTGCTCGTAGGTGCTGTTCTTCTTGGATCGCTCTATCGAGGTGGCGACTGCCTGCACTCGGCTGAAGGTGGTGAAGGCGGAGTGTCTCGCGTTCCTGGGTCGCTACCAAGAGGCGCAAGAACTGGCCAATGAGCTGGTGTCAGCCGATCAGACCAACGCTGACGCCATCTATGTGCGGGGACTGTGCCTGTACTATCAGGACAACGTGGACCGAGCTTTCTCCCACTTCCAACATGTGTTGCGCCTTGCACCTGACCACAAGAAGGCCGTTGACATATACAAGGTATGACTTGCATCCATAACGTCTTTTACTGTTAAATAAATGGAAGATTTTTATTAGTTTTTGACTTTTTTAAATACCTTGGCATTGTGTTTGCGTGATGTATTTAATAATACGAGTTCTGATGACTTTTAATCAAGATAAATTGGAACTACGGGATGAACCCTTACCATATGAGCTAGATCGTACTCTTCAAAATAAGTTTACCTTTTCTTTTTATCAGTAAATCGATATACTCCAATCACCAACTTTGGTTTTACTTTTAGGTACTATGAAGATCTTTTTGTATTTGATTAGTTCTGTATATGGTTATACACGCAACTAACACATTACATTTTAGACTAACTCTTTACATTTTAGACGCTAGTTTATTACAAATAAACCCTCTTAATATACTCAACCTTATTCATGCTATTTGTTCAGCATCTCAGGAAGGGTCTTCTGTTGTTTTGTACCCTCTAACATTTTTGCCCTTTCTTCCAATGTAAAAAATAATTACCACCATTTACCACTAGAAGCTTGGTATTATAAATCTGGGGTTTCTTTCACAGAAAGCAAGAAAGCTGAAGGAACTGAAAGAGAAAGGAAATGAAGCTTTCAACACTGGAAAAATGACCGAAGCCTACAACTTGTACACAGAAGCTCTGGCTATTGACCCGAACAACATTTCCACAAATGCTAAACTTTATAACAACAGAGCAACTGTTTCACACAGGGTAGGTATAGACAAATATTAAATAAGAATTGCAGTAGTTATCTAATAAGACTGATAAGAATATTAAGAAACTATGTAGACTGATCAATAGTTAAGTAGTCTAAGGTATTAGTAGGTAGGCAGGAGACAGCATTGTATATTAAGGGTTCTAATTCCATCTTGGGGCTTGGTCATGTCTAGTGTGCAATTCATGAGGAGTTCACCTGCCGTAGCAAAGCTTGGTGTAGAGGATAGGATAGATCGGGTGGAAGTTGTGAGCCTTAAATCAGTCATTTGCTCGTATTGTCTTAGTCTTCTACAAAAAAATTAAATTAAAAAGTTTATAACGTATATTTAATGTAGGGCCATGTTGATTGTAATGGAATTCATCAACTGAATGAAACAGGGCAGTCCTGAAAATGCCTTTAATTTGTTGAAAATATTATATTCGTTTTGCCAATTTTATTCTAGCAAAGTGATGGTTTTAAAGTTTCCTAAGTGTGCAAAGAAGCTGTCACATTAAGAACAGTTGGGTTAAGAATTCGAGGTTATCTTGTCTCTAAATGTTGGGTTAATGGTCATGGTTGATTGACGAGGAGTATTTGTTGTACAAAGATTCATAATCGATATACATTTTAGCAAGTTGTTAACAACTTAATCTCCATACTAAAGGACTGAATTCAAAAGTTAACTTTTACAGCTGGGGAGACTAAATGAAGCTGTCACCGACTGTACGGCGGCCCTCAAGCTGGACCAGAACTACTTGAAGGCCGTACTGAGAAGGGCCAAGTGTTACATGGAGTTGGAGCAGTTTGACGAAGCTGTCAGGGACTACGAGAAAGCACATTCTATGGACAAATCAAGAGGTATGACATTATTTTGGACTCTTTTTAGCCCTTTAAGGCTTTATATTTAAGTGTTTTGACAGACGAATGTGTCAGTGTAGGCGTTTTAAAGTGCCCATTTTGTGTGGGAGACCCAAGGCCGAGCAGAGAAATAACAAGTAGGAATTGAGAGAGTAAAAATGTCATAGATGTTAGGGATAAATATACTCAAACTGATTTGCGGCAAACTTGCAAAATATTGTGACATGGTGTAATTTGTTTTCTAATAAGATGTTGGGATTGAAAGAAAAAAAAACTGAAAAATAAGGTGGTTTACAGATAAAACCTGTATGATTTATAGGTTTTACCTGTAAATCATCTTCATTTTCAGTGTTGCTAAGTTTTTAAAGTTGTAAGGCCAATTTCTCTTGGGCGGATGACCCGTTCCAACAGTATTTCAAAAATCATCTTGATTTTCAGTGTTGCTAAGTTTTATTAAGTTGTAAGGCCAATTTCTCTTGGGCGGATGACCCGTTCCAACAGTATTTCATTCTTATTTATTTACCTAACAAACATTTTGATAAGAATGTGTAATCTTTATTGACAATGTCTACAATAAAGCTCAACAACAAACTCATGATATATAACAACTGTTGGCCAGCATTGTTGCGACGTGTTGGTGACTAGGATCGCGGAACATCACAACAATGTGGTCATGGAACAACTCGACAGCGTATCCTCAAAAATTACAAAATGTCCATGGCTTTTCTTTGATACTATTAGTTTTATATTAGTGTAGGCTTTTAGGCTTTATTTAGCAGTAAAAGACTACGGTTCTTTTTTTGAGCAGTGGGTCCTATTTATCATATTGCTGAGTACAGTAGAATCTCTTTAATCCAAACGCCTCATTGCTGTACTCTATACACAGTACAGTAGTTCTTTATTGTATACTGTATTTATTGATATACACACTGTAATTGTTTCTATTGTAATGTCCACTACGGTTTATTCACCATGTTTACTACTGTATTAAATAAACACTGTGTTTTACTTTATAAAGCATTTTTTTCACTTTTCCAGTAACAATTTTGATCCATTTTAGCTATATTGTTAGTTATGTAAAAACAACAATATGTTCTGTAATCTGAACTACCCCTGGTCCCAATTAGTTCGGATTAAAGAGGTTCTACTGTAATATATACTCTTGACTTTTGAGTGTATTATAATTTACTGCATTAAAATTTAGTTTAAAGTTTTAACAATAAAACATTTTTTTCTTTGGTGGTATTTGGTGACAAGTGCATTATTTAAAGTCTTCTGTTTGCTCTGGTTTATATTTAACCACTTCATCTTTTATATATATTTACCGTCTTGTGAGTTAACAGTATAAGTGTAAATTTATGTTTTAAGTGTTGTTAGACATAGTTTTATTTACTATCCGTAAATTTAATAACACGTACAATGCTGATCAAGAAACTATTCATTTCATTAATATCCACACCACTGCAACTGTTTATCTTGCAGAGAACAAGAGACTTCTGGCAGAGGCAAAGCTTGCCTTGAAGAAATCCAAGAGAAAAGACTACTACAAAATCCTCGGTGTTGATCGCAATGCCTCCACTGATGACATCAAGAAGGCGTACAGGAAGCGAGCTTTGGTCCATCATCCTGGTGAGGATTACATTACTAAATAAATGTGTGGTGAATATAGTGGGTAACACATTTTTTCCTTGCTTAGTGGTTATTTTGTTCAGATTAGTCAGAATCAAAATTAGACTCGAGGGTATTTTTAATGTGTATTTATTATAACTGTAGAGTTTCAAGTTTGTAGCATGTTTGATGAATGTGGTAGGTATATTGGATACAAAATAGTGATGACTTGGGGGACACTCAATACATGACAAATGTTACAATGACAATCAAATTTGGTCAGTTAAACCAGTCGCCATCAGCCACAATCAGAGACTGATGAGGACTGGTATAAGGCTTTTGTCATATCTGTATAATGTCACAAACACATACAATACTTAAGCCTCCATATATAATGCTTATGTTTATGTGTAAACTGTTTCTCTGTATTGTTAATTGTTGTGTTGAATACATTGAATTGAATTATTAAGGATTAAAGGGGATAAGAAGGGCTACAGCCGAACGATCATGAGCTACTACAGTATAGACTCCCTCTTATCCGGACTCCTCGGGACAGAGGCCAGTCCAGATAGCAGGGTTTCCGGTTAAACCAAAGTCCCCAAAAACTCGTAATGTAACCTAAATATTTTACTTAAATTTTTTGAGAGCATTGTATTTATTAAGGTTAAACCGATGTGCTGATAAAAATTGTTCGGTTAAAGAGATGTAATTTCCGCCGAGTGTAGTCCGGTTAAAAGATGTCCGGATAAGAGGGAGTCTACTGTACTATGGCTTCAACTTTAGGACACTTGATCGAACTTCATAGATCCAATGTGGATGAAAGATGTACTTTGCAGTTTATTCAATCTAAGTTTTCATGCACAAACTATTAAAAACCACTTTAAACAGATTGAAATTCTATTTCAGTTCAGACAATCGATTAAATATGAGGCATAGTTGCACATAGTTACAACAAGCTATAAATGTACCGCTGGGGGACTTGGCGGGGTGGAACGCTGCCGCGTTCCTAATTGGGGATAAATGTTTATTTATTCTTTACTTTTGACAATCAATACATTGTGTAGCTTGTATTATGTGAGTTATCGCTTATCAGGGCCAACTGAAATATTGGGGGCTTTAACAAGATATCGGGCAGCTGTAGACATCTTGTTTTACATGCAATGTGTCTGTGAAATAATTTAATACCCCCGCCGCAGCAAACCTGCAGACTAAGCGAATTTCCATTTGCCTGATTGGATTTACACTAAAATATCTCCTTAAAAATATCACATTTATTCCCTATTTAAATAGAATCAGTTTAACACATAGTTAGGTTTGCTGCAACAGGGAGGGTGAAAGTGTTTTTTTTATGTAAAATGTTAATAGTTAGTAAGAAATAAAAACATTTTCCAAATTTGGGCAAAACATGTTAATAAACAAGCAAACTACAACAGTTTACTTATTCTCCATAAGAATAACATGAGAATTTTAAATTTACAATTTTTTGGAATTTTCTCCGTAACCATTAGGCGCATTATAACGCTTCAATATACTAAATTATTTGTTTTTTTAAGCTCTACAAAATTGTTTGGAAAGAAATTGCAAAATTTTATGTTTTTTGGGTCAAAAATGGGATAAACCCATTTTTACCCCATAAAAGCCCCCATAAACCCCCGTTCCCATGGTCCAATCATGCTGGTTTTCGAACTCGTTCAAATAAACGTAGGTTTACAGGTTTGTACCAAATTTCATTAAAATCGGATCATTTTTGCTCGAGTTATAGCGCTAACGGACACACATATATATATATAAATATATATATATATATATATATATATATATATGAATTTGAACGGATGGTGTTTTTGGCCTCTAGGGACCTCAAAACGAAAAAAAAAATCGGTCCCGGGTCCAGGTCTTACCATGAGTACTACGGTAATAGCTTATTCCCTATATGGGAAATTCGCTAAAAGTAAAAAATCAATGATTGTGTGTTTTAGATCGTCATGCCAATGCCTCGGACGGTGAGAAAAAGGAGCAGGAGAAAAAGTTCAAGGAGGTAGGTGAGGCTTACGGCATCCTCTCTGACCCCAAGAAGCGCGCCAGATACGACAGTGGCCAAGATATGGAGGATGACGGTCACTCACGTAAGTGTTAGAGTAAGAAGATCCATTTTACAGCCCCTGGACTCAACAACCATCACACTCCTTATTTTAGCAAAAAATAAATAAAAAAAAACAGTTGCAGTGACTAGTTTACACTCAGCTGTTCTTGACATGATGAAGGTAGGATGGGATTTTAGCCGAAGTTTATTTTAACTACAATAAAAAAAAATTTTGATGTTTTAATTAGTACTCAGATTTTGTACAAATGTTTTGGTAACCCTTTTCACTTACGGTGAGTATGAAATGTATTGAAATAGATTTTTCAATATATATTACTTTTATATTCTCCAGAGAACAACTTATTTCCAATTTAATCAAAATCAGTGATCAAACTAAGCAATCAGTTTTTATACAAATGCTTTTCCATACACACAGTGGGTACAAATAATCCTTAACACTGTATTGGCTGAGTATGTTGTACCTTACTCATTTTTACTATTGTTCCAGATGAAATGGATCCAAATGATGTGTTCCGAGCATTCTTTGGAAACCCCGGCGGAAGTTTCAGCTTCGACGCAAACCAGTTCCCCAGTGGTTTTACGTACCACTTCCAGTGAGCGCCTGACCCACCCTGAATGTACAGTTACACGACCCCACGATAACTCATTTGATGTTTACTTTTCCACACTAAAACAATTTCATGGATTTAGAACAAGTCACAAGTGGTTGTACAAATTGAACTTGGTAGTTGTAGTAGACTAAGTCAACCGATGTTGATTCTGAAAAACACTTACATTCATAAAATAAATGTGTTTCTTTAACTGTTCATCACATCAAATAACCGAGCAACATTCCTTACTGGGCACTGATATTTGTCCTTTTTGTGTTTTTTTCACTCTGTTAGTATCACTTTACTTTATATTCGGAACTAACATTTGCTACCGAATTGAGTATTTTGTGTAAGAAACAATGTATACATAAACCCTTAATACATATTATATATTTCAGTCTCTACTCAATCATTAACCGTTCTTATAACGATGAGGTTAATAATTAATTGTACTATGTTTGTCACTTCCTCTAGGCTGTGTCGTTATATTGAGGCTGTGACATATTTCACTTTGTTCCCAGTTAGGAATTGATTATGAAGCTCATTTTTCTTATTTCTTAATCATTTTAAAATTATATACTTATGATCATTATTTTGTAATTTTTTTAAATTGAATTGAATTTACTGGTGTATCTTAAATTATCCCTTTGGAGATTGACAAACAGTTTTCTTCATTAGATTTTTAAAAGCTTTCATGAAGTGAGTAGCAGTAAATTGTATTCATACATTTTGAGGTACACAGGTGTGCCCAACAGGCACATTAGTAAAAATCAATTCTTCAAAGGTGCCAACATAGAAATGCATCGAATAATTTCTGGCCTTTTGATCAAGGTTCATTTAGAAGCTCTTGCTACTGAAAGCTCTGTAAATAACTTGCTCTGAGCCAATCTCTATCAGACATTAGCTCTACCAAGTAATGGTAATGTTTCACTTATTTTCATTCAATGGCATCAAAAATAGTGTCTACCTCTTTGGTAACTCGTGTGATTTTCATAGTAGCTCACATACATTTATAAGTTGTGTATTTTTAATTAGAAATAGGTTAAAGTCTATATATTGTAAATGTGTTTTTTTACCAACTTTCCTAATGACAAGAACCACTGGTTTAATGTTTGGTTTTGAACTGATCCCTGTACAATTTATTCAGATTGTGTTGAAGCCAATTTTATTAGAATAATTAGTATTTTGGTGTTTCTTCAACTTTTTGTTGGCCTTGTGATAGTTAATTTATGTTCAACAATTTATTAATAAAATATTTAATTTACTTGCACTGTTACGTTTTCATCCTTACCTTTTTTCGCTGAATTGTAATGGAATATTTTTAAGGGTGTAAGTGGTGGGGGAACTTCCCCTTAAACCACCTAAATTTTGTGAACAGGCAGGGTCAAAAGCCTATCATTAGACAGGGTTCATTTAAGTTTGAAATACTACTAGTTCATCATGAAAATGAAGACACTCAACACATAAAGGTTTCAAATTAAAAGTAACAGGTAAATACATATCTTTAATATCACATAAAAAGTCCATTCACACAAAGCTCATGAACAGTTGTATTATTTTTAAGAGACAGATCTGCTGAACAAATATATTCCTACACAAAACCAATAAAATCAACTTGAATATACAATACTTCAACAAAAACTTGATAAATTTTGCATGCACAAATTAAGTGCTTGTTGTAATGTGATTATTTTGTCCATGGCAATATTCACAACAATTTTCCCCCTTAAAGTTGTGTTTACAAGAAGCCAGGCAGGCTAGGCCTACTTTTCTCTAGTGTATTTCAAGTTACATGAGGCAGGTAACCTGCCCTTGCCTCAAGTAACTTGAAATGCACTAGAGGAATGTAACCTACCTGCCTACTGGACTCGTGTAAATGTGGCTTAGTTTTAACCAACAAAATCATCAACTAAAACTTGTTCTCATTGATCATTTTTGTTAATCGGAAACAATTTTTGTAAGAAAAATGTTAAATGAAAGCGGCTATTACCGTAGGTACATGTATATTATGTGATTGTGTCTGTAAATATCAAAACTCGAGCGATTTTGAAATTTAAAAACGACGTGTGAGACTGGGGATACACCTGAATGAGATGGAAGATCAGCAAACTGGTTGTTTTTGTTATAGGGTTTAAAAATCGTTCAAATATTTTATTCTTTATTGTTACTAAAAAAATTTGCCAAATTTCATTGAAACCATTGTGTAGAGCTTAAAGAACACATAATTTTGAATATTAAAGCGTTGTTGTAAAATTAAAAGTTACAGAGAAAATTCCAAAAAACTGAACATCTAAAATTCCCAAGTAGAAAAAGTCAACTTGTGGATAAGACTTTTTTTTATTAACAATTTTAACCAAGTGTCATGTTGGGTTTGGATTTTAAATCATTTTTGGTATGGTATCCAGTGTAATTTTGATTCAATTACTCGTTTTCATGGAATTTGACTTTGACTATTTTAAAAGGCAGCCATTTTTAAATTTAACAAGTAAAATTTCTTAAAAATAGTTAAAAGAAAATTAAAATAACAAAAACTTTAAATGTGTAACAAGTTTTATTACAGTGTCTCTAATGGGCTTTTAACTAAATTTATGTTTTGTGAGTTATTTAGCTTAAAGATTGGGTATGACAATAAATTTGGTAATGAAATAGTATTTTCACTCCTAGTCACGAAAGTGACCAATTTCAAAATGGGACTTTCGTGACGAGTATTGAACAATACTTTTTATCACAATAAAAATACTACTTCATCAAACTTACTATTTGTTTTTGGTGTATGGACATTTTTGAAGATCTCAGCTGTATGGAAATGGGCTATTTTTGAGTACAGAGTGATGAAAAAGGTATTTTCAACTCTAGATCAAAATCAAACCTCATTTGTTTCACTTATCATGTAAAAAGGAATCACTTTAGGCCGTAGCTATGAAATACATTATGCCCCCCCAACACTTGATGAAAGGTAAACTTCTATAACAGTTACAGGTCTCAATGTGCTAGTTGCCATGACAGATATTTTTGTGTGTTTCATACCTTGCATAATAATTTTACTGTTTATATTACTTATTGTTTTTTTTGTTTATATTACTTTAGCATTATTTATCTGCGAGTAAAATACTTACATGTTAAAACAAAAGCTATCAATCACAATCTTTTACATACGATTAAAATATACTCTGGCAATAGTTGTGTAATTTGTTCATTACGAATTTACCTAAAATCTACTTTAATACTTGATTCAAAGCTCTCTACAATAACATATAATTTGGGGAAGGTTTCCCATCACAACTTGTGCTAGACTAGAATAGTAACTAAAGTTACAAAGTTGTCTACCACAATAAGTTTACAACTTGAAATCCCACGGTATACAGATTTGGCCGTCGCTCATCACAGAATAGTAGTTGGTTATATAAAGCCTGTTTTGCCTAAGTGAAGACAGCTCATCTCGATGTTCCAGCAGACGTTGCAGACAGCTTGTCATTAAATCAGGTGTAACACAGTCGTCTTTGTTTAAGGCCTCCAGTTTGAGTTCCGCTAAGCATTGTTTATGAAGTTCTTTTTCAATGTGTTTATGGCTGGAAATAGATATGTCTTGTCAATCTACAAATTTTTACAATATCTAAAAATAGGAAATGTAGGTTTGAATGTCATCATAAACTTAAACAAATTATTTACCAGTTTCTTGTAAAAGAATACCTAAACAAAGGTCAATTTCCTTAAACACATTCTAGGTTTTCTGTTGAATAATGCCTAAACTGATTAACTTAAGGCTCAGTAATCAAAACATAATAATTTTTTTAACATTGGTAAAGATCAAATTTTCAGAAGATGGTACATATTTTTACAACATCTGTACAGTAGTAATCATTTACTTACGATCTATAATGATGCAATAGGCGAGAAGCGTTGTCCAAGTTTTCGGAGATAAAGTTTACCAATAGGAACGAAGGACAGGAGGCTGGCACGATGAACTGACCAGTCGGTGATACCATCAACGGCCCCGCCTCGCTATTAGCATTTGACAATATTCAGTGGTTAAATTATGCTAAATATTATTATGGTCTGTATGATGGAACCTGTCTCGTGTATCGGCTACCTGGAGAGTGGCCAATGGTTTAAGGCCCAGACCAGTCAAAGATAGACGAAGGGTTAGAAGAAAGGTTCCATCTATAATTCCCTCCATCTTATAAAATATAAACATAATAAAAATCTAAACGGTTTAACAGTTAACTAGTTTGGAGCCCTCAATCTATGATGCTCTCTCCTGGCCAGACAGATGAAAAATAGAATAAAATAAAAATAGGATGGAATCGTTTTTGCCCAGATCAACGTATCCAAGCATAACTGGACAAAAAACAACACAGAAGCCTCCAGATTTTTAAAGTATGAGAGGTATCTTTACAGTTTTTTAGGTTAAAGATAACAATTAGCTTAGCTAAAATAGCTTACGTTTCAACAACAAGTTCGAAGTTCTCCAAAGAGTCCGGCCAAGTTTTCGGGAAGCCTCTTCTACCTTGGTGATCACCCAGAGACGTTGTCAACCTGTTCAAGTTTTTCTCATATTCTGCTGCCATTGTTTTCGGCTGGTATTTCCTTGAAACAATAGGCAAAATAATGTTTGTAATCAAGAATATCTTTTTGGCCAACAAGAAAGTCCAACATGATGCAAAATAAGAGTGTATACTATTGACCCAATCTGAAGTAACAAAACTGTTGCCAAGTTTTCTCTAGTGGAAAGGTTAAATCTTAAGAGAAATTAAGTCAAAGTAGAAAAATCAAGCACAATTTAACTAATTTTATCATAGGTGGACCTAGATTAATGTGAGGCTTAAACCTTTGTATCAGGGAAACAGAGAGACCCATAGATTATTAACGGGTGGTGCAACTAAAATGTCAAAACCATAAGGAGGCCTAAGGGCCGCAACAGGTACAGGGTATTCGTGGAACAATAATTGGTTTCTTAGTATTCTGAGACTTGACATGGCTTAAGTGTTGATACAGATATGAATCACAGATACCAAAGTTTTCAAAAGAATTTCCCCGTTAGGTTAGATGCAGAGGTCTCTCTTCCCGCGCCCTTAACGATGTTCCTTTTCGCCAAACAACTTTGGTACATAAGATTAACCTCGTAAAATTTTTGAATTTACGTGAGTTCACTCATGCAGCCAGTTAGTCAGAGCAATAGCATTTTACTATTGGTGATTCAAAAGTTTTGAACCCTTCAATTGAAAAATCCGGTCGTAGGCTAATTATGACTTATCAAAACTCCAAAAATGATTTGCTGTTTCTTCAACACATAGCTATGTTCATCTGAGTAGAACACACTATTTTAAGAGATAAAGAGTGTTTAAGGCCTTCAACTTGAACAGCGAACAATAGAGCTTTAAAGACATTTAATTTTACCTTCGAACTACTCTGATATCCCGTAAAACTCTTGAAGCTGCTTTCTCAAAAGCTGGCAGACGAAGCAAAACTTTGTCTTCTTTTGGGAGATTCTTAATAAACTAAAACAAAAAACAAACACTGTCAAGAGTTATAAGCCTGTGCACCTACTTAACTGAAAACAAAGAACATATACCCTCTAGCACGAGGAATGCTTATGATGGACAGGCACACTCACAGAAAGTAGTGGAGATGACTGACTAACAAAAGGTCTATGTTATAGAGTAAAAGGATTTGTATCGTTCCCCTCTACAAATGTAAAAAAATGAATACAAAAACATAAATACAAAACCATAAAAAAAACATATTCAATTTGCGAATTTTAATTGATCGTGATAATACTAGCAGGAAGTGTTGATAGATGTTGATCTATTATTCACCATTAGTTTGGCTCCAATAAAAGTTGTCATAGCCAAAAAAGTGTAATTTGAAAAACTCTATAATAATTGTTGGGACAAATTGGACAAAAACCAAAGCTAATCTCAAAAAGACCTAACCATAAGCGCTACCTAGCTCAGTAAGTTTAAGTAGCATATATTGTCTTACGTCCAGCCAATGTTGCCGCACTTCTCCGCTGTTGAGCAACACTTGTCCCTTCATACTGACTCCCGTGTCTCGGCTGAACACCAGCGACCGGCCTGCAACACACTTTACAATCAGTTACTAGGAAATTTACATTTAGCTACATTAAGTAAAAAAAAGTATCTAAATATGGACTAAACAGTAAACCTTCATTACATACTTTTGTTAACTGAAGTTTTAGAATATCAACGAGCACGCATTCGAAAACGTAATTGTATAATCCTACTGTTGAACAAAGAACTGACATAAGATAAAGCCGTAATTATTGTGTACAAGTTGTCCTCACTTATTGTTACTATCTTTACACGTTCCTATCCCATTACTTGTTAATAGGGATGGGTCGGTTGTTAAAGTCAGTTGTCGGTTAAAAAAAAATCCTGACCTTTGAGCACGGCCATGTGTTCAGGGTGCTGCTGTGCCAAGGATAGGAAGCTCATAAGACAGCCTCGGAAATGAGCAATATTCCAACCACAGTCACTCGTAACATCGGCCAGTCCGAGAGAGCTGCACGCCTGTAAACAAGTAATTAATTAATAATGCTATCAAATAATAAGGCTAACTAACAAGGCCATGCTAAGTTACAAGTCCAGGGTTTGGACTGTTCCACCCTCCAAAAAATTGTTAAAATACCAAAGACGTAGAAACACAAAAAAAAGCAATGTGCCAAAGGTACAATGTTTGAGAAATGATTGTTCCTAATTCATTGAACGTTAAGGACTCATAACATACAACTGATAATTCAATTTCACCCTAATATAGGACTCCTTCAGAGAGTAGCTCCAAGACAACAATTTGTCTGAGACTATCTATAAAAAAAAACTCCTATTCCATTCATTTTTTTCATTTCCTTTTATTTGAAGGGTAAAATAATTGTTCAATACTCAAATTATTACTGTCCCGTATTATATTTTCTTAACGAGCGATTACCAACTTGTAAAATATGCCCGCCACAGTAAATCTGCAGACAAAGGGTAATTTTCATTTTTTTCAGGTTTTTCACAAAAAAATGTCTCCTCAAAGTTGTTAGATTTAAATTTTATTTTTTAAATCACATTAAATTTAATGAGTACTTTTTTTGCTACAACTGAGAAGGTAGAAAATTAGGCATTTTATTGAACTGTTAATAGCTTAGATTAGTATTAAATCAACAAATTTGCCAAATTTGATCAAACTAAAACTCTAAACGCAAACTACAACTATCCTCAATAAAAAAACATACTGTAATTATTAGACGTACAACAACGCTTAAACATAAAATTATTTGTTTCTTTAAAGCTCTACAAAATAGTTTAGCAAGAAATCAAAAAATGTCATGTTTTGGGGGTCAAAAATGGGAAAAATTGGTTAAAAACATATCTCCCTATATTGTAACTCTAAGGTTGCCTTGTTTCAGCACATACCAAGTACAGTTATCAGCTGTACTTGTTGAATTAGCTAGTCTAAATAGTGACAGGATAAAGTGTTGTTTTTAGATGAGTGATTATCAGCATTGAAGACCAAGGTAATTTTATAGCAACATTAAGTTGTCTAACTCACCTGATCCTGAAGTTTAGACACTTCCTCACGGACCGGCCCTACTGAGGCAAGTTTTTCCCTGGCCTCCGCTTCATTCTCATCCAGCCAACCACTGTGAAAAATGGTTTCATAAAACAATAACTCAAGTAAAACTCTAAGCTTTGAACTTCAAAATTAAAATACGTAACTACTACTCAAATTTACTTGTAGATAAAGAACCACGGGTAAGTCCTACAAACTTGGCACCCAACCCAGCAATTCGGGTATCTTGGTTTGATAAAGATATTTTTAAGTAAGTGGCTAGGAACTAGGAACCCTATGCCGATGTTATTTACGACCCTGGTGACAAACTATAGAACCCAGTAGGTAGCTTTAATATAAACTCATTGTCTCTGGACCTAACCATACTGTACTTACAGATATTACAACCGGGACGAGTTGCATAACTGACTACCAAAACGCTAGACGAGCGCCTTGTCAATCAACACCTTAACCTTGAGCTCTGTTGTCAACTAAGTCATGTAATTTCTTCAGAGAGTAAATGTTATGTATTTAAATTATATTGTGTTTTAAATTAAATGACTACACATACAGATAGGCCTACAATAAATAAAAGAAAATGTGAGACTTTAATGACTATACATTTAGTACAAGTAAGTTTAATTGGTTTTTAAGTTTAGTTTAATGTTTCGCTGTCACAAGACAAAGAAATTTAAAAAAAATATTTAACTAAATTTAGCCTACAGGGCACCGCTTTTAATGAGTTAAAGTACAATTTATAAGTCTCACAGCTGACCAATGTACTGAGAAAGAAGTTAATTTTTACCTTTTTATACAATAACATTTTTTGATCATCTATTATCAGAATAACTACTTTTGAGGAACTAAAACTTACGTCAATGTCTGAAATTCCTTTGGAGGTTTCGGTTTTCGTTCAGGCCTTTTGATCCTGCTGTTATCCGTGTAGTCATACTCATTGTATTTTTTGTTTGTCCTCTGAGTATAGTGGTAAACCTGATCTCTAAACGATGGTCGAGTTGTCTCGGGGGACTTTGATGCAATTTTATCAACATAAGTCGTAGGGAGATTGCATGTTGACAATATCACAGTGAGAGTTTTTGATAGATCTTGTTCTTTCAGACTAATATTAACAGATTTCAAGCTTTCTGAAAAACAGACAATAGTTATTAATTGTTTTACCTTAAGTTAAATCTTGGAAGAAACTGAACAAAAAATTTGATGAACTCCGGTTCTGATCTTTGATCTAATGTATTGTTGTAGTAGCCCTTATGCCCATCAGATGCAGGATTATAATGTCAGAACATTGAAATGCTCAGATAATGATAGGAGCAAAACACAAACTTAATCAAATTTAATCTGCATAGCCTTGGATTGTGTGATAAATAATGGTTAAAAAAAGGCCGTCTTACAATCCTCAAAATGAGAGCTTGTTGTTAACTTGCTACAGGTATTGTCAGCTTATTACAAAATCAGTTTTCCTCCAGTCCTGGTTGGGGCAATGTAAAGCTGTAAACAATAGAACCCTATACCCGGCCTCGGTTTTATTAGTCCTTCGTCTATTCGGCCACTTCTAGGAAGCAAATATCAACATGTTTTACTAACGGCTTACCTACGTTTGACTACATTGATTACTTTATTATTAGGCATAAAATAAAATATAGTTTTTTGTTTTTATTAGTTAATAGGTTGGTTTATCCGGCCATATCGTTATCTGGCCAGTCTTGTGGATGCGGTATGAGAGGGGTTCTACTGTGGTTAACAGTGCTTTCCTGAGATGGTTAAGAGACCTAAAAATTGTAAAACCTCAAAATTATTCTATTTCATTGTCAGCAAGAGATGTTTTATACCTCGTGATGTGGCGACACCTTGAGGCTTCAGATAAAACCGTAACGTCACAGGTCTCTGAGGCTTTTTCTGTTGAAGAGATTCCAGCACTGAGCTCAGAGTTTTCAATGAATTTTCGTTGACTGCCTGCGACAACACAGTAACTTAGATGACAAACATAAATATAAATTATGTACTTTAAATACGAAAAGGATTTTTTTTTGTTGAAATTCTAGTTAAATTATACCCTAATTAATAATTTAAATTTCTTAATTTAAATTTTAAAGTTCTTTAAATTCTTTAAATTAAAATAATTAAATACCCCCGCCGCAGCAAACCTGCAGACTAAGCGAATTTCCTTTTGCCTGATTGGATTTACACTAAAATGCATCCTTAAAAATATCACATTTATTCCCTATTTAAATACAATTAGTTAAACGAGTACTTAGGTTTGCTGCAACAGGGAAGGTAAAAAGGTGATTTTTGTTGTAAAATGTTAATAGTTTAGTAAGAAATGAAAGTATTTTACAAATTCGATCAAAATATGTTCATAAACAAGCAAATTACAACAGTTGACTTATTCTCCATAAGAATAACATGGGAATTTTAAATTTACAATTTTTTGGAATTTTCTCCGTAACCATTAGGCGCACAATAATGCTTCAATATACTAAATTATTTGTTTTTTCAAGCTCTACAAAATGGTTTGGAAAGAAATTGTGAAATGTTGTGTTTATAGGGTCAAAAATGGGAAAAACCTATTTTTACCCCATAAAACCCCCCATAAACACCTGATCCCATGGTCCGATCATGCTGGTTCGCGAACTCGTTCGAATGAATATAGGTTTACACGTTTATACCAAATTTCATCAAAATTGGATCATTTTTGCTCGAGTTATCGTGCTAACGGACACATATATATATATATATATATATAAATATGGTGGTGGATGGTGTTTTTGGCCTCTAGGGACCTCAAAATGAAAAAGAAAATCGGTCCCGCGTCCAGGTCTTACCATGAGTACTACGGTAATAGCTTATTCCCTATATGGGAAATTCGCTAAAAAAAAATCAAATCAATATATATATATATACTAGGTGGCGTTCACAGAGGCATCCACAAAATTGAGCGGAGTCATCAAGGGTTCATATTATATTGTTTTTGTCATAGTGCAGTAAAAACAGTCGTTTTGAATAAATGCGTTGCGGGTCTAAAGTAGCATTTTTACTCTTTAGGGAGTAAAAATCGTTTTTAGCCTCTATGGAGTAAAAATCAGCTGTTGTCAACTCAGTTGTAAATGTTGATTGTAAACAATTGCATGTATCAAAAATATGTATCGATTCGTGCTTCGTAATCATTTTTACCTACAGTCCTACAGTCTTCCCATAGCATTTTAGCATTGCAGATACATTAATCCATTCTCACACTCAACACTGCTCACCTTTACTACTTCCTTCACCACACCCTACGTCGTGGACCTGTTTCCTTCTCTTCCCATTGCATTTTAGGATTGCAGATACATATTAATGTAATTGTCAAAGTTAGTTCCCACACTCTGCACTGCTAGCCTTACTAATTCCTTTACCATTTCCTACGTCAGAGACCTGTTTTCCTCCCTTCCCATAGCATTTTTTGATTGCAGATCCCTTAATCTAATCGCCATAAACGTTTCCCACACTCCTGACCGCTCGAATTTACTACTTCCTTCACCACTTCCTACGTCACGGACCTGTTTTCCTCCCTTCCCGTAGCATTTTAGGTATGCAGATCCCTTAATCTAATTGTCATAAACGTTTCCCACACTCCTGACCGCTCGAATTTACTACTTCCTTCACCACTTCCTACGTCACGGACCTGTTTTCCTCCCTTCCCGTAGCATTTTAGGTATGCAGATCCCTTAATCTAATTGTCATAAACATTTCCCACAACCCGGACTGCTTGCCTTTACTACTTCCTTCACCACTTCCTACGTCACGGACCTGTTTGCCTCCCTTTCCATAGCATTTTAGGATTGCAGATACGTTAATCTAATCATAAAAAAATTTCCCAAACCCCGGACTGCTTGCCTTTACTACTTCCTTCACCACTTCCTACGTCACGGACCTGTTTGCCTCCCTTTCCATAGCATTTTACGATTTCAGATACCTTAATCTAATCGCCATAAAAAGTTCCCAAACTCCGGACTGCTCGCCTTTACTACTTCCTTCACCACTTCCTACGTCATGGACCTGTTTCCCTCCCTTTCCATGGCATTTTAGGATTGCAGATACCTTAATCTAATCGTCACAAACAGTTCCCCCAGTCCGGACTCCTTGCCTTTACTACTTCCTTCACCACTTCCTACGTCTCGGACCTGTTTCCTTCCCTTCCAATAGCATTTTAGGATTGTAGATACCTTAATCTAATTGTCATAAACGGTTCCCATACTCCGGACAGCCCGCCTTGACTACTTCCTTCAGCACTTCCTACTTCGCGGACCTGTTTTACCCCCTTTCCATAGAATTTTAGGAATGCATATACGTTTATCTAATCGTCATAAACAATTTCCACATTCCAGACTGCTCACCTTTACTACTTCCTCCACCACTTCCTACGTCACGTACCTCAAGTTAGTGTCGTCATTTGATTATATTTATGTTCCATACCGTTTCTGTTCTAATATCTGTGGAATAATGCTATCAGCTATTTCTTTAACTACTGCATTCAAAAGTCAACAGCTGATCATATGCCTTTGTTTATGTGTCAAATACTGCTTCCATAAGGATTACATTGAAACTTTGAGACCCAGTGGGGCGGATTCCTGAGAGACTTTTTTAACGCCATATAGATGTTGGCACTCACCGATATGGTCTTTATCACCATGCAAAATTTGATTCAGCCGTCTAGGAGGAGTTTGCGTATTACGAAATGCACAAGAGTCGACGTATAAGAGCTTCGCTCGCTTTGCTCGCTCCGCTCAATATATATATATATATATATATATATGAATTTGAACTGATGGTGTTTTTGGCCTCTAGGGACCTCAAAACAAAAAAGTAAATCAGTCCCGCGTCCAGGTCTTACCATGAGTACTACGGTAATAGCTTATTCCCTACATGGGAAATTCGCTAAAACATAATAATTATTTAAATTAATCAAATTGAATTCATTAAAATTCTTAATCCCAATACATATTTAGCCTACAGTATACAAATAATTTTTTCATAGCCAAACCAACTATTTAATCAAGTGTTTTGTTAAAAGAGTAGTATTTTATGTACTTTATTGATACTTGATTTATTGGTACTTGATTGATTTTATGTACTTTACTTTATAAGTCCTACAACTATCAATGAGTGAATGAAAAAAACATTTTCATAAAAATCTATGGTGATTGGTGGCATCTCTTGGAGGGGAATAATTTTTTTGCTCTTTTCTACTACTTTTTGATTTTGCTCTCTACAGTAACCATCCAACAATATTAGAAATTAAAACAAATTTTTGTAACAATACCATAATGAAACATTTTAATACCGTAGTAGGCTACGCTAAATTTTAATCCTTGCACTCAGTTTGATTTAGGATGCAGAATTGCGACATCAGCTGGCTCGTACTCTTACGTACCAATAGTCAGTCACCCTTCTCTGTGTATTATTAGCGCAATTCTACCATCATTAGCATCCAAGCTTCTTCCTATTTATTTATTTATTTTATTTATTAAACATCATCACATTACCTACATAAATTCTCTTGACAGGCGATTTGTCACAAAGTCTAATACTATACTACATACGGACTAATACTATTCCTATACAGTAGAGTCCCTCTTATCCGGACTCCTCGGGACCGAGGCCAGTCCGGATAACGGGTTTCCGGTTAAACCCCCCAAACTTGTTATGTACCGTAACCCAAAATTTTTTACTTAAATTTAGGAGAGCATTGGATTTTAGACACGTGATCAATAAGTTACCACTAATCACCACATCGGTTTAACCGGACTAGATCGGCAGAAAGTGGGCGGTACTGAAATTACTGTTTTCGTGGGAAAGTTTTGAGACCAGTGATCACAAGTTTAAATACAATGCTCTCCTAAATTTAAGTCAAATACTGTATACAGTGTACATTTAAACGGTCCGTTTTAAAGAGTTTTTGGGGACGTCGGTTTAGCCGGAAAAACCATTATCCGGACTGGAATCGGTCCCGAGGAGTCCGGATAAGAGGGAGTCTACTGTATATTGTCCTGGCTCACCCCTTGCTTCACTGAATAACTTATGTTCCACGCACAGATCTATAGTCTGTGTGGACGGGCTAATGCAAGGTAAAAACAGGCCGCTAACCTCTTAAAAAACAAAAAACTAATCAACAAATTCATAATTACCCTTTCTTGAGGAAATTGACCAAATAAATCAGGATGAACTGTGAAGTAAAATGGGCGAAGTGCAGTAGAAACCTCCCCAGATGTCATATGACGACAAACAGATCTCATGTATCCATAACCCCAAATGTCTGGGCTCAGCCTAAAAAATTGAAAATCCTTAAAGTTAGTCAAGTAATATAAAAAACTATTCTTTAATTTAATTGGGTAAGGTAGGCTAAATAAGTTAAACCTACTTTTTGTTGGTTAACTTATTTCGTTTTAGCTTAGTACCCTAAGTAATAGCCCAAGTTAATCCTAGCCAACTTAAAATTTAGTGAAATGACTGTTTATTGTTGTTGGCCTATTAGACTAAAGTTAGACTAAGATGTTTAAGATTTTAAGCAAAAAATAAGTTAAATAAGTTAAACAATCAAAATTAAAGCAGATCCATAGATCTAACTTAGTTATACAAAGGAACTAAGTAAGTAATCTTAAGGCCGGCCGCACACTGATGCGACAAAATGTTTTGTCGAAAGACGTCGGAAGGGAGTGGCCTGCCATGCAGTTAAATGGAGGCAACGCACACTGATGCGACAGAGGCTTCAGACGCGTTGTTTTGTCTGAAGACGTTTTTGGGTGTTTTTGTGATCGCCTCCAATATCATGATGGATAGCCTCTGGATCATTAAAGTTAGCAGAATATGGTTTATGTTACCTTGCCTAAAATGATCCTGTATAGTTGTCAAACACGACAGCTGTTTCGTGCTACAATGAGCACATCTTCAAAGTGAAGAAACACAAAATCCACTCATTTAGCCCGCGCCTCCAATATTTCGTCTGAAGCCAAAACGCGATCAGACAAACAGTTCTGCGCATGCGCGGAGGGCGGATACAGTACAACTTATCTATATAGTGTAATAATTTTTCTTACAGTTAGCTTAGTAACTTAGTTCCTTTTCAATTCATGCAGAAAATAATAAAACGATATTTTAATTTCAAATACTCGAAATTATCTATATATTGTGATAATTTTTCTTACAGTTAGTAGATGTTCATTTTCAATTCATGCAGAAAATAATAAAAATGTTTTTTAAATTTCAAATATTTCAGCTAGCCTAATTCCTTATTTTTTAATAATTTTCCTTACAGTTAGTAGTGGTTCATTTTAGATCCATGCAGAAAATACAGAAAATTTATGCTCCCTTTCTTTGTTTAGTTTTGCAAGTTGTATAAAGTTCCACAACATAATTGCTACGTCCACTTCCTCATCCATTTTATTAACACCACACAATAACTGGCTTTACACAACACTGGTCTACTGCTGACTGAATTTAGTTTTCCCTCCTGTTTTTGTCTTTTGCCTAAGACCACCGCACACCAATGCAACATTTTTGTTTTCCGACAAGACGTATACCGACAAAACGTTTTGTCTGACCAGTGTGCGGCCGGCCTAAGTAGGGTAGTGTTAAGTCTCACATTAAATTCTAAACAAAACTAGGCCTAAGTTACTCTACGGTACAAAGTTTTATTGAGTTAAGTTAAACCAAGAGTAAGAAACATATTCTTTTTGGTTAAAGAGCACTAAGTAGAATTCCAGCTACTAGGAATTCACAAAATGTAGATAATTATAAGCATGCACTGTGGATGCGATACTCTCTGGTATGGATTAACACCCACACTATAGAGTACTACGACTATCCGTAAACTTAGTGGTACGGTATTATCCTGATAATTACATAGACCAATTTGTTAATTACGAGGCAAAAAAAATGTGGTTTGAATTCCACTACAAACTGTAGGTCCCTTTGATGCCATTGGTTGTATCGGCTACTAATTAACAGCTGTGTCTAAGGAATATGTCGGCCTTAGTCACTAACAAGACTACAAGATTGCGCCACTCATACTACACTCATCTCCATTCATAGCCTAGCCTACTTGGATTAAATACCTAAGTTTTACTTTCGTACGGTCGCCATTTCATAGTAAAGGTCTTCATAGGACAAGTTAGCATCTAGGCTAACTTATGATGAAATAACTTAACTTAATTAAGTAATGATGATACAAGTTTTGAGAACATGATTTTGGTTTCATACATCTGTTCCTGGGAACGTGTTTTTCTTCCTAGACTGTATCAACATTAAGTTAACTTAATTAGACAGCAGTGCTGTGGTTAGGTTAACACAAGTTTTGCCGTCCACCACCAGGAGGAGTGCAGTGTAGTTGCAGCACACACAATACATAACTAGATGGCATTCCTGGTGGTGGACGCCAGAACATATACTAACCGCAGGCACAGAAAACAAACTAGGTACAGTAGACCCCCTCTTAACCGACCCAAATGGGACCGGACCTAGGTCGGATGATTCAAAAGGTCGGATAAAACGGGCAATCCCTAAAATCATAACATGATAAAGTGCTATTCATTTGGAATTATATAATCATTATTTTGAAGTCATACTTGCATTATTTATAAAATAAACTACTCTTATCTCCTTTTTCATATTGATAGAAATGTCACAAATAAACACAAAACACGGTTAAGTCAAATAGGCCTACTTTCAGTAGAATATATTATAATACTAGGCAAGAGTCAATAAAATTCCTATTTCAATAACTTTACTACTGTAATGTAATAATTAATGCTTTCCAAATACATCGTAATACAGTACAGAACCTTTTGTCGTCATTAAAGATACAAGCGACCATTTTGTTACAAGACAGGACGTTTATTTATAGCCTCTCACTGGAGGCTCGAGGCAAAAAAACTATCTTGACCTTGGAGTTGTTAACACCCCTTCCCTGCCCTCCCTACAAGTTGCGTTGTTTGTTTACTCCAGCGATAAGATAATCAGTTCTCAAAATCGTAACACACTTTATGATGTTATAAATTTGCCGCACAGATAACAAATCAGATCAGATGTGCTCGAGCTACGTACGATGATGACAAACTGACAATAGGCTGTGCTATATTTTTTGTGATCTTCACAAGATAACTTATTGTTAGTCATATCCTGTGGAGATAAGCGTATGGTTCAGTTCTCATCGCCCAGCGTGGGAGCGGAAATGCCGAGATTCCTAGAAAGCGGCGGTTAAACCGAGCTGCTCTCAAAGCAAGGTCGGTTAAAACAAACTGTATTATTTTACGATCAAAGGCGGATAATCCGATTATCGGTTAATACGAGGTCGGTTAAGAGCAAGGCTATTAAAAAGAAAAAGAGGTTGCCTCAGTCGCGCGTATGACGTCACCCGCCGACCCGGATCTGTTTACAAATAAATAAATGAAAAACAAACAACAATAACAAAGTACTTGACAGGTGACAGCTGTGTGAATTAAAAGCAGCACCGTCCGGGTCGGCGGGTGACGTCATACGCGCGACTGAGGCAACCTCTTTTTCTTTTTAATAGCCTTGGGTTAAGAGGGGGTCTACTGTACCCAGAATGCCTCAAAGTACCTACTTTGAGAGAGCTTTGCCTGTCAATTCGTAGGCAGCGCCACCAGCGTTGGCTATGCACTCAGGTGGCGCTGCCTACAAATTGACAGGCAAAGCTCTCTCAAAGTACTTAACGCTTATTACCATACGGTTGGTATTCTGGGTTGTAGTATGTTTTCTGTGCCGCAGCACTGCTGTCAGTCTATATTTAATTCTATTTGTCAGTGCTAAAAGATTTAAAATAAGTTTTATCTGTTAACTTACTTACCATTGTTTTGCTCTTCTACATAAAATTTCTGTAGCCATTAAAAGTTGAACTGCTAAAGGTCCAATTAGGCTATAATTGTTCAAACGAGAGCAAGACCCTACCTATGTATTTATCTTTAAGTAGGTAACTATAAGTTACTCACTCACAGTACGAGCATAGCCTACGAAAATTACATCCACATGTTGTATAGGCCTAGGCCTATACACTTAATGCGTCTAGTGCAACAAAAATAAGAAAACAACAAACAATGTGGTTCTTAAAGATTAACTTATCCCCCGAAACAATAATCACTTAGTTAGTTACACGATTTTTTCTTTGTTACACGGCAAGATCGGGGCCCTAGGGCCAAAACATTAACAAAACTTCTCTTCTTTTCTTCTCGCTCTTTAACCTTGAATCTGGGTTATTTATTATTATGATTGTGATGGCCATGTTGTTTGTTGTTGTTGATTAGAACGTTTTCAGCAGACGTAGCTGAGAACGTAGCTGAGCAAAGACGTAATTCCAATAGTGGTTGTGGTCGTTGTGGAACTGTGGAAGTACGAAGTAGAAGTAGTGGACTGGACTGAGGAGGACTCCAAGACTGGACTGAGTGTGGTAGTGGTAGAGGTTTTGGTCCATTCGACTCCATTCATTTCATTTTTTTACAGGTTAGGTTTAGGTTTAGGATTGACTGATTTGAAGTGAAATAATTCATTTTTTCTCTAAGCCTAGTTTCTTGATTTGTGAAAAATTGGTTATTATTGTAGTAGGCCCTCGGCCCTAGTGTATTTTCTATTAATTCACAGTACCGTAATTACTATGAGTCATTTTTTGCATTATTGAAGAGTTAGGATAGGATAAGCCTACCTAGAAATATCGAAGTTCACCTACAAAATGATAAAAACATTGGTGAGTTTTGGCCCACATATTTTTTTGGGGTACAGTTTCTTAACTGGGCTATGCTAATATCGATTGAAACTATCGAATTGAAAATATTGATTAATAATCAATTTTTTTAAATATAGGCTATCTATTATAAAATTAAACTAGGTATCATAACCTAACCTAACCAACCAAACTTGCTGATGGACTTGAAGGTGTTAACCTAGCAATAACTCCAGAAATAAGTAGTGCGCGCGCCCGATAAAATCCATTGCTGGTAATTTTTCGGGAAAATACGGCCGCGTAGGTTATTACCGAGAGGGTCAGCTGGAGGACACATTAATGGACACGACAGTATCAATATCACGTACTTAAGGGGTAAGTTAAGGGGGGTTAAGTCAGCAATAAGTAGTGCTCGCCCGAAAAAATCTATTGCTGCCTATTTTACAGAAAAATACGGCCGCGTAGGTTATTACCGAGAGTGTTACCAGATAGAGGACACTTCAACGGACACGACAGTATCAATACCATGTACCTGGGGGGTTAAGTCAGCAATAAGTAGTGCTCGCAACCAAAAAAATCTTACCAGGACATCAACCTCATTCATTTAAACAGAGGATTATTTAGTTTAGTGATTCAAAGCAAGCTACCCATTTTTATTTTTCCACAACAGATGAACAAAAAAGTCTAGATTATTTTTTTCACTAACTTAAGTTTATTATTAGGCTACAGTTTTTTGTTCCAGACAAGATTCTAGTTAACTCTCTAACAGTGTTCCCATGTGGGATTTGGTTTAACAACAACATACAAATTATTTTTCATAAGGGTTTTCTACGATTACAAATCAATAGCTCCAGTATTGTACATGTTTTTTTTATATTTTTAGACTCAAAATAATCAGTAAGTTATAGGCTTTAATTTGAGCTATTTTTGAATCAGTTAAGCTCACGATACTGTAATACATAATCAAAAATCATAAATTTGATTATTTCTCTGACATTAGCCTATATTTATTTTAACGCTGCGAAGCAGCATTGGTCCTCTAGTTACAAATTACATTTTTTTATGGAAAGAACGCCTGGAGGTGCTATGGGTCAGTAGTACCCGAATGCCAAATTACATCCATTTCGGACCACAGGTGTAATCTGTAGCTCTGTACACATCCACAAACGCACACAGGCATTCATACTGTGAAAACCTCTTTTACCTAACCCGCCATGTTAAACTTCCCAATCCCAAGTGTGATGTATACAACTTCTTACTTCACGAGTGAATTACATTTTCAAAAACTCACTAGGTGAAGTAATGAAACCCATTTAAATAACATTGATTCCTCAACATAAAAAATTACTCTATGGAGTCAACGATGTTCAATGCTAAAAATAAGATGTGCGCTTGAATTTCATTGTTATGCTTTAAAGAATTTTCCTAACCTAGCTTTTGTTTGTAAAAGAATGTTTCAGTAGACTCCCTCTTATCCGGACTCCTTGGGACCGAGGCCAGTCCGGATAACGGTTTTTCCGGTTAAGCCGACATCCCCAAAAACTCATTAAAATGGACCGTTTACGGTGATATTCGACTTAAATTTAGGAGAGCATTGTATTAAGACATGTGATCACGGGTCTCAAATCTTTCCCACGAGAACAGTCGTTACAGTACCACCCACTTCCTGCCGATCTAGTCCGGTTAAACCAATGTGCTGATAATAATTGTCCGGTTAAAGAGATGTCATTTCCGTCGACTGTAGTCCGGTTAAACTGATGTCCGGTTAAAAGGTGTCCGGATGAGAGGGAGTCTACTGTACTGTTAGAATTTGTTATGCCTCCTGGATTGATAAAGAGTAATAATGATAATAGGTTAAATACCTTATTTACGTCTTCAATCCAAATCATCTTTTTATGATTACTACAGTTTCGGGGCTAACAGCTCCGTTGAGGTCAGTCAGTGTCTGTACAACCACAACGCTTAGTCACTTTCGTTTAGGTCGGCCAAAATATTAAATTTCAATGTTGCTTGTATAAATGTTTCGTGTGTGAGTGTATGTCTAGGCCTACATGTGAACTTCAACAATGTCCAATGCTATTAACAATAGTTTAACAAGACAAGAAGATTTGAGAATGGAGCTGTTAGCCCCGAAACTATATAGGCTAGTAATCATAAAAAGACGATTTGGATTGAAGACGTAAATAAGGTATTTAACCTATTATCATTATTACTGTACTTACTGTTAAAAGATGAGGAAAATGGATAATGACAAATATTGTACCTAACCCCCTGTATATTGTTGGGTGAGGTAAAATATTTTTTGTTATACGCTGCGCAAGAACGTGTTTACATCACTTAGGTGAGTTATGCAACTCGCTTCTGCTCGTTGCACAACATTAACCTGCGTGATGTAAAAACGCTCTTACTACACTTGTAAGGTAAGATATTTTATGTTCAGAAGGCCCAACGCCCAACCCAAAACCTTTGACAAAAATAATACTCCCTCCTTAAACTATGTAAGGGGGAGGGGGGGGGGGTTAAGTAAAAAAAAAACAAATAATAAGATCGTGTCCATACCCAATTAATAGGCCTACGTACAACTATGAGCTATTTGCACAATCAACTGTTATCACAACCAGCTTTCCTGCTCAGTAATAAAGTTTAGATAAATCTTTAAAATTCCATGTTATATTTCATTCTGAAAATGTTTAATGTAATTCTAATACTTTTGCAGGTTACATTTGGCATTGGCTTCTACTCAGGCGTTTACGCGGCACAGAATTATGAGGTAAAATAGTTTATTACTCATCTGCATTTTAGAACTGATGGTTTTGAGGGAGCCTTAAAAGAGATTTTTTTGTACTTCTTACACTTGACAAACTCAGGAGAGGATGAGTCAAACAAAGTTTACCGGTATTTGTTTAAACTGGAAAAAAAGAAAAACTAGATACTGTATCAATAAAATGAAGAATTTAGAAAAATCATACAGTAGAATCACTCTTATCCGGACTTCTCGGGACTGAGGCCAGTCCGGATAACGGTTTTTCCAGTTAAACCAACATTCCTACAAACTCGTTAAAACTGACCTTTTAAATGCGTACTTTATACAGGATTTGACCTAAATTTAGGAGAGCATTGTATTTAGACACATGTTCACTGTTCTAAAATCTTAACAACGATCCCCAGTCGTTTCAGTAATGCCTACATTGTCGATCTGGTCCGGTTAAACCAATGTGCTGATAAGAATTGTCCGGTTAAATGGATGTAATTTCTGCCGAGTGTAGTCCGGTTAAGATGGAGTCTACTGTAATTCTAATTACCTGTTCTATGACTATGAGTGTATTTTATTAAAACTAAAAATCATAAAGCTTTTATAAAATGTAGCAGTTTGACTCAATCATTTTCTTTAGATTGTGTAACCAATACCATTGAAAACCATTGAGCCATTGAAAACTCCAAACTTTATATTACAATCAGTTGTTTAGTAAATTCCTGTAAGGGTACCCACTAAACCCTGATAACCGTTTAATAAGGGATAGAGTCTCTGTAGGCTACATTATTATGTACATAAAATGTAATTAGGCCGATAGTAGTTTACGCGATTGTGTCAAGATAATGTTAACGACACAAGTAGAAAACTTAATGTACGAGCCTTGGCGAGTGCCTTAAAAACTTCTTTGAGTGTCGTTAACACTATTTACGCGAGTTGTGTACACTACTTTACCTACAACAGTGTTTTAATTAGTAAAAATCGCTACTCATAACTTCTAAGAAAGGTTATGTTTTCGTTTATAACCTCTCATTGCCACTGACAGTCATGCAACGGAACATTGTACCAAACACTAATTGCACACTAGCGTCTCATTTTCCTCGTCCGGAACTGATGAGAACCTTTTCTGCGAAGGAGTGGAGGATTGTGGGAGAGCCCCTCATGTTGATTTAGGTAAAACTTTAAATTTATTTTATAATTTTTTTTTTTAATTATAACTTTTTAATTATAAAATTAATTTTACAATTTTTTTTACAAAATTTAACTATTATAACCTAACCTAACCAAACAAACTTGCTGATAATATAAAACAGATATAATATAAAAATTAAATGAAGTTTTACTATGTAAAAGAAATAGTTCTGTTCATAAATAAAATTATAAATGTCTCAAATTCTAACAAAAGATGTACAGTTTAGAAGTACTCACATTCTGAGCAAAATCAGTTAGTGTCCCCGGCGGTATTCGAACTGGAGACCTCCAGAACATCAGTCCGAGACGCTATCAACTACACCACGAACGCCGCTGGAATCAAATTGTCTCGTTACGGTAATGGTGTTCCCTCGAGAGAAGAGTGACGTCACGCCCCCCACTCATTCTCTAAAGAGGTTCTCATCCGTTTGTGACGAGGAAAACGAGGCGCTATACTAATTGCACCACTCAACAATTAAATTGGCCTGAACAGCTGATTAGTTGAAGTTTGAATCATTACAATTTTACTTCTTCTTACACAATCCTGAACCTCATTGGTCCGTTACCCGTGTTGTTATGAGTAAAACTATGCTGTTATGAAAGTAAACAATGCTGTTATGAAAGTAAACAATGCTGTTATGAGAAATTGTTCAATTCTAAGAACTGTACTGAAACGGCTACTTTAAAAAACGGTCGTAGGTAAACTTATTTTACTTTCCAGTACTTACCTCACTTTACAGGTCCCTCAAAACTTTTAATATTGCACTCATGGGTAGTGTATATTCATATTTATTTAGTTTTAGTCTTGATGCTATTCATATTCAAAACAATATAGTGAATTTGAATCTGAATGATATCAAAAAATGTTAAATTCACAATACTTTGTGACTTTTTCTACTAGTTTTTACGGCAGTGAAATTTTTCATTTTTAACCTTACTATCAATCAAAAATATAAATTTACTCTAAAACTTTGTGAAAAACTCTGACATATTCTGTTTTAAGTGTGTTTGGGAACCCTGTTAAAACTGATAACATGGGAAACTAATAACAGTTAAAAACTTGGGTTTCAGATTCAACGAGTAGATGATCCAACAACACTTTGGAACAAACTTCTAAAATATTTAGAAGAAAAGGGGAAAAAAGACTGATAATCGGCATCACATTGTAAATCGTTTGTTTCCTAATTGTGTTTGAAGTTGTAGATTTTGGGAGAGAAGTTATACCACAATAGTTGTAATTTGCTGTATTTGGAATAATAATTGAGCTATAAATTCTATACTCCATGTAAGAAGATTATTATACATTGAAATGTATTAGTTTGACTCGAGTGAACAGCCAGAAATACAATGAGTTTTAATTATTCACAATGGTACAGCAGTAGGTACCAAATGTGATAACAATGATGCTTTTCTTAACATATTTTCATCAATCTTGGTTGTTCATCAATCCTTAACCCAAATTTGAGCTCAAGAGCATGAAGATATCTCATAGTGCACTTGTCAATTGTAGCACCTAAGTTTGACTATTATAAATGCATTTAACTTTGACTTTGGCTATTTGTTAAAACTAACAAAACTTATGAGTTCAGTGATTTGTTTTGCTTCATAGATCTGCCAATAAAACATAAACTAGTCACTTATTATTTGTTATTTAGGCTTACTCCCAAAGATGAAATTGATTTATAGACTAATCAATACTCAATTCACAATTTTGAATATGACAATGGCACTCTACTGTTAATGTAACTAATCCCAATAAAATCTTGTTGATTTGAATAATTTTGTTAATTATTTCCCTCACTTCACTGTATCTTTAAAAGTTTATCATTTAGCATTACGACACATGCCTATGATGCAGAAAAAATTTAAGGGGTCATTTAATATGGCATAATCAATCTTGTACATAATCATCATGAATAGCCTATGACTCATATTCCAGAGAACCCCTTCATTACCTGGGGGATGTGATTGTTTTATTTTTAAAAGTTATCTTACAAATTTTACAAATTTACGAGTTCAAGCGGGTATATTTTATGAGCCTTTATTTGACTTACAGAAATTAAAAACGACAAAGAAATAGCTTATTATTTTCTAAACAATTGACAATTTTAAACTATGAACATAAAGGGATTTGCTGTTTTAACTCATTGTTTTAGTGCATGTGTAATGAGTTAATGGGTATTTACCTTATTTGTGTCCCACAAACATCTTCAACTAAAAAAAGGCTGATTCACTAATCAGTGTTTTTGTCAAAACATAAATTTAGACAGTGAACTGTTAACTCTCAAAAAAGAGTACAGTGTACTTGTATTCTATTATAATGTGCTATGACTGTATATTGTAGCAGGTGGGCAAGACAATTCATTATTTTTGTTACCCCCTGATGCTTAGATACGTCCCAAGGCTTTAGGGACATGCACTTTGCTGCATTTTATTATTATTTTTTTTAATAAGTTGGTGGCTCTTTTAATCTTACATTTGCCCATCCACATGGGCCTTAGACTGTTCATGGAATGTATCCAGCAATGTAAGGAGTGATCCTGTACAGTACAAGAGTTTAAATGTATTGATAAAGTGGCAAGCACCAGGATCAGAACAAATGACCTTGGATCCAAAGTACCACAAGAGGTCATTTTAGTGTAAAATAAAGATGACATAAGTTTGGAAATTGGCATGATGTTAATTCTATGATTTTCAACATGTTTGCAATGGTTTACATTATTTTCCAAATTATCCGACCGTTCAGCTTATGAGATCCCGTCACAGCTGGTTAGTCGCCTAATTGAGACCCTAATGTAACATCCAATTATTTTTTTAACAACCGTACTAAGCTAGTCATTCACAATACAGTATTGCCTTTTTGCCGAATAGCCAGATGTTCCTTCAATTAATTCTTAAGTTGGGCAGAATACCACATTTGAACCACATTGGAAAATTAAGTTAACCACCTCATTATAAATACAACAATACTTTATTACACTTGAATGATAATATTACCATTGAATATTTATCTCAGTAACACATCCATGTGGCTATTTTGAATACAGTTACACACTAAATTGTATATAAATGTGAAAGTAATTCACAAGAATGTCTTTGGCTGAAGGTTATGTGAAGACTGCGCCTCCACCACTGTACTCCATTCTTATCTGAGGTTCAACAAAAGCCAGCCAATCAGAAGTGTGAGTTGGTAACAGACCCATGAACTGACACTTGTACAAGGCCAGTGCGATGTTGACAATATTGCCGAGGAAATAAACAATCTTCTGTCCGGCAGCATGACTCCCTTCAATCATCTTGAAAGCTTAAAAAATTAAATTGAGTTAGGCCTATACAATTTATTTCACAAATTTCCAAAATATAACTATTTTACTACAGTTTATATAGTGTTGCCCTATCTTACTACTATCTCAATTCAACTATTTGTTAGATAACATCAGTAAGTGATAGCCGAAGGTTTCAAATCAACAGGGCACTTTGGTATTATCTAGAGGCCACTTATCATTGAGGGATTTTTTACCGGAGTCCAAAAATAACTACATAATTGGAAAGAACATACTTTAATTGACTTAATGTCCAAATTTGACATGATTACGATCAGCGGCCTCCCAGAAGGCAGCGATGTCGTCGAGGATTGAGTTGAATGTGTTGCAGCCGCTAGCTGCCACATGTACTCCGCCAAGTAGGTATACAGCGTGCTGCGGCGGTTATGTTAGGTTGGGTGATCATTAATATTTTTATGGGTCTTTCCTCGCTTTGTTATGAATTAAACGATTCCAGATCAATCATCATTCACGCTCTGGTCAACGACCTGACCTTGGCCTATTTGGCGGGTGAAAGTATGACTCATCTGGTATTATTCCATTCATAACGAATCAAGGAAAGTCCTATAAATGTTTTTATGTTAACCCAACCTAACATAACTGCCCCAGCACACTATATAAGGGTGGCCTTCGAATAATACCAAAGTACCTAAGAGGGTTATCGTTAAAGAGGAAATGGAAAGTACGAGTCAGGTTATTTTTTACAAGCTATTTTAAGATTTGTGCTTTAATTTTTGGTTATGTAACAAAGATCAAATTAAACAGTTAGGATATTGTCTATGATTAGAACGTTATATTTGGTTTTAAGTCTCAGTTTTTAGTTTTGCTTGATTAAAACTTACTTGTTTGCATAGTGAAGAGGGCTTTAATTGGTCTAATGATCAACATCCCGACCATCATTATAGGGAAAATGGATATCGAGTTTCCTGCCATGTACATGATGAACAGGTTCATTGGCACCTGCAACAACATCACTCTAGTTTCTCATGCAACCAAACACAATAGACTTTACTTTCCCGAGAGGAATAAGGAAAATCATCAAGAACACAGAAAGTAGATTTAATGGATTAACGGTCTATTTATATCTATTTTGATAAACTGTTTGTTTTGCTTGCTACAATCCAACTATGAAAAAAATTAAAGTAATCAGCTATTAAATTTTAAAATTCATAATTTAAACCGTGAAACAAATTTGTTTACAAGCACTGGATCTTTAAAAGTGCCTTATAGGAATAAAACAAAGGCTAGAGAAGGGCTATGCCTTAAAGGACCTTTTTATATTTTTATTTAGGCTACTTAACATTAGTTCTTGCGCTACATCATAAGCTTTAAAATTATACTAAATCGTAAAAATCTGTTGAGTAGAATGAGTGAAAATGGTTGTTACAGAAAAACCCCTTTATGAATTAAGTGTATGGATATTTAAAAAAATAGTATAAATAAGTTGTGAGCTGTGTACAAGACTACTTTTACTTACTTGCCTGCCAACATACTTACTTGCTTTAAAGGTCCGAGAGCTAAGTCCCAAGATTTCTTGATGATTAAATGGTTTGCATCATTCTCTTTGGAAGTTTCAGTATAAACCTGGCCCACAGAAAAGTTGTACCCTGGGGGTGAAGCCAGGTCTGCCGCCTTTTCTTGTTTACATCTGTCAATGTCAAAGTAGTTAGTTAGTACTCTTTAACCCTTCATAGGTGTCAAAACAGAGTTTTCCTCTAGGCAGTTTCAAGAGTTAACCATACATAACGCCCCTCTTTCTAGGAATCGGTTGAACATAATTTTGCTCTCTCCCTTCCCCGAAGGCCTATTACCCCTATTGATCAGTTACCGCCTAATAGTCATGTAGTCAGGTTAAATAATTGGTAATGGTTTAAGTTGTCCAGGTAACTAATTCTCACTTTGTGGATGGAATTTTATAATTTAGGGTACAAAGTCATAATTTAGAGTAGGCCTACAAAATTTAGCGGTTAAGGAGAGAAGGGCCGCATCATACTAAGTCGAATACTGTAGTCATTTTTGACTCCAGGACACTAGAAACAGTGACTGTGGCCAAGTGGGTACAGAATTGCAGGCAATCATTAGTGTATATGGTATAAGTGGCTGCACTTTACTTTAGGTCCTACACTCATTCGAATGAAAATATCGACTGTTTCATTCGATATATCGTTTGGTTAGTTAGGTAAGGTTAACCTCACCTAACTTACCAAACGATATATCGAATGAAACAATCGATATAGGCCTATCGATTGATATTTTCATTCGAATGAGTGTAGGACCTAAAGTAAAGTGCAGCCGTATAAGTTATAGGTATTTAAATATTTAGACACTAAAGATCTATAAAGCAATAAAAGTTACAAGGGAGCGTGATAGTGAGGGGAGCTTAAGTTATCATGAATTCCATTCAATTACCTGCAATTCTGTACCCACTTGACCAGTCACTCGTGCCATACTCCTACTACTTACTTCAATCTCCATAAACCCTGACTTTGAACGCTTAACTTAATTATAAAATACCATAGGTACATTAACTTACCTAATGTCAGAACAGTGACAGATTCAGGGTCCAAAATCAAAGTACTTACTGTACCTCTAGTAAAGTTAAAGCATGCCAATTATTGGTTCTGATGGCGGTTTAAATGAGGATTATTACAGTGACTAAGAACTGAAGGGAAGGAACTACAAGGAGCCGAGCTCATAATATAATACATATTATAAAATAACTTAGTTTTGTTTTAAAAATAAGCTAGCCCTGATCTAATAAGTAAATGCAGATTTAGGCCTAACTTTGTTTTGTAAACTTTTTTAATTAGGCCAATGGGAGATTTTTCAGTGGGCTTTAAGTTAAACCATTCACTATCAGTATTAAGTCGCCAAAGTAAGTAAGGCAAGTTTACGCCAGGTTAAACAAGTTGTAATTAATTTGAAATGAAACTAAATGCTTTATTTTCCATTAGGTATGAAATGCAATAGGCATCGTCAAAATATAGAACAATATACAATTTTTATAGAAATTAAAAATAAAATGCAAAAAATTACAGCAAACAAAACCAAAAGCAACCCATTTGGCTTAGGCTAACTTAATGGGCTACTGGTTCACACAATCTTGAAACCTAATTAAAAGTGGTTGCATTCGTGTGTAGGCCTACTTGGCCTAGGCCTAGTCCATACAAAGAATTTTAATTCATATTAGCCTAGGCCTACGCCTACCATCGGCTTTTAGAGAGGAATTTATTAATCAATGATATTACCAATCACTAGCTTTCTTATTCTCGTCTAGTCCTAATAGGGAGAGGGAGAGAGAACCTTTATTGTACAATCTTCAAGATCAACAATGGAATCAGAATAAATATAGCCTAAGCCTAAGTAGGCCTAGCCTAATAAAATGAAACCTAAGATCTTGATTTACATTTCAAAATTCTGCCAGTCTATGAATCCACTCGGGTACAGTTTCTTAACTGGGCTATGCTAATATCGATTGAAACTATCGATTCGATTAGTAAACCTTCATGCGATTTTTTTAACCATCAGCAAGTTTGGTTGGTTAGGTTATGATAGTTTAATTTTATAATAGACATATTGATTATTAATCAATATTTCCAATTCGATAGTTTCAATCTATATAAGCATAGCCCAGTTAAGAAACTGATTCACTCATTTTGTAAAATGGATGCAGGAAATGGATTAGGCTTTAAACATTCGGAGTATGCCTAATCAGCTTATGCCTAGATTAAGTTAAATACTTTAGGAAACTTAGGGCCGCTTTCCCCAAATCAAGTTTAACTCTGATCGCGGTTTAAACTCTAGTTTAACCTCAGATTCACTTTCCCCAAAATAATTTCTCCGTTTAAACTAGGTTTAAGTTAACCCTAGGGGTGAGGCTGGTTTAACTGGCGATCCGTGGGTTAACCCAGGAGAGAAGAATAATAGCTTGATTTTGATTGGCTCTTGCCTGACTTGTTACGTTCGGCAGACGGCAATGGCAAATATCCTTGTTTGACATTTGTTAACATAACCTAAAATAAATTGAACTGGAAATAAATTAAGAAATAACAAACCAGAACCTATGTAGACAATTAATTCATGACTATTTTAAATTTAAAGATATAAATAAGGCTAAAGATATACAGTAATGGTTTTAAGGTTTTTAAATGCGTAGAGTAGGCCTAAATTATTATATTTTCGGTAGGTAGTATCGTAGTTGTGTACAATCGATAGGTTACCTTGTCCACAGCAACGAAAAATTGGGTGGAAAGTTTAGTCATAAGAAGCCTTTTGGTTTGAAATTAAATTTAGTTTAGAAACATCGAACGTGTCTAATGCTGAGTAGCCTAGGCCTGCCATTACAAAGAATAGGCTCTAGCTAGCTTTTAATCCACAAACATTAATTTCGCGTCTTTCCCAACATTTTATTTTCCCATGAGTGTAAATGCTTTTATTTGATGCGTACAGTAGGCCTACTGTTTAATTAAGTTTGAGCTTAAATAAACACAATAAATGAAATGCTTATAAATTAGCATCAGTACAATTTATTAGCCTGCAAATAAAAATGTTTCTTTTTAATGTCAACAATTGGAGATAATGGCAAGAAACCTAATACAAATAACCAAAACACGAGAAAATTAATGACAGATATGTCATAGTGGGAAGTTAAACAGCTAATATTGCAGACAAAATTGCATAACAGTGTTGCCAACATTGTTGCTTGCAAAGAAAAGCTAGGTTAAACTAAACTTTCATGACAAAATAGTGGGGAAAGCCATCCTAAGTTTAACCCACAGATTAAAGTTAACCGAGATTAAGTTAAACTTGATTTGGGGAAAGCGGCCCTTAGCCTACCTAAGTTACCTTGAATTTAGATCCAAAGCCCACTTAAATTTTCTGCTGTTTGTACGACCACTTGTGTTATTCGCTACAGACATTTCCTTCGATGCTTTAATACTTCAAATGTGTTTCTTAACTTATCAAAACTGCGGAACACAGACAGATCTGTCACATCGACATCGATAGAAAGAAAACCACGGAACACCACCAACACCAACACAGACAGCGCGAGACAGATCAGATCGACAACGACAGGTGGCAGATCATCAACTGCAGACGATACGGTAGCGAGGTAGCGATTTCAAACAAAAAAAACCTCCAGAGAGTAGTATTTTGAATCATTTATTATGTTACGCGATAACGGTAGCATTGATTTTTCTATCTTCAATGTTTGACAATTATCCTTAAGAGTGGGTACCATACACTGCGAAATTCTACAGCACGAGGTTAATCCTGATAATTAGACCAATTCGTAATTACCAAGGCAAAAATGTGGTTCGGATTCCACTATAAACTGTAGGTCCCTTAGTTGCCATTTATTAGTATGGGCTATTAATTAACAGCTGTGTCTAAGGAATGTCATCCTAAAGTCACTAACAAGACTACAAGATCGCGCCACTCATCTCCATTCATACTTGGCTTAAAATACCTACTTTGTATGGTCAGTGGTCACCATTTCATAGAACAGTTTAATACTTGAATACTTTACTTGAATACTTGGCTTCTACATCGTTGACCGACATGTCGGATAGATTGCGTCATGTAATTTCTATTTACATATTTACTAAACACTATAAAAATATCTACATATACTTTTCGTGGCGGACGTGTCACGTTACAAAAAGGGGTTCGTTGTCCAACTCTTGCAAGGCGTATAAACAGTATAATCCCCTTTCAACTTTGGTTGATGAGTCTTGTACGCAGTACCGGATTTACCACAAAAAGTTAAAAGTTGCATTGTCTGGACTGAGTATCTCTGATATTTGCCATAAACTAAGGACCACGACAAAAGTGTGGATTTCCTTTACCCTTTCCACCTTACAGGTATCTGAATAACTTGTTTTCCATCACGAGGTTAATCCCCTTTCAACTTTGGTTGATGATTCTTGTAGTTTAGCCACTCGAACTTGACAATGACATATTTCCTTTCAACATAATGCCGTACTTTAGAAAGGACCATGTGGCCCTAACTTTGCATGTGTAAATAAATGATTTTCATTTTACATTAAATTTCCAAAATTCAGTGAGCCAGTGTTGCAAAATAAATCCTTATAATATCGTGATCATTTTCATTATGATCATTGTCTCCCGCGGTCACGGAAACGTCATCTTAGTCTTCTGTGATCACGGCAAATGCCCAAACCCGACCATCCTTCCCTATTCGATATAATAAAAATAATTTTCTTTTCGATTATGGAAAACATGTTCAAAACTCAAAACTAATATCAAGAATGTATGATTCTTAGAGCACTTATCTTAAATAATCATAGAGGAGAATGTAGTTGCTATCCCTTACAATGTATGGAACTCGATAAACAATAACTGTTCCTTTGAGATTTGTATTCTCCTCTCATAAAAATGTCCTGTTGTTTAGTTTCAGTAAAAGAAAGATCTGGAATACACCACAATTAGTTTGGTGTATTCCTAAGAAGGCTTTTTTAAGAAAGTGGACTGTATGAAGGGATAATGAACTTAATTTTGATAAAACAAAATTATATTTATGGACTTTTGGTTCTAAATTTAGATACTATCAGGTTACCACACATGGAGTTCTGGGTATGTGATTATGGCCATACGTTTCTTCTGATGAAAAAATAGCTTCTTCAAATAACAGTTTTAGGAGTTCAAAGTTTCACACATACACAATTTGAATTCAAAGTAAAAGGCTACTAAACAAATTACTAAAAATGGGGGGGGGGGGTTTAAAAAAGTAAGAGTTAATTGAATGAAACAAAATAAAGGAAGGAAATTGTTACACAAAACTAAACGATATGAAGAAGGTAAAACCATCTATGGTAAAACACAAATATTTGGTACTTAATCCTTATAGCACATGTTTCAATTTTAATACAACCAGCTGTTTAAAATGTTGGTGTAAATTTCAAAGTATTCATGTGTTCATTTATATTTTCTCCATAAGGATAACATAGCAACTTTGAAGTCCACTGGGGCAGAGCCCTGATCGAATTTCAAAAATGTTCTGTTTGATGGAATATCTAGGTGCAACAACCTATCCAACGACACCTTAAACTTGGTGATTGGATGCGTAGCAGCTTCAAAACAAAAAACAATGATCACAAAATAAATGTTGGCCTATTAAATATCTATCTATATATTAATGGACAAGCATGTTTCTATAAAACCTTTTTCTCAGCTCATGTGCATCGCGGGGAAAATCCACACATACTGTGCGTTAGAAAGATATTTTCATGTAGATGTGCGGAATCTCTTTATAAATTAAAATAGGCTCAAAAATAAGCACGTAAAATGAATTTAAAGAAACGGTATCAGCATTCTGACACATACTTTCTCCCATAAGTTTGTCAACAACCTTTATCATGTGTAAGCGGTGAGAAAAAATGGGATTTGTACAATTTTGTTCAGAATTTAAAGGACTACCGGTATGACATACTAAATTTTTATCGAAATCGTTCGGGCCATTTTTGTCAAAATCCTATTTTTCTGTAATTTTATGGGGTTTTATGGGAAAATCCCATGAAAAATCAAAATTTAAAAAAAGGAAAAAACTATCAAAATTATAAGGGCCATAACATACTATGTTAAATCAAAACCGGATTTTTTCTAAAGTCCTACTTTTCATTATTTTATGGGGGTTTTATGGGAAAATAACAAAATTTATAATAACTTTTGAACCACAATTTTTACAGAGATGGAATTTGTACCATTTTGTTCAGAATTTAAAGGGCTACAACATACTAAATTTTTATCAAAATCGTTCGGGCCATTTTTGAGAAAATCAGATTTTTCCGGTTGTTTATGAGAAAATCCCCATTAAAAATTAAAATTTCAAAAAGTGAAAAAACCCCTGGAGATACCATGGATTAGAACCTACATACCAAATTTCATCGAAATCGGACCACAGGTGTAGTCCCTAGCTCTGTACACATCCAGAGACACAGACATCACTTCGAAAACCACTTTTTTGGGTCCAGGGGGACCCAAAACGAATATATCCACTCAAAACTCAACTCGAAAATTTTGACGAAAACAATACTTTCTCCATATACTATGGTATAGGGGGAGAAAGTAAAAATTATAAAAAATAACCATGGGCATTATGGATTCCCATGCTGGTGACTAAATAACAACAAAATATGAACAGAAAATCAAAACAAATGGAAAATCCAATCACGTGTTTTATTTACAGTATGGGGTGAAAATTGAGAAGTCTGTACATAACATATTTTTGGTCGAGTTTTCGACTACTGGACGACCTCTAGTATAATAATAATAGATGATTTAAGTTTCTTAAAAAAATTGGTTTCTTTTTGATTTTTTTTAGTACGGCAGACAAAAACCTTATGAATAAATTGCCGTTATACAAAGGCTCATATTTTAAAGTTCTAGCCGATGATGACTTTTTACAATAAGATTTTTCCACCTTGTATTGTATTTATGGAACACTTCAGTGTTTTTATCTTTACATAGTGAAGAGTATTTAAAATATACAAACCATGCACTGTAAAAATTGTTCTTTATAGTGTTGTTTTACAGACTTCTTATCCTTAAAATTTTTAATAGTATTGCATCCACAGATCATGCATATAAAAAATGTCCATAATTCGTGACCTCCAAGTAGCTGGATTACAGGACGATATAATTTTTTTCTCGAGTGCAGCAAAGGCAATTTGTACTTGTGCTACACATTATATTTTTCCTTCAGTTGTTGTAAAGTATATCAGTTATTGTAAAGTATAGAAATAATTAGTCTTTCAAACACTAAACACGTTTTAGGTTGGGGTTAAATCCAATCGTTGAACGAAATGCAAAACACTGTAACAGGTGATCGTAGTCGTAGTATCTGTTGTCAACTTAATTTCAAGCATACACATATTACGTGCCTAATAAAAGCACAATGCTTTGTGTTGTTTGGTTGGAATACTGGAGTGCAAAAAAAAACAACAAAAAAAACAGAGTGGCAAAAGTAAGTTAATGCAGCAATTAGCAACTTTCTGTACTATAATACTTTTATACTTACTTTATACTTTCTTATGAAATGGCGACCATAATCCCTGCATGGAAGCCCACATTGTCAGGTGACTAGGACAGTAACTATTTAATACATAGTATGGTTTTAGCCTGGTTTTGCGTACCATAAAATGTGCCTTAAGTTGCTTCAAAATGAATACTTAGTTAATAAATGAATAATTAGTTTCTTTGATACTAGAATAACATCAAATGCTATAGGAACATAATAAAAATAAATAAATGGGATATTATTATAATCAGGCAAGACGTTAATTTATAGTAATGTTTATTGACAGGTGCTTGCAGCAATTTACAAGTTAGTTTTACTAGCTGAATTAACAAAATGTATTTAACATTTACATCAGTTGGGAGCTGTGACTTACTAGTTCCTCATTTACTTATCCACTACAGAGTACAATTTGCAGTAAACAAAATATATTTTATAGTGCCATAAAAAAGAATTTATAGTAATAGAGGTACATAAATATTTCAACAATGTTTTTGTGTAAAACAGACAGAAAGAGATAATTAGTTTGAGATAATTGCTAAATTAAGTCTTAAAATTTACTCATATCTTTTGATCAAGAAACAACCAAAACAGGCTACTATTAACCAAGATAAACAAATAAAAAGAGTTATGTTCTGTTGCAGGAAGTATAGTTTTGTCACATTGGTGAAAAACTAAATAAAAATGTCACTCCATAAAAGTAAGAGGGTCACAAGGAACTCAAATAGTTCCTTCAGATTATTTCTGACCACATTTCTTCAGTAAATGTATTCATCAGATTCATATTCAGATGCATATTCTGCAGTAAACACTATTGGAGGCGCCTCAAAAGTATTGTCTAGTTGTGTCCTCTTCGGAGTGTTCTTTCCTGTTTTATAACATATTGTATCTATGGAGGCAACACGGAATCCAGAATAACTTTTAATTGAAGTGTCAAAATGTATCCCACTGGTTACTGAACTTGACACACAGTAATGATCATGACTGTACCCGCAATAAAATGAGAGGCTCACTGAATAGCTTGAATTTGGAGACAAACGCACGTTCTTCATGGCATCAATTGAAATGGTATTGTTTGAAGCTCCTCCTAAGATTGGTCCTTGGTACCTCATCTCAGTAGGGGGTTCTGTCCCCTTTTGTATTGTTACTGTGCAATTGCACTGGTGTTGTTGACTACTGGAGCTCTTAAGCTTTATTGAACACAACTTAATTACGACTCCTTTAGTATTGATAGTTATTTTTGAATTACTAGCAGTTTTACGACGTGCATTGTTTAGGTTTAATCGTTGTTCCATCAGATCTGACAATGGTTCTTCCCGCTTTTCAATCTTGTTGCAGATTGTGGTCAAGTCAGGCTGTACTTTCTCAGTTCTCTGAGTTTCACCGATCAACTGAAGTTCATCATACGTCAGGACTCTTGTAGGTACCACTTGAGTCAATAAATCTTGGGCAGACAATGTACAGATTCGAATGTGTTTCAGATGGTCATTTAACTCATCCCTTAAGACTTCTCCATTGTTCGACTCTCCTGAAACTGAAATATATCATTTGATGAAAAGAGTAAAAGCTATTCTATTAAAATTATGCCAACAATAACTAAAATAAAATACCCCTGTTTCAGCAAACCTTAAACAAAAAATTTATATGAATGGATTTTTACTCAACTGTTTCCATAACCAAGTCTTTTCCCCTTTCAATAACATTAGATTGAACATGTACTTAAGTTTGCTGCAACGGAGGAGAGAACAAGTGTTTTTATAAATAGTTAATTGTACAGGATAAAATAATTAATGGGGAATAAATCAGTTATGTTTAAAGAAATATTTTAGTATAATCTAATAGCCTGCAGGTTTTTTCAACAATGGTATGATATTTAACATTTTTAAATTGTCCTGGACCGCATATGTGTATTTTAAAATTGAATGAATTCAGCTAACACAACAAACATTTACAGCTCAGGAGTGTTACTCAACCAAATTGTCTTAGCACATTGTCTGATATGGTTTACAATCTGTGAGACGGACTTGTTACAACTGTAGGGTATTTGGTTTACTTAAGTAGTATTGTTTTTCAGCTGCCTCAGTCAGGTCATTTGCAACTCATGAAAGTTTACCCTGTTTGTGGCAGAGTGGACATAAAATGAATGAAAACCTCGACAATTATAAATTTTAAAAAATGAATTAGGAATTGTTATTTAAATACTACAAACATTTTTAGAAACACATCAAAGTGTGTGTGAGAACACTGATTACCTCTATGCTTAGCCCATTCAATGGCAGAGGTCCAGAGGTCAATTTCAGGTACATTGCACATCTCCTGTTGCAGTATTGTCAAAAAGCCGAGGGGAGACAAGTCAGGAAACTGAGGACTAGCCAAAACCTTGTCTGTTTCCGTCTGGAGTATCTGAATACAAGAACAATCATTTCAATTCAACCTTGCTAGAGGTAAATAGCAATTCAGTAGCCTATTAACCTTTAATTACTTGACGAAAAACACAGTTCACTCCCGACTAACCGAGGTATTTAGGACCGAGGCCACCTCGGTATAGAATCCCGGATAGCACAGAGGTTGAATAGATTTTAAGATTAGGATGTTATAACAATACATAGTGAATATAAAAAAATCAAATGGAAATTGAATGCAAACTTTTAAAAAATAGGGCAGTGTTATAAAGGAATAATACCCCTGCAGCAGCAAACCTGCTAAGTGCATTTCAATTTATCTGATTTGATATATACTACAATATTTCTATAAACAAGACATATTTCTTCCCCATTTAAATAACAGTGGATTTAATGAGTACTTAGGTTTGCTGCTGGCCTAGGTCTTTCCGTGCTCCCTACGGTAATAGCTAGAGGTCGTACGGAACGAGGTGAAGCTTGGAGGGGAATAGTGGTGTGGTGGGGGAAGTGTCGCTATGCGAGGTCAACGATCGGCTCGTCTCCTACCCCCACCATGGATTTCCCCGCTTTAGACCGTTCCCGCCGAAAATCTCAGGATTCACCTCGTTCCGCACGACCTCTACTTCCCTATAGGGACATTTGGTAAAAAAATTCAAACATGCTCAACTCTCTTCAATCGCCTTGAAAAACTTTAAACCCAGTATAAAGTTAAATTTTATGACTAAGACGCACATTGTCAGCAGTGGCGGATCCAGCTATAGATAGAGGGGGGAGGGTGAGATTAGAGGTAAAGCCCCCCCCATATCGTCATATTATAATTCACAGTCACAGCAAATCCCTGAATAACCCTTTCGGTAACGGAACACCATCATTGTCTTTCTCGATCGTGGCAAAATCATAAACATCTAGCGGTCGAATAGACATTATCGTTCCCTTCAACGTTCGTGGCTAAATTCTAATCATCTCCCGCTCTAAGGTACGGAATCGTCATCAATGTCTTTGCTGATCACGGTAAAATTGTGTTCATTACTCGCGGTCGTATTTACACCGTCATTGTCTCCGGCGATCATGGCAAAACCTTAAATAACCGCCGTAGTAACTATCATCAACATCATCTTCCACGATTGCGGCAAAATTACAAACATCTCCTGCGGTCGTGCAGACATTATCGTCGTCTCCCGCGTTCATGGCTGAATTCTGATCATCTCCCGCGGCCATGTAGACATCATCTTTGTCTCCCATGGTCATAGAAACATCATCATCGTCTTCCATGATCACGACAAAATGTTGAAAATACATGCATTAAAAAAATGTCTATATGACTGAGGTGGAGGAACCCCCCCCCCCCTTCGTCCACCCCCCCTTGGACCCGCCACTGCTCATCAGACAATTCATGACAGGTAGGAATCCTGTATGATGAAGTATACTGTATATAGCCATGTCATAAAACACAATCTCGGAGCTATACAAATTTGTACAAACTTACCTCATTAATCATTGAGTTTAGCTCGAGAACGGTGTAACAAGCGGGGTTATTCATAAGGCTGCAGATGTTGGTAAGGTTCAACAAAGACATCAGGCGGATTCCAAGTCTATTTTTTAACTTGGACATCAAATATTTGTCTGCAACGTATAACAAGTTGTCTGCTTCATCAAAGCTCAAGTTTTGAGTGTTATCGTAGCCATAGACAAATCTGAAAACAAATTATTTAAATAATTTTAAATTTCCACAAAATCTCAAAACTATTCAAGCACTTTTCTGATTGGCCGGGAGATTTAACTTACCTTAATAAGTTTTTAAAAGTTTGGGGGAAGACATCAGGCAGTTTAACATCATTTTTTTCTGCTATCTTTGAGTTTTGCAATTCTGCTCTGAAAACCACAGAGTGAGCCAGAAGCATCTTTTTCACCACTCCAATCCTCTCCTGCAAACAAACAATAACTGATAAAGAAGAATAAATAGTTTTGATGGGAAAATAAATAATCACTGGATAAATATTGGCTATTTATTTCCTGCTTGTTTTTTTAAGCAGCAAAGAGCAAACATAAGTTGGCCTATTTGTTACATGTGGTGTTATTTGTAAGCTTACAATAAATCTGGCATGTTTAAGCAAATATTCAAGTGTAGTTAAATCAGGTCAATATAAATTCTCTCAGGCTGCAGGTTAGCTGCAACATGGGTAACTGACTTAAATATTTAATTGTTCAATAATCTAAAAACTTCTTTTAAATAAAAACATTTTGTGTTGCTTAGCTTTAAGTTTTGAATCGACAAAGAAAGGTTTGACATAGCATACAGTTCACAATTTTTTTAACGTCTTAGGCAGTCTTTTTGACTAACATGGCAGCTAGTCAGTGGGATATGGCGTGTACTGTTATAAAAAGAAAGTTACAACATATGATAACAGTATATTTATGAAGGATTTTGTAAGATGTGGTGTTTCTGGGTCTATCTACAACAAGAGTCACCAACCTACAGCCTGCAAGCAGATTTTCCCCCCGATACCATGTCTCAGCTATACTGTGATTGTTTCAATGGTACCACTCGTTGCTATATCTTGCAGCCTCAGGGATACCGCGTGATCGTCTCTTGCAGTTGCGGTAATACTCGTCACCCCCTCACCGGTAAATACAATTTCGTTAAGTTGAAAGAGAACCAATTGAATGCAGTCAATGAATGGAGGGTCGGCGATAGGATATTGAATGAACTCTCGGCCCATACCAAATTAAAGTACAATTCACTGCCATTTCTTGTTCAACAAAATTCTCGTACAATTCCTGGTCTATATTTCTGCTGACTAGGCCTACATGTCTCTTACATGCCTCTCAATCGGGGAAATTGGTAGGAAACATGTAGTGACCGAGTTACCAAAATACAGATCTGCCGAGTTAGAAGGAAATGAATAGATTAAATTAATCCTAACCATCAGAATTATAAATTGCATTGCAACCCTAAATATGCTGAAATATTAAGTGGCAAATGCAATAAGTTACTCTTACAAAAAAATCATTCTAATTTTCATGCTTTACACTTGTTGTAAACTCCTGTATTATGGAGTTTTCTTATCTGAACTCTATTAAGATTAAAAGTTCTCAAAGTACATTTTTTATGGTAGCTTTTATCATTAGAACTTTTTTTTACAAATGAGTGATCAGTTTTTTAGCAAATTTCCCTATAAAGATGTAGCTATTACCGTAGGTGGCATGGAAAGACCTAGGCCCGGGACCGATTTACTTTTTCATTTTGATGTCCCCAGAGGCCAAATACACCATTCGTTCAAATGTTTATACATGTATATATATATGTGTCCATGAACACGATAACTTGAGTAATTTTTGTCCGATTTTGATGACATTCGGTTTAAAGATGTAAGGTGGGATAAACTTGAATGAGTTCGCGAACCAGCATGATCGGACCATGGGAATGGTGTTTTACAGGGGGTTTTATGGGGTAAAAATGAGTTTTTCTCATTTTTGACCCTCAAAACACAAAATTTCCCAATTTCTCTATAGACATTTTTAAAGAGCATAAAAAACAACCGTTTTTGTACGGTAATTGGTAACGGAGAAAATTTAAAAAATTGTAAATTTTAATTTCCCATGTTATTCTTAAGGAGAATATTGTAAAGTGCTGTAGTTTTCTTGTTGATGAATATATTTTGATTAAACTTGGCAATTTTATTTATTTTATACTAAGCTAGTAATATTTTACAAAAAAAAAACACACTTTATTAGTTTCCTTGTAGCAGCAAACCTCGGTACTCGTTAAACCTAAGGTTATTTAAATAGATTTAATAGAATATCACTTCCGACCAATGGAAATTCGCTTAGTCGGCAGGTTTGCTGCGGCGGGGGTATTTTTACTTATCAAGTGGTTCACACCCAAGATAAGAAAAGAAACATCCGTCTGTGAGCGCTGGAGTCTTATCTAGACTATAAAAATTACAAAAAAGTTTCCTCTGAAAGGATAGCAAAATAAATCAAGCCTGTAGTCTAACTTGATTGTTGTGGAAAAGACAAAAAAATATATATATATATATATATTAAATAATATTAATATCTTGGCAAAAATTACTAATATCTAGAAAAATAGTATAGCCTGAAGAGAAAGTTTTCCAGAAATGGAGAGAACAGAGATGATAGTAAAAATAACTGAAATTCTTGGTTCATGTGGGTGTTAACTGTTTTAGGATGTACAGTATTGATTCTGAATAACCGTGCTAACAAAGTTTTGGATGGATGAATTTGAAGCATTCATGTCAGTTTTCAGTTGGCAACTCACAGATACTGCTTTTAAGATGGGGATACCCCCTATGTGTGTATTTTAGCCCTAAATTTGAGTGAAGGATGAGTGTAGAATGAAGTGTGATGCCTTTTGTAGCTTTGTTACTGACTAAGACCAGCTATCACTTGGTAATGAGATTAAGTAAACTGTCGTAATAGTTCTGAAATAGCACTGCATTTCTTCCTCAATTATAGACTACATGGAACTGTAGTCCACATTAATTAAGTTTTACTAAATTTGATCAATGAGCTTGGTGTCATTGATTTATATTGGTGTCATTATGTTTCATTACATAAATCAAATTAGATGTAAACTACGTAAATTCATTTTTGTTTTTCCTAACTCTTATAAAAAACATTTACCATGCAAACATACAGTCTATTCTACAATTTGGGAACCTAGCGTGGGGTGGTGGCTATTCTGGCCCCTATCGAAATTATTCAAAAAGCCATAATAAAAATTGCTCTACGGACACGTCACCGCTACCCCTCAGAACATGTCTTTGACGAGTTCAAAGTTTTTAATCTTTCACAGCTTTAATATAAGATCATTGATTTTACAGGGTGTCCATAAAAAACATTTCAGGACTTTGGGAAATGAATCCTCATACTAAAAGGAAGAAAAATGTTAATGTGAAGGCATGTCCGAAAATGCATATTTACCCAGATATCCACCATTTTGTTCTTTATTAAAAAATATTCTTATCTGTGAAGTTTTTCATTCGATGATCACGAAATTTGATAACCATGTTAAAATACACAAGACCTATTATAGAAAAAAATGATAAAGTTGTTCCGATTGTAAATTTCAAAAGGCCGTTTGAATGTTTATAACTTAAATAACTCAATCTGGCTAATTCTATGAAAAAACGTCAAGAATAATCATTTCCAATTCCCTATCATAAGATACCAAGATCAAAAAGATGGGAGAAAAGACAACTGAAATATAACGTTTTTTGTGTAAGAATAAGGCAAAGTTAGTTGGGAAGGGAACCCTTAATTTTATCTGGTCCTACAGCTAAAAAGGTTCCATTTCAGTTGTTAGTCATTCGATATTTTTGATCTTGGTATCGTTTGATAGGTGCTAAAAAATCGTGACAAATGCTAAAAAACATATTCTTGACATTTTTTCATAGAATTAGCCGTTTTTGAGTTATTTAAGTTATAAAAATTCAAACGGCCGCCATTTTGAAATTTACAATCGGAACAACTTTATTATTTTTTCTATAACAGGTCTTGTGTATGTTAACATGTTTACCAAATTTCATAATCATTGAATGAAAAACTTCACAAATAAAAATCTTTTTACTAAAAAAAATGGCGGATAACTGGGTAAATATGCATTTTTGGACGTACCTTTCACATTAACTTTTTTCTTCCTTTTCATTTTCCAAAGTCCTGTGAAACGGTTTTTAAGGACACCCTGTATACATTTTCAAAAACAAAAATTCCCTCTTTAAACAAACTTCTCACAACTATCTTACAAAATTTGCTTTGAACACGGGGAAAGAGTTACCTAAGATCACCAAATGTATTAATAAAAGGTCTCCTCAGTAGGCCTACATTGCAACTGTTATTTTTTTAAATTACCCACTCAGCTTAAAAATCCGGAGCCTGCTAGAATAATAGTGCAGTCTGCTAAAATATAAAAAAAAATTAAACAAATGGTTAGTGGAAGTCAGACGCAGGCATATCGACAGCTATTTTGTATCCATGTATTCCTTCTAACGCCGTCGCAGTCAAATACAACGATGTATGGCTGTCAGGCTGTGTTGTTTGTGTGCGTGTGCGTGCCTGTGAGTGAGCGAAAGGTTCCTAGGACATGCAGGGACAGAGCAAAGACGGCTAACTAATGGAACTGTAGAGCCAGCAGCCGCCTGATGTCCTGGTGCAACTGAGCTGAAGTGTGTTGTGTGTGTGTGTGAATTTTATAATTTTACTTAGGCCTATTAAGTAAATCTATATAAATAAAATTAGAGTTTTGTCTGTACATTGCTCAGAATTATATACTTTTAGGTTATTTTTACGTTTTATACATTAAAGAAGCAGAAACGAGTCTTATCTCAATTTCTGTCTGTCTGTCTGTCCCTTCGTCTGTAACACTCAAGATGGCATTTTACGCAATCTTCTCCGTGAAAACCAGAGTACATATCAAGATCCAAGCCATTTTAATGTATTCACTGGATTGGCGAGAGTGTCTTTAGTGATTTAAATATAGCCTCACTACTTTGTAAATAAAATTATGGACGTTCAAAAATGCAGTTTTGTGCGATTTTTGTCAAATTTTTGTTCAATTTTTATCACAGAATCGTCTATGAAATAACGAACAGCTGTTCGGATCAAGATTATTTTTTCTAGCTGTCAATGACATGTTTACAAATAATGTTTACAAATACCGCAACTATTTCGAATCACGTTTTGAAAGCAAATCCCAACCAAGTGAGATTAAAAACGTTTTTCTTACATAACGGATTTAATTAATCGCAAGTGCAATAATATAGTCTAATAGTGTAACCGTAAATGAAATTAAATAACTAGACATCGTCCAAATCGGAACCAGAAATTCTTTGAGTATAAAATGTTTCTTGAGTTTTGACAACCAGAAAGAAGAAGACCTTGAATCAGTGTTGTATAGGGCTGTGACACTGAAATGATCGTCGCCAATAGCTTACAAAAAAGGTTTCCACTCATTGACGGCGCTTCAATGGCGATTGTGTAAAGTGTAAAGTAAAAAATCACAACTGCAGTGGGTGATTGTAACAGAGGTTTAACAGAGGAAGTGCTAAACTCGCTTTTCCAATGTGTCACTTTCTGTTTCTACTCACCGTGTGATGCAATCGCTGGACTATACAGCCAATAGGCCCATAGCTCATATCTTGGGTACGTAAGCCTACATATTTATTCATAACAACCTTTTTGACGACGATCCTTGATACCGGTACTTTTCCATAGAATACATGGCCTACCTACTTAAAAAATAAAATTACAAATGACCAAAACCCCAACATTGTGTGATTTTCGTCACATTTCCTTCTAATGTTAATAGATATACTAATCATTGTTTAGAGAATGCGTAATCTATTAAATAACAAAAAGTTGTTTGGATAAGGTTGCTTTTTTTCAAACTGACACCGATAAGTTTACGCTATAACTTTTTACGAGAAAATCCAAAAGCAAGAGATCAATAACCTCGAAGCTAGATATTAATGTATTTAATTGGTCCGATTTACTGTAATTGTTAGGTAGGTTCTTACGTAGGTACTGGTTCTTTTCCTTAGAACCGGTAGTTTACAAATTAGATATCGTTGGTGTTGCACCTTATTTATTAGAGCCGTCCGTATTCAATTTAAGTGATGTCTTAACTCTGTATAAGTTTTGCTTTTTCTGCCTGGATTCCAAATCTTAGCTTACCCGGTATGCTAAGAAAATGATAACCTATTTGAGTAAAACATTTGTTGGGCAAACCATCATGAATTGTTTACGCCTTTATATTGTTTATGTATCAATAGTTCGTGGCCTTTGTTGGATTGTTGTATTGTGTTGTTTTGTTGTAGGCTATGTTGGTAACGCATTAATGTCCTTATTTCTCAGTGTTTCACGGAATGGACAAGAGCACCTTTGATACTGAAAATGTCAACCGGAATAAAGTGTTAAATGGTGAGGTTGAGGTAGTACTTTAAATACGTTTAAGTTAACCGATGTGGAAAGTAACTTTCAATTATAGGCCTACTTTAGGGCTACGCTTCATGGATCTATAAAACATTTTTAAGTTTAATCATTGGACATATGGACCAACACGATCCGGGCGACATTTAATTGCGAAGCATTTATTTTGGCTTGAACTGTCAGATACTGTATTTGCGAAGGTTTATATATAATAGTTTTGCCAGCATATCTGCAAATATGCAAACTAATTGCTGCTCTTAATCTTAATATAAGAAGGTTTCAACTGACTACTATAAGATCCCCGTGCGTAGAACGGGCACACAGCTAGTTTTCTATAAAATAAGATGTTTGAGTTCTGTTGAAGCTCATTCCCCACATCCATCTGTTTCTTCAATTCCGTGTAACAAATATTTGTGTTTTTGATGGAATAAAGTATTTTTCATTTTATTCCATTTACTAATTTTAAAATATTTTCAGCAAGAGCTAAGTAGGCTGCAACCTATAAACAGATGTTTTTTCACTGTATTATTAGTTTACCGTGTCTCCAACTTCAGGGTTTCCCACTACGAAGTAGCAGTTGTACTGCTCTTCAGGATCAAACAGAAAGGTGATAAAATCTGGATCATCTTCTGCCACAACCACTTCCATTCCACTGGCCTTAGCCGCGGAACCAGGGCCTAGTGACATCCTGCAAACAATCACAGCATTTTTGTACTAACTTAGGCTTATTCAATAGTATATGAAAACCCTTAACATTGTCTTACCTGCACCCAAGGCTAAAGGTCTTGGGCTCCAGCTGCCCCAGCAGGACCCTGTCTTCCGGTGCACCACACAAACACTACCCACCAAAACTGACACCAAGTAAGTGCACTGGCCTACTTAAAGCAACAGCCTTCTGTAGGTCAGCACAAGTTATTGTTCAACAACATTACCAGCCTACTCACACAACATTGCCAAACACTTCCTCCTCCCATTACAAAACAATTACCTACGGTACTTAAGTTGTACGGTATATATAATAGAAAATGTTATAATCTATATAAATAAAATTAGAGTTTTGTCTGTACATTGCTTAGAATAATGAACTTTTTGGTTATTTTTACATTTCATAGGTCAGAGAAACCGAATCAAACCTTATCTCAATTTCTGTCTGTCTGTCTGTCTGTCTGTCTGTCTGTCTATCTGTCATTCTCTTGGTAACGCTAAAATACGCACTTTATTACAACTACTCCTCAATAACTATAGCACTGTCCCGCCTGAAACTTATTTTCCAAATACTATACATATATGAGATGGTTTTAGACGTATTTCATCGAATATGAGACAGTTAGATATTTAACAGTAAACCCTTGAAAATCAAGTTTTTGTCGATTTTTGACGTGGAATTTCTGGAAGCCCATGTTAACCTTATGAGAAATGAAATTATTGAATCTTAACAGCTGTTTCAATTAAACAAGTTGGTTCTGTTCTGTGATGTTCAATAGCATTAAAGTTACAAGGATTACCAACAGGGTGCAGCACTAGCACTATTATTTCTTTTACATTTATGACAACAGCTAATTTGCAACCTGGAGGCGAGTGAGCGTAGCGAACGAGCTAACCTGAAGGCAAGTGAGCGTAGCGAACGAGCTAACCTGAAGGAAAGTGAGCGCAGCGAACGAGCTCCAACATACAGGTGAGTGAGCGTAGCGAACGAACTTCAACCAGGACGTGATTGAGCCATGCAAACGAGATCAGATAGTAAAAATAAAAGTAAGCCTACCGTTATAGGATCGACTGGCAGACACAGAGGTAATTTAACCTTTTATTGTCATACCGATCCGGAACAACAAAAAACAACATAAAATGAAGCTATGTATAATAGTTTGGCCAGCATATCTTAAAATATGCAAACCAACTGCTGTTCGTTATATAAGAAGGTTTCAACTGAATATTATAAGATCCCCGTGCGTAGAACGGGTACACAGCTAGTTAACAATAAAAAAACATAAGTTCTGTGGATAAAAAAAAACTTACTTTTTGTAGCCTACATATAACTTACAGTAGCCTACGGCACTATTGTATAAACAAAGAAAATTTCAATAATGTAGGACATAAAAAAACCTATGGTCTTATGTAAAAAATCATTCCATACAAGGACAATTTATTTTGCCAAAGCTATTAGAAAAAATGCAATAAACTTAGTATCTATATATTTAATACGCTAGGCATATTTTTGTCATAATTGTTTTGGAGCGGTGGTGCTACCGATCACCATGTCCAAGGTGTCGTTAGAAAGGTCTTAGCATGTAGTTGTGCCACCAAACAAAAAAACTTTGGAATTCCATCAGGGCTCTGCCCCAGGGGCCTTCAAAGTTCCCATGTTATTCTTAGGGAGAAAATGTTTGTGTTTACATTTGAACAGATGAATACTTTGAAATTGACACTAATATTTGAAACAGCTGGTTATACTGTACTAAAATTGGAGACATGTGCTATAAGGATTTATTAGTTTAGTTGTGAACGTTTCACTGTTTTAAACCGGTTTTTATTTACAAAAAAATCTAAACATAACCAAAAAAATATAATCATAAAAAAATATAAAAAGATAATCACTGCATAAGCTGTTGATTTGGAAGACAAGGAGGTGGGTAGGACTACATCGGAAACAGAAGAGAGGAGATACTAGATGAGTGGCAAATGCGTTGGGAGCAGAGTGTTTTATGTTAACGTTTTAAAGGTAAACGTTCGGATTTAAACCTAACATCAGAAAGAGACTGGAACAAGATTGGGAGATGGGCCATTATGAAACGCAGTTTGTCACAGGACATGGAAAATTTCAAGGCGAATTTGTGTAGATTTCACCTGGTGGAAGAGGAAGTATGTAGATGTGGAGAAAACCACGAGTCACGTATTTATAAATTGTTCACTTCAGGAGACAAATAGGAGAGAACAGGAATAAGTCTTGGATAAGATAGGTCTAGAGATGAGAAAATAAAACATGATGAGTGACAAGGAAACAATTGAGATGTTTAGAAAAGTAGTTAGGGAAATAGGAAAAACCAGGGATACATACAGTCGTTTAAATTTTAAAAAGAAACAAACAATAAACTAAGAAAAACAGGAATGAAAACTTGCCCATTAAGGTGAGAGGAAAGGTTAGAGCGAATCTCAATGATCTCTATCGCTCAGGCTGGTATGGGGAAGGGAGTCGTGCTGTTAGGCTTTTAGACACAATGTGTCTGGAAACCTAATACGGCTATGAATAAGGCTATTTGTAGAAAACACTATTTACAAGAAATGTTGAATATATCAATCTGTTATGTACACTTGAGTATTTCCATAATCTTTGTGTCAAATCTTTTAAAGTCATCATAGGCCTAAATTAATAAATTATGACTGTTATTTGTCTTAAAATAACGCCTGTAATACTTAGCAATTGCTCAAATTCGAGCAACAGGTACACTAGTGTGAAATAAAACCCCTATGGTGTAATTGAAAATGAATCATTTGTTAGTCAGGCAACAGCCCTGCCAAACGCAAACTAACTTATGGTTTTTATAACCAAAAATATACTTAGTGACCTGGGGCCGGAGGTAACTTCCGTGACGCGCCCGATGGAAGGTTAAACAGCGATATCCTTAGTTAATAGCCCTTCGCTGTGAAAAATAATGGTAGGTATATTTGGATTCAGGAGGTAAAAAACTATTAAGTAAGATAGGCTATCAAAATTAAAATTCTTTTAGATGTGCCTAACTTAAGTTAAGTATTAGTAAATTAAATAATTACCAAGGTATTAACTTAGGTTAGGCACAAAGCAAAATATAAACCTAATGGAACACGTTTTAAGAAGTCGATGGGACTACATTTGTTTAAGTTTATTTAACAAGAACTAAAAAGAGAAATGTGATACACAGAGGATACGCTTCCAGTAACCGGACGTGGATTAGGCGTCCAGCAGTGACGTTACCGGGTTGTGGGATCCCGGAACGCCATTAGGCCCTACCACAACGATACAATTTACAGCAATCGGTGTTCGTGGTGTAGTGGATAGTGCTCGGCTGATATGCAAGAGGTCCCTGGCTCGAATCCCGTCGGTGTCAAAGATTTTGCTTTGAATGACATTTCTTTTTAACCCTCCGAGTGTCACGTGTTTTGGCCTTAATGTCAGCCTATTTTTTGCTCATTTGCAAGGTTTTATTAAAACTGATCTGAGAAGCTTAAAAACAATGTTAATTATACTGTTCTATATACCATTTTGTTTGGAAAATCTTGGGCTTCAATATTATATATAAAACATAAGGAAGATTTTTAAAAAAAAAATTTTTTAGGTAAAAAAATGTATAATTTCGAAAATTTAAAAAAAAAATAAGTTTGCGCTCAATGAAATTGTATAAATTATAGGCCTATAAATATTTGAAAATAGCCACTTTGTTCTAAATTTTATGAGGATTACAAATATATAATAATATAAGGAAGTAGATTTGCAAATAAATAAGTTATGGGCAAAAAACAGATTTCAGTACATAGCGTTTAGCTAAGAATGCATAGCCCAACCATAGCTAGGAATCTGGCTGATAATTTACATCAATATCACTACCTACTTCTTCAGGATCATCAACCAGCACTTCAAAACCACTTAAATCTTCTTATAATGCACCACGTATATCACTACTTTTGATTTTTAACACTAAAACAATGATAAATGTAATAAAACACATCAGTCATCGGTCAGAGGGTAACCTAGCTGTTTACAAATACACGCACGTCAGCTCAGTCAGCTGTCTGCTACAATATTTTCGGAACTAAAATGAATAGTGCTTAGAGACAGACCTCTGGAGAAAGCTTAGAATATTACGGAAAGAACGATACCTAACTCAATCCAGTACAGTCCGATTCAGTTAGTCATAGAGCCTTCGCCGTAAACAGTGTTCGCGAGTCGCTGTAGCGACGCACGACACTATACAAAGTGCGTTACGCGTCGCTGCAGCGACGCATGACACTCGGAGGGTTAACTGTACATAGGTACCGGTAACTTATACTTATCTTTTGTTAGAGTTTTTGTCATTTATAACCAATTTTATTTTATGAACAGAATTTAACCTTTATTCAATTTTTTCATTATCAGCAAGTTTGGTTGGTTAGGTTAGGTTATGACAGTAACTGCCAGACGCCTAATCCACATCTGGTTAACTTACTGGACGCGTATCCTCTGCGAATGTGATGATTCAGGTTAGGCCTAGCCTAGATATAAGGTAAGTTAGGTACCGGTAGTCTAAGGTTGTTTTGTTAATTTATTTATAACTTATTGTAAACCTAGAATTATTTATTTCATATCAACAGCAAGAGCCAATTTCTACTACCGGTACTTTGATTTGTGAACAACAAAATACCCTCACTGCAGCAAACCTGCTGACTAACTTACCTAGACACAAATTTCCTTTCCCTATGCCTGACATGTTTTGTGGGTAAGTAGGAGGGTGGTAGGAGGCTAGGCTACATCATAAGACATGACATTTTTATTGGTCTTTAGGTAATTACATGCAATCGATCTTGTCATGAGAAATTGAATTGCAAAATACAGCAATCTCACGAATTAGCCTACATTTCCATTTCATATTCCTGCTAAGGCCTAGATACAGTGATACAACTAGGCCTAGGCCTATACCGTTTTTCTGGTCTCTTACCTTGCTTCTGACTTCTAACTTACGTCCTACCACTACACTTCTGAAGTGGCAAGTAGAAGTTGTTAAACCCCTGTCTCTTCTTCAGCTTGTCCAGTATCGTATTTAAACTTTAATGAAATAATATTCCTGGAACGTGACTCGTGAGTGTCAATGTGCTAGAAGTGTGCATGGAGCGATGGAGCCGGAGCATGGAGTGATTGGGATTGGAGTGGAGTGTGAGTGTGGGTGGTTGGGATTGGATTGGAGTGTGGTGCTGTGAGCTGTGAGCCGGGGGATGCGGAAGCCGGCAGGATGGATGGATAATGGTAGAGCGTGAGCGAGCACGTTAGCCTCTCTGTATCATTTTCCATTTTCCCTTCCAGAAACTCAGTGCCGGATTTACCACTAGGCCACGGCCTAGAGCCGCAAGCAAAAAGGGAGCCGCAGAGTATTGAGAAAAACATTTTTTAGATAAAAAAAATAATTTTTTTAACCACCAGTTTGTCCAGATCACAGGTGACCATAATGATGTCTCCACGGACCAAGGGAGATTTTTACGATTTAGCCGCGGCTGCGGGTGAAATTGATGTGTCCTCATGATCGCAGCCCACGGGAGACATTAAAGAATTCGCTGCCGTCACGAGTTGTCAATGTCCCCGTGATCGCGGCCCGCGGGAGACGTTCACGGTTTAGCCGTGGCCGCGGGAGACGTTTACGATCTAGCCGTGGCCGCGGGAGACGTTTACGATCTAGCCGTGGCCACGGGTGATAGTGATGTGTCCTCATGATCGAAGCCCGCGGGAGACGTTCAAGAATTAGCCGCTTTCGCGAGTGTCGATAATGATGTCCCAGTGGTTACGACCCGTGGAAGATGTTCATGATTTCACAGCGGCCGCGAGTGTTGATTATGATTTCCCCGTGATAGCGGCTCACAGGAGATATTAACGATTTCGCCGCGGATGGGGGGTGTCAATGAGGATGTCCCCACGATGGCTTCCCAATGGGGATGTTTACGATTTCGGCACGGCCGCGGGTGACAATGATGATGTCCTCATGATCGCAGTCCACGGGAGATGTTTTTAACACAACTTTTCCGCGATCGCAAGTGTCGATGACGATGTCCCCCTGATTGCTGCTTCGCGGGAGATGTTTACGATTTTGCCACGGTCGCGAGTGTCGATTATGATGCCCCCGTGAATGCGGCCCGCGGGAGGTGTTCGCGATTTTACCGAGGTTACGGGTGACGGTGATGATGTCCTCAAGGCCACGGCCACAGCTCACGGGATATGATAACGATTTCGCTGCGGTCGCGAGTGTCGAGGATGATGTCCCTTTGTTGCAGCCCGCGGGGGATATGTTCATGATCTTGCCGCGGTCACGGTCACGGATACCTATGATGGCTTTGACTTGGTTTAGGTGAGATGTCCACTATTTCATCAACGATCACGGGTGTCGATGATGATGTCTCTTTGATGCATAGGAGATATTCACGATTACTTCCGCGATCGCAAGGAATTTCCACCACAGGGGGAGGGCCGCAAGTACCCTAAATCCGGCACTGTGTATTATTGCATCATTATAAGTGCTAGAGTAATGAGAAACAATCAGCATAGCCAAGGCAACACTAAATAAACCTTGATATAGCAGGGTGAGTAAGTTTAGTCTATTGGTTTTATTTACTTTTGTTTACCAAACTTTATTGGTATGTTGCTTGCCAGTCAAAAATCACCCATTTAAATAACTTACATTGTTGTCACTGAACTTACATGAGCCTAGAATAGCTGACCTCAGTGATGTTAACACCAATTCTGAAAATATTGGAGCAGTGAAAACAAAACAAAAACGTGTGCGGCTTAAAATAAGGAAAATTTTGCAAATATGCAAAGTGGAACAGATAAATGCATTATGCGAGGTAAGACAGTAACGTTCAGTGATAAAGTGCACCCCACCAAAAGACAAACTATCTTGGACAGTGCTGAACAATGCGGCATTAATAAGAAAAATAACGATCCTACTGTATTACTAAACTACGTGATATATCAAGCGAATTGTAGAGCCAACTTCACTAACATCAAGGCTTTGAGAAAACTACAGTCCAAAAATTCATCTTCTTGTGTTTATTTTGACAGTGAATCTCCATGTTCATCAAAACCACCCGAGTAACGATTAATACGGTTAGAACCAGATTTCAGACAAACACTACATAAGTTATATACGACAATGCATTTTTTGTGATAAAAAATGTAAATAACTTATAAGAATGTAAGTCGATCTAAAGAACCATTATTAGCTCAAATTCTCCCGATCACATCGTGTCCCGTGCCGTTGTAGTCCTTAGTTTTCAACCCTAAATCAAATGTTCATGTAGCCTACGTGTTCAATGTCCTTTGTTTGAAGTTCATTGTTGGTGATGGTGAGTTAATGTTGTTCAAAGGTTTATTGCGGACATTTTCCATCAAGAATGTAAAAAAACAATATACAACGTTTCGGGATCTCGAATCTGATCCCGTCCTCAGGTGAAAAAACATAACTAACACATTACAACTAACAATACAGGTTGGGCGTTTGTGTATTGTTAGTTAAGTTTTTCACCTGAGGACGAGATTAGATTCCAGATCCTGAAACGTTGTGTATTGTTTTTTACATTCGTGATGGAAAATGTCCGCAATAAACCTTTGAACGTGTTCAATGTATTTATTTATTATGAATTGACGACCTTCGATGCGAGATGCGAGAAGAATAAGAATAAGAATATTTTATTTCCGTTGATCTGTTTGTGCAGAAATAGGACGTCAATTTGTTATACAATGTTATACAAATGTAACATGTAGCAAATAAAAATAAAACAAGACATTAATGTATTAAAAAGAAATACAATCGTGTGAATTAAAAAACTCCTCAAGTTTATAAAAGGGATTTTCTACCAGCCAGGTGTACAATACGCAGATTTAAACCTGTTTAAACCAACCTCTCTTGTATTCTCAGGCAGCTTATTAAAAAAGTAAATGCAATTTAGTTTAAAAGAAGTTTTAGTTTTGGTAAGCCTATGTGGTACTATATTCAAATTCTGAAGACATCTGTACTGGCCCGACGATGACTCCTATGTGAGTCGAAACGGGTTACAATTTAGCAACACATTGATGGCATAAATGCAGGTATTTACACAAGTTCTTTAGTATTTAAATTCGATCAGGAGGCTAAAATTCAATATAATGAAAAATATTGCTCATATCACAAGCCAAAAAGATTTTGCTGCTCTCATTTTCGGCCTTCATACAAAAACAATTCTTTCAAAAGGGGGAAACAGTACTTTCTCCATATATTATGTAAGAAATAAATGGGGAGAGAGTAAAATGTGTAGCCTACTAACTGATTAAAATAAATATCAAAACACAACCAAAACTTTTGTTTGACTATTGGCAGTGGATGGTAAATCTAATAAGCATAATAGTTCTAAGTCTACCCCTAAGGTTGAGGAAAATAAAGTAAAACTTTTAGTTATTGAGGTTACTGGCATGGATAGTTGTGAGAGAGGGTTTGGTTATGATCTCAAACAGTAATAGTCTTAGAGACTTGAAGGGTAAAATGTTGCACATGACATTTAGGTATTTAGGTAATAAACCAAAAATAATCAGAATATCACTATATTTTTTACTTAACGAAATACAACATCATAACAATATGGGGAATAATTTTGTTTACACTAGATCTCATAACATTGCCTTTATTGAATAATATTTTCTGCTTTATAATGGGGTTAGGTAACATTTTAAATAGTATTATAAAACTTGTACATCCTCCTTTCAGTGTCTCTTGGATATGTTTCTGTATGGTTGGATTTCCATCACTAATGTTACGATGTTCAACTGGGGAGACAAGTTGACAGGAAATGTGCCCAATACAACTGAAAGAATAATACAAAATCAGGCAATATTCACCACTAACACTAACTGTTTGAAAAATTGTCAGGAAATCTATAGACACAACTTTTGTCCTGTGTCTAAATTACCCCCTTTCTAAACATTTTTGAGAAAGTTGAAAGTTCACAACTTTTACATTCTTTGAGCTGAGCGCAATAATGTTTTTTCGGAAGAAAAATCACAGTATCAGTTGTGCCTTGGCAAATGTTATAGATGACATTGCATGGATGTTGGGTGGATCAGGTTTGTTTTGTGATCTATCTAAAGCTTTGATCATATGTACATCATATCTTACTTAAAATTATGAATATCTTCCTTTGTCACGATGAAATCAGGAACTTCTTCCGCGGTCAGCGGCGAAATCGTACCTTCGAGGTCATCGTAAAATCAAGGAAATATTAAGGTCACATTGGCCAGAAAACGGCAACATCATTTTCTCTTGTAATTATTGCCAAAATCATCTATTTTCAATTGAGCATCTAGGCAAGTGCTTTCAGTTAGTAGGCCTATTAGAAATAATTGTTACACCTGACCCGATCTAGGCCAGAATGTGTTATTGTTACATAAAATGTTTTTTTTTATAAAACAAATAAACTTTCAGACATAAATTCTTTTAGAGTTTTTCTTTTACTCTTCTAATATCCGAACTTTTCGCCGTTCTGACCATGGCCCGGTCCCGTTTTTCGTATAGCCAAAATTAGTTGTAAAAAGTAAAGAAGCGTAAAAATTTAGGATGGCTAGTATCAAGCTGCAGTTGACATATGATGGCTTATGAAAACTCCATGTTAGTAGGTATGCGTTGATGTCTAAAAAGTAACTAAATGATAATGATTGTCGAAAGTTCTTTCTCACCTGATCAGTTGCCACCTGCCATCACACATCTGTATTGATCTACCTGATCCCTTGATAGTGACGGACTCATATTCTCACCTGATCAGTTGCCATCTGCCATCACACATCTGTATTGATCTACCTGATCCCTTGATAGTGACGGACTCATATTCTCACCTTATCAGTTGCCACCTGCCATCACACATCTGTATTGATCTACCTGATCCCTTGATAGTGACGGACTCATATTCTCACCTGATCAGTTGCCTTCTGCCATCACACATCTGTATTGATCTACCTGATCCCTTGATAGTGACGGACTCATATTCTCACCTTATCAGTTGCCACCTGCCATCACACATCTGTATTGATCTACCTGATCCCTTGATAGTGACGGACTCATATTCTCACCTGATCAGTTGCCACCTGCCATCACACATCTGTATTGATCTACCTGATCCCTTGATAGTGACGGACTCATATTCTCACCTTATCAGTTGCCACCTGCCATCACACATCTGTATTGATCTACCTGATCCCTTGATAGTGACGGACTCATATTCTCACCTGATCAGTTGCCATCTGCCATCACACATCTGTATTGATCTACCTGATCCCTTGATAGTGACGGACTCATATTCTCAAGAGCTGACATCCAATGTTTCTGCATGACTTCTGTCACAGACATCCCATCAGTTGTTAAAGCCTCCAGCCCTGCCTGAAGAGAGTAACAAAAAAAATATACATATAGTAAAATCAACATTTAAAATTGTTATTTGGACCTACAAAAAATAACCTTGTTGCATAATTCAAGTGTTTATTGAGTTGAAATTAATTGTAAAATATTTACAAAGATCCAAACTATGCATTGGATGAACTGAAACTTCACAATGAATTCTTGAAGTATTTACAAAATAGTTTTGAAAACCTGTAAATTAGACTTTTAACATGTTATTTTAACTTCTAAATGATAGTTAAAAATTAATTTTTACCCATCCATAGCAAACTCTGATATGTTAAGAGCACAAAAGCACACAATCATTGAAAACTAATTAGTTTTAGAAAGTTGAGAGCTTGTAGAATAGAGGCATGTTTAATCTCAAACTATATTTCAATCCATATAATCCATCTTGAATTGAACTTCAGGTTGCTGGGTAGAACCAAGGCCCCACTAGAAGAACAGGCCATGCTGCAGCGTGGGCAGCGCAACACTACGTCACATTGGTGGATAGTTGTACTAAACTCTTACCATTAAAATCTGACAAACAGGCAGGTTATTTACCTAAAACATATGGGATATGGCAATGAATCTATCCACTAGTGTGACGTCATGGATCCCGCAGCATGGCCTGTTTTCCTAGTGGGACCTTGGTAGAACCCACTTAATTAACAAACAAACATATGACAAACAACGACAAACAGACATACTTTTAGATACTATATGTATATAGATTATCTTCTAACTCTAAATATAGTTGTTGTTCAACAAAATACACTAAACCTGTAAACACACTAAAATTGTTGAAAAGCACGTTTTTACATGCATCAGCGCTTCTAAAATCACAATAATAGGAAGCATAGTAAATGTTCACCATTTAACTAAATAAAAAAAAGAAACTTTTATCTTATCCTAAAAGCGGAGCAATTGAATTTTGTTTGTAAAATTGATTACGCATGTGTAACTACTAACTATTTCATAAGGCAGACTTGAGAACCAATCTTCCCCGCTCTGTGTTCCCTTCCCGATGGGTATAGCGACTAGTACAATATAAAACCTAATTGGAAATGGTGCTTCTACTAAAATACATTGAATTCAACAGCTATTCCAACTCAATAAAAATTAAAATGACTTACCTCCTTACATAACTGAGCAAGATCTGCTCCAGAGAATAAGTCTGTTTTTTCAGCCATAACCGACAAATCCACATCATTTGCAAGGGGCGTTCTGTAAAAACAGATTTATTCAATTAGTATGCATGTTGATACAATCTAGTGTATCAAGTTTAAATTTTAATGTCAGTACTAATTCAGTCCTGCAACAAAAAGTTTACTCAGTTTGATGGTTTTATCGATTGGTGTTGTTGGCAATATTTATCCACAAAGAAAATGGAACAATCAACTGGTCATTGGAACAACGTTTAGGGACCAATTCACATATTTGTCATTCCTAGGAAATATGCAAGGGCCTATATAAAATACAGTCAAACAAAAAAAGAAGAACTTATTTCAGTAAATTTTAAAGAAAAACACCTTTTTGGGTTTAATTTGATTCAGGATTTTCTTGAGGTGTGGTTAGTTCCAGTCAGTATTTTCGCTGTGATTACAAGTGACAATGATGTTCTGCACTTGTGTGAGATGTTGCAGACTACACCGCTTTTGCAGGAGACAATGATCTCTTTGCTATTGCGAGAGATGTACATGATTTGGCCAAAGTGAAGAAGAATGTAAAAATCCTGTCCAATCCCAAACTGAAAGTCCAATCTTGCCCATCCCTTATAATGACTACTGTAACATTTTCATTTAAATCATAAACGATGAACAGATATTTTTGATCTTAAAAAATGTGTTGCATTTGATTTTGACCTTTGCTAGTAATTTTGTACGTTGTTTTTGATGGTTCAAAATTTTCATAAATATTGTAGAGTCAAGTAAGTATATTGCAAACATTCTTGAAAGAGAATTTTGAATTTTATACAGCCTAAGAAATAAATTCACAAACCAGTGATGTTTTTATATTTTCCCAAACTGAAAAAGAAACGTATGAAGAAGTAGTATTATATTTTACCTTTTTGTGAGTATTTTTAAGATTTCCAACCGCTGGTTGGCATCAGGGGGGCCAACGTAGACGATTCTATCAAATCGCCCAGGTCGAGTTAGTGCTGGATCCAACACGTCGGGCCTGTTTGTTGCTGCCACTACAATCACTCCAGCCTATCGTAAAACAGGGAAATTACACAATATATCCTGAGAGTTGTTAATAACCTCACTAGTAGATGTACTATGATCTGAAGATGAAAGTTAAACGAAGATAAACATATTAATAACATTAATGTTATTACTTTTTTATACAATTAATAAATGATTAATAACTAATTTCAATTAGAATGAACTAAAATTTTTTGGCTCCACTCGTCTTGCGGGCCTTACTACTCGCCGGTTTCCGTTGCCGTTTCCCGCTCACTGGTTCGCAGGCCCCCTCGGATCCCGGGCCCCCCTGCATTGTGGGCCCTTCTGTTACGCCACTGTATTTATGTCCTACAGTATTTACGTTGTGAGGATAATTGTGATAGTCATTTCATCATGTAGATTTAAACCTTATCAATTATGGATGTGTGTTGTACCAAGCAGTATGTGTTGTACAATTAATCACTTACTTGAGTTGTCCCAATGTCCAATCTAACACCGATCCCATCCATTTCTGTCAGAAAAGCGGTAAGTATCCTTTCTTGTGAGCCTCTTTCTCGATTCCCGCGGCAACCAACCAAGGCATCTAAAATACAGAAGTTTATGTGAGCTGACATCTACGGCACCAAAAATCAGACCTTGAGAATAACAGTTACATTGTGTTATAAAACAAATTATTATTTGTGGTAAGTTAATAATTAGATATATTTTATTTGAACCATAAGAAAACATGAAATTATGAGCAAAGAATTACTGATGACCTAAACAGGGTTAGGTCCCAGTTAGTTAGGAATATCGGAACTCTACTGTTGTGTCAAATAATGATTAATTAAAAAAAATTCTATTGGATTTATTTTTCTGGAAAGTGTATTTTCTTTCTTTAGTAAATCTATCAGCAAAAGTTTATCATTTGATACATTTTTTCCAATCTGTGAGAAAATCAGTGATGAAATATGTAAACTATTTAATCAGAGGTGAAAAATGGAGATTTAAGCTAACCAATTTCGTCGATGAACAGTATAGCAGGTGCGCCAATACGAGCTCTATGGAACAACTCTGAGACAGTTCTCTCAGCATCGCCAACATAGGGTGAGTAAATTTCAGCAGCCGACACTGCAAGGAAGGTTGTGTTGGTAGCGGAAGCAACAGCTCGCACTAAACTGGTTTTGGCACATCCTGGCGGGCCATACAGCAACACCCCTGAAACATCACCAACTAGTTGCAATGGACTGCAGTTTAAACTGTGCAGTGTGCAGGATAGGCAAGCTGGGTTTATGACTTGTGGTTAGACCTTGCAAATTAGGAGTTGTGCTGGAGTTGTTCCGAGCGATTAAATAAAACACCTTTGGCAAATCAAGTGTTCAGTCGGCCAAGAGGACTAGAGAAAGTGTTTGACACTGTCTATGGGTTTAACTCTTATGTAAAGATTTCTAAGAGGAAAGTTTTGGATAAAAGTGATTTCCAGTCAAAAGGTTTTACATTTTATTCTCAATTCTGTGGATAGAATTAGTGTTTGGTTTTGAAATAATAGAATGAATTAAGTTGTGTAGGAACGTGAATCGTTTGGAGACATTTGATTTATAGTTTGAGCTGACAACAGGACAGTTCTGTTAGTTTATTTGAACTGTAATATAAAGCTATGTCAATGGTTAGGTTAAGTGTGGCCTTATACCGAAGAGCTAATTTGTTAGTATTGCATACTTATTTTTTTTAGCTTTTGTTAGATTGCATCATCAATTGACAGCTATATCCATATTATACAACTCCTGTTTGTAGCGGTCACATAGATTATCGTTTCTTTAAGTGCTACTTTCCTGTGAGTTTGTGAACGTTATCCTTTATGATAGTTGAGTGAGGTTTGTTGCATATAACATTCAACTTAACTGTTTGTGCTATCCTTGCAAATTCTACCTAAGCTATATTGAAATGGTAGATGTGTGGCTAAGAAAATTCAGATAATCGTAGAATGAATGAGACCAAGAAAAAGACAGAAGATAGAAGAAAGTGGATAGGTTAGAGTGAAGATGGTCATAAAGAGGATGACACCTGGTGGAGGAAGAGGAACTGTGAGAGGAAAAGTAAATATGGAGAACGTTCCAGAAATAGAGATGGGAAACGCCGTTACTTTGCAATAATAGTTAGGAAAGTATTGTCTTTGGGGGTTTTTTTTTAGGTAAAATAATACTATTAGTTTTGTCACCCATTACAAACTATTTTATTACAGCCGGTCGCTGATAACAGAAAGACATACTCAGCCTTCAGCAGTTCCAACGACCATGCAAAAATAATATGGTAAGTTATTACCAAGGTAATATAACATGTGACACATCAGTAATACAATAGCCTCCTCTGATACAAAGCCGTGTGGAAACCACCCACTGGCCAGCATATTGCCATGGTAATAACAAACAATCAGGCCAAGACTTGGGGTTGCCAAGAAGAAATAGATTTTTTCTGAAAGTATTGCCACAAGATTTTACACACCTTTAGGCTGAGGTAGGCCCATCCGCTGAAAGGCCTCGGCGTGTTCCAGAGGCCACTGTATAGCCTGCAGTAAGCTTAGCTTGACCTTGTCTACTCCACCAAGTTCATCTAGTGAGCCTTCCCCAGTCAAGGGTGCCACAACACCCAGCTGGCCTCGTAAACAGCTGGGGCGGAGCTGCCCTACACAGGTGCGCCAACACGGCAGAATTTCTGCTTCTATATCACTAAATCAGAGCAAAAAGGGTGGTTAGATGTGTTATTTCTCATACAACATTTCTAAATAATTAAAAGATAGATTAATAAAAAAATAAAAAACGGAGCTTGGTTGAAACAAAAATTAAAAACCGAGGCTAACTTGCCTTTTTTCCTAACACTTAACCGTGATGGTTCATAGAACCATTTACTGTGAAAGAACAAACAATAAATTTGTCGAGCAAACAAGATGCTTTTGGTGCACCAAGGTGTGTAAGAAAAAGGTGAGTGAGGAACGAGGGTTGAATGGATGAGATGATGGTATTGTAACTTACTATGATCAGTGTTTTTTTTCAGCCAGGACCATTTTATCAAAAGCCCAATGATCAAGGAAAGCTGGGTTCAAACAATCAAAAAAGCTTCTGAATTATCTCAGGATCAAATAAGCGACTATTGGAGTAAAGATTTATACTATTTATTTCAGTTTAAGGTTAAGAATTGTCAACAGAAACATTCTTAATCCTCAGCTCATTTTTACTTTCTCACTTATACATATTATATAGGGAAAGTCTTGTATTTGTCTAAAGTTTTAAGTTTGACTTGTTGGTGGAAATATCAGTCTTGGGCCTCTCTGAACCCATAAAACTGGTGTTGGAGGTGATGCCTGTGTGTGTGAGTGGAAATGTGAATGTGTGACAAACAAATTAGCTAGAGTGTGTTAGCCTAGTGGTTAACGCCACACCACTGGATTTAGTGCAGGAGGGGCGGTTTGATTTCCAGCATATATTTGCCCAAAATGCTTCTGGCTTACAAAACACACACTTACTGGCTCATTATCATTCCTTGTTTTTCCATGAGCCGAGCAACATTTGCAGCTAACAGCGCGAGATCAGCTCCAACAAAGCCGGGAGTCCACCGAGCGACTCGGTCACTCACAGAGTCGCTCATTCCCATTTGACGAGTTACAGCACTTACAATACTGGCTCTCTCCACCTCCGAGCTGACTCCGATGTGAATCTGCAAAGAGTGTTAATTGAGATGGATAAACACATTCTCTAACTTGATATATTATTACGTGGGCAAAACCTCATGCTTCCGCTTCCCCTGGGGTTTGCTTACAGCTAATCAGGAGACATAGCCCTAGTATTAAATTTAAACACCTAAGCCTACTTACAAATTAACTTTACTTACAACAAACAAATTACGTAAAGTAAATAGGAGAAACGTCTTATAACACTTAAAACATATATTTGCGCTTAATACTGTTACTCACAAGACGGTAAATACACAAAAAAGATGGTAAGTGGTTTCACAAAATTCACAAAGAAAATACAAATTTGGATGGCATTGCTACACCAACATCTGGACACAAACAAAAGGTGTGCAGAAAAATCCTAGATTCAGAAAATAACTGTGAAGTTTAGTCAGTTAATAAAGCCTAACTCCTATCTTGGCTCAAGTTTCCCAAGTTTATCATTTATTTATACCTGGGGACCAAGCTTTTCTTGGGGAAAATCATTAGTATACTCTGAGAGCAATCTTTGGTCAATGTCATTTGCTTAGTTTTCTTTTGCAGTATATTTATAACAAGTAAAATCAGGGCGCTGTGCCAGGGGAGCTGTGGAAGGTAAAACAATCTAACAACATTACAGATTAAAATCCCGCCCAAGGCATCACCTTTGGGGAAGCCCTGTCCTGAATCACAAACAGCATCAGATTCAAAATGTTGGAGTAATTTTTACACTGAAATAATTCCTTACAAAGCTATAAGATATTAGAAATTTTTCCCTAATAGTAGGCTAATTTACCTCGTGGTCAAATCGGCCTGGTCTACGGACGGCAGGATCCAGCAGTTGAGGGCGGCTGGAAGTACCGACAACAATCAAGCCAGCTGTTGAGTTGACAGTTTCCAGTAGAGCAAACAGCTGATTTGACAGTCTATCAATAAACAGAAGCTATAAATAAAATATGTTGATAAAAAAAAAACAGCTGTGGTGAGTTGTTTAGAAATTTCTCAACCATGAATATTTCTCTTTTACTACATTATTTTCATGCAAGTTACAAATGATTTTTAACAAGTTGCCTTTTTAAGATCAAGTATGACATGGTCAAAAGTCTTCATGATCTTATTTTGTACCAAGTACTCGGTCATAAAATCACTACAAGAAACAAAAACAAATTGTTATTAGAGTTTCTGTCAGTTTAAAGATTAAAAGCAGACATAAATCCTTGAGAGATTACTTTCATGGCAAATCATCCATTTTTTAGAATCTAACAGTCTTTTGTCTGGTGTTCAGTTTGGCTTTCGAAAAGGCCGTTCAACCACAGATGCAGTGTTAATGTATATTCAAGATACTTTGGATGCGATGGAGTTGAAAAAGAGTGTTTGCTCCAAGTTCTTTGATCTCTCAAGGGCTTTTGACACTGTGTCACATCAATTGTTGTTTAGAAAACTGAGATTTTTAGGTTTTAGTGATAGCGCAGTTGCATTGATGGAATCATATCTATGTGGTAGAAGTCAGGCAGTGTTCTTTGACGGTGTTCTGTCGGATTTGGTGGAGAATCATCATGGCGTTCCGCAAGGGTCGATCTTAGGACCTTTGTTATTTATTATTTATGTCAATGATATGCCTTATAATTTAATAATGATTGTGTTTCTTGTTATATGTATGCTGATGATGTGTGTCTAAATTTTAAAACTCATAAGGACTTGCAGAATGGAATCACTGTTGGCTCTGTTAATACAATGGTAGACTGGTGTAATGTTAACAAACTATCTTTAAATTTAAATAAAACACAAGACCTGAAAATTTCTTATGCTAACACAGATTCTCATCAACAACCTGTTAAATTTTTAGGTATCTTAATTCAAAGCAACTTGAAGTGGGAATCACATATAGAATTTGTAGCTGTTAAGATATCCAAAGGTATGTTTATATTAAGAAAACTAAAAAATGTTGTTTCAATGGAAGTTCTGCTTACTGTTTACTATAGCTACATACACTGTCATCTTACCTATGGTACCATTCTTTGGGCTAATTGTGGTTATGTAAAATCTTTATTTGTGTTGCAGAAGAGAGCTCTTAGATTAATTGCTGGTGTTCCACCGAAAACTCATTGTAAGCCTATTTTTAGTCGTTTATCTGTCATGCCTCTTAATTGTATATATATTTTTCACTGTCTTATGTATTGTAAAAAGAACTTAAACACTTTGTCTTCCCACTGTGATGTCCATAGTTATAAGACCAGAAACTGTGCTAAACTAAGAAATTATTACTGTACTTATAGTGTTACTCAAAAAAGCTTTAAATATTCCTCGATTAAGTTATTCAATCATCTACCATATTATATTCAAGAGTTACCATTAGATAAATTTAAAATAGCTGTTAAGAATTTGTTATTGAAATACTGTTTTTATGACTTAGATGAATATTTTGACAATTGGTTTGACCTTTGAAATGTTTTATTAATTTACATATTGACGCAGCCTATACAGCATTGTATGATTTTTGTACATTGTTGTCTTGGAATAAAGATTAATTGATTTGATTTGATTTGATAAAGGTTCTAGAGTAATACCTGATTATGTGGCCATCGGAACTTCCATCTCGACGACCACACAAACATTCAACTTGATCCAACAGCAAGATACAGCCTACAACAAAAACATACAACAACAACATAACAAAAAATATCACAATAAGAATTTAGCTTTAAATGGAAAATGTTAGAGGATTGAGAAAATACCTACTATGTATGGTCGCCATTTCATTGAACTGTATTAGTGTTGTTTCTATACCTGAAGGCAATTCTCAGTACTTATGAGTATCAGTAGAGGGAACCAATGAACCAATGTTGGTACCAGTACTTACTTAAGTACCAAAAGAGTACAGTCTAATGATTGTGGATATTTATAGGCATGCACTGTGGATGCGATACTCCCTGGTGTGGATTAACATCCGCGCTAGTGAGTACTACGGGGGACTAACCCCAGTACTATCCTGATAATTAGACCAATTTGTTGATTACAAGGAGAAAATGTGGTTCAAATTCCACTATAAACTGTAGGTCCCTTAGTTGCCATTGGCTGTATGGACTATTAATCAACAGCTGTGTCTAAGGAATATGTCGGCCTTAGTCACTAACAAGAGTACAAGATCACGCCACTCATCCTACTCATATTTGGGTTAAAATACGCACATAGAGGCGTCCAATCTTAATAATTGATCGAAATCGATCACCACTTACCATCTTTTCCCTATTCATTCTATTTACCTACCGTCTTGTGAGTAAACAGTAAAGGCCTAAGTGTAAATATATTTATTACAAGTGTTATTTGACATATATTTGTACATTCAGGCAATTAAAAAAAAGCATGATGTTTATGAACAACCTACCAGATGACTCTTGGGCGAGAAGTCGACATTCCTCAAATACTTTGGAGAGAGCCCTCTCAGCTTCCCCTGGCAAAGGCGAGTTCAGTTCTGGACCCACCACAGTCTTTATAACCATCCCACAATCTCTGGCCACCTTTCGGACCATAGCAGTCTTGCCACAGCCCGACGGACCAACAATCAATACCTGGAAAACAGTGTCGGTATATATAATCGTAGATAACCACTCTTCCCATGACTTTTAAACATATATATATGATGTTTAAAAAGTAAAAAAGATTTCAACTCAAAAGTTTCCAATGAGACACTGCCTGAAATTATAGACCTTCCATTGTTATTTATATCACAGCGAGTATCAACCTAGGCACAGAGAAATATGGTTCTAACAGAGCTATCTTAGGGCCGAATAACTATTGATTCAAATGGGATCACTCACACCAATTTCTTTTCTTAACTCCTTACAGCAAAAACTAGAGTTTTACAGGCTAAACCTTGAATTGAAGAAGAACTGTAGAGCCATAATACCTAAAACAATTTATTGAGCACACGCAGTCAATTTATTAGATGCAGCAATATTAATTTAGGTAAACGTAAATCTAACTTTTTGTACTTCCGTTTACCAACTTAGAACAAAATTACCCTATACCTGAAGGCAATTCTCAGTACTAATGAGTACCAGTAGAGGGAACCAATGAACCAATGCATAATATAAACAGTAGCCCTGCATAAGGGTTCAGTTCTGCAGAGACCCTACAGTAGGCCTACATTATTGCACATGAAACATTGTATTTTCATATGATTATGGCCTACTGATTTGAATTGAATATAAACATTCTATAGGGTCTTCTTAAGAAGATTCTTTTTATCTGTGCTGTGGTGGTTAGGTTAATTTAACTATGATAACAAAAAAGTGAATTTATAAAAACAAAAGTTAATGGTCATATAAGTTAAGTACCTACTTACTTTTAGCATAGAAAAATGGAATAAATATAGACTGTCAAAGGAAGCTTCCGGCGCCCACCTAGGAGTGCCGTGTAGGTACGGCGCACACCGCTGCAGGCAAGGAGCGCAGGAGCCGTATGCTACCAGCAGACGCTGCAGCTGTGTGTGCCGTAACTACATGACACTCCTAGTGGTGGGCGCCGGAACATATGCTAACCGCAGCACTGCTGTCGGTCTATTCAATCTATTTGTTTATGGTTTTAGTCTTCAATAATACCGTATGGCTTTTTCTTACCTGTTTGTAAACTGAATGATGCTGCACATTGCTTTTTGAGGCTGACTTAACTAAATTAGTTAATGTTTGTAAATGATGATCAAGCCCTCCAAGAAAAGGTAATTCATCACCACAAGTAAACAGTTGATAAAATGTTGTATTGCTCATTAACTGTTTAATTTTTACCTTTGAATTGCTGACTATTCGTCCAAAATTCTCATTTCCAATACTTTCTATCAAAATGTATTCTATTTCTGTATCAAAAACAGATTTAACACAATCTAAAGTCAGTAGTGCTCCCCTTTTTAACACAAATAGCTTCAAGAGATTTTTCACTAAATCACATAATTTAGCACATGATGGTTTCCACTTCTTAACATCTGAAGGAGTGTTGAAAACAACTGATACATGCACTGTTTTTATATTTTCCACTGAATCTAAAATATTAATATCTGGTATTTGTACAGTACTTGTACCTATAGGACTCGGCTTTTTTAGAGGATACAAACCGGTGTTATTAGATTCATTATAAAAACTAACACTTTTATTGATAGTACAATACGATAAATGGAGCATTTTTTTGGGAAATATTTGACATAAATAATTAATGCCATTTGAATCTTTTATGACCGCAAACTTTCCTTTGCTGGATTGTAGTACAGAGTGATCATTTAGGCCTATGCAGAATTTTTGTAAATTAAAAAGAGTACTTTTCTCTGGTAAAACGGTCATCATATTTTCCATTGCAGTTAAGTATAAATGACCTGGAACACACACGCACAAACATAGTTTTTAGAAATAGGTCTACGGTACATTAAATTTAATTATAAGTTAAGTTAAGAGAGCATAATAGACTAAGTAGACTCTATATAGCATTTGCTCTTAAAATATTTACCGAAATTACTTTTCACTAATTTAACTAGAATATGAATACGGCTGTTTAATAGTTCTTAAAAGGGTTTTAGCACGAACAATTATAAATAAGTAGTTAAGTTACAAGATGACAAAGGTGGTGAATAGATATACCAGTAACTAAAGGGGTAGCTTAATGTCTTTTGTAGGTTTAAGATCTAAAAATTAGACTGCCTTTAAAAAATTGGACCCGGAGACGTGCTTACATTCACATCCCAACACATATAAGTAGGCCTAGCCTATAGGCTAATTCAAACCATGGCTTTAAAATTACAGAAAATGATTTTTGTTGGTGTTTAAACTTACTTAAGTTAGTGGCATTTTAAACGAAACAATCGCAAACACTTAAGTTAAGGGAAGGTGAGGGTCTTTTTCAGAAAAGGGCCGCCACTATTTAAACTGTGGAAAACCCACATTTGAGGTTAGTTTATAGCTTTACTCTCACGTATTTTTACTGAACAGAGATCATCACAAAAACTCAAAACTTAACTGAACTGAATTTAGTTAATAACATTTATGCACAAGTTATTATGGTTGCTAACATTATTTCCTACCTAATTATTTTATTTGTTATCAAACTACAACCATCAAAACAGGAGTGAGATAGTCTAGATTATCTGGCAACCTCAACTTGCAAAATGTAAACAAAATTAGTCAAATTTAAAAGTTTTTCTAATAATGACCAGAAAAAGGCGAAATTCCTACCAAAATAGCCCTAGCGTTGAAGCATGCAAATTGTAACACAAATACAAACCTTTATAGACGTTAATTAAAATATTTATATTATAACCTGAAATGTTGAGTTATCTAAGTCATTTCTAAATCCATAAGGATAGGCTAACCTAAAAATAAAATCTTAACAACCCCAACCCATCTTAAAATCTTGAGCAATCACTATTTAATCAGTTCAAACTTCAATGGGATGGGAATAGGATTGCGTTGCGTTGCGACTTGCGAAGTTGCGATTGACAATAATATTTACTACGTAAGAACGATCCAACATTGACAGTGGAGTGGGAAGAAGAAGAAGTAAAGAAATGTGCTACACTTTTACAGGTGATGCTACCTATGAGCAAAGCTACGGACTACCTACTCAACTTCAAGAATAAGAATCCTCAGTTTCGTACGATGAATGGCCGGAACTCGTGGCGTAGTTCTGTAATCCAGCTACTTGGAGGCCGGATGTTTGGATCCTAACATGCCCCGGGGCTGATTTCTCGCCTCTTAAATTACCCACTTACGTCCGCCCCACTGGGCCCGCCAAGCCTGGAGGGTAGGGGAGCTAAAGACACGTAATGGTGTCCTAGGGGATAATCGGCTACACGGCCACAACCGATAGTCCCGCTGTGCCTCAGTATTCGCTCTGGCACCGGTCTAACGACTGATACGGTGACCCGTCGCAGACGTGGGTGGGTTAACAGAGTGAGAATAGGTCTAGGCGCTGTTGGGAGACACTCATCCACATTTTTCAACAAATAAAACTCCTCAGACTTTTTAAAACAGATTTTATAAGTAATTTGCAAATTACTGCATACAGTAGTGAGAATAATAAACATCGATCCATTACAGAATGTATTCATAGTTTTAATAAATTAAATCTTTAACTATTACTGAAAGTAGACATGTTATATAATTCAAAATCGGAGAATAAATCCTCCTCTCAACCATATTTTTCTTGTCATTTAGATATTTTGTATCAACAATGCAGACCTCAATATTGGAAGTCAAACAATACACATATTATTCTATGGGGAAAAGGCTTAGTAAAAAACATGCAACAACATTTATATTTGTAAAATGTAGTTGCTTTATAGTAACCACACTTAAGTACACTTTAATACTTTATAGTACACTGTAAGTTAAAAATTCAGACCATAGACTATGTCACTTTGTGTGAGAGGTAGTATAATGATGCACCATCAAGACCATGAAAAACTGCAGAAACTGGTAACTAATGCATAAGTACCCAACAGTATGATATATTTTTATTGCTTCAAGATTTATTTTATGAAAAATATAATTTTTATGAAAAATACTATTTTCATGAAAAATATTTCTCTTTTAAAATGGAAAAGAAGATTCTGTGATCATCATTTCCAGTCACACAGGCATTTAAATTTTTATTAAATCCGCTTAAAATAAATTGTTGGTCGTTGAATCAAAATGTTAATCATGGGTCGTAATTTCTGAATTGAATCGTTCATTTTAAGGCAACAGCATTACCTGTAGAAATCTGAATTACATAGAAATTGCAATCAGCCTACTACGAATTTAAATAATTAACCTTGAGAGGTGACTGAGTTTACATTTGCCCACCTCATCATGTCTAAGGAACTGGCTTTATCTCGTTTGTTCACTAAAATTCTCCTGCATAACCTCTCATACTTAGTTGAAATGTTTAAGGGCTGTGCAACATGGATGCTGCTACCGTGTTTCACCTCCCGCAGTGCTAATTTCCTAGAGTTCAGTTCTATGTGTCATTTCTCGTGTTTTGTTTTCTGTTAATGTTCGCTACTATTCCGATCTTTGTTTGAGGCATTTTTTTCTTAAAATGAATAATGAATGAATGAATAATTGTATGTATACATTTGTCATTTACACTGTTACTGTATGATTTTTGTTAATGATTCCATTACATATACCTGTGAGCCATTATCTCTTGTGTTTTTAAATCAAAATCACTAGTCGAGTCTGAAAAAGACACAGCATTGTGTTTCTTTCTACTATAGCACTTAAAGCATCGTATATATGTTGAAGAAAATGCAACTAGTCATTAAACATCCAGTTCACAAAACTTCAATTCAACAAGCAATGTTCTATTTGAGGCAAACCAATCTTCTGTGATTTCTCGCCCTTAATAAATTTTTTTAGAAGATTTGACCAAGAACATTTCACAAAAGGCTTTTACTGTATAGTTTTATCTCCATTTTCTGATGGAAATCACTCATGAGGGGGATGTAGAGGAGGGAAGGGGAGGAGCTATAGTTAAGATACATTGTTGATTCCTCACCGTGAAGTTCACAAGGTTCACCTCAATGATCAGTTTATTTACATAAAAAAATGTTAAATGAAACTACAGTGTAGCATAGGAAAAACCAGTATATTTCACTTGAAAACCACATTGATGTCTTTACTCTCTAACAAAACAATATTAGGCTATACACAAAAGTTACATTGAGAAATCACAAAACACTCATAATCAGACTTCACTGGTTCATAGGTTGGCCCATAGGAGGTGCTGGTCTCATGATGCCTCTAGACTGCAGCTGTTTGTTCTTGATACGTTCTAGCTCGTTTACTCGGCTGCGTAAATGTTCCAAACGATGCCAGGCCATCTGAAGCACCTTCTGAGAAGCATAACCCGACCCTTCATGTGGTTGGCCTGAAAGTTCAAGAGATATCAGAATTTTGTTGTTTGTGTCTGTATTTTGTGGTAGGTAGCTTAGTTTGAAAAAAGGTCAGTTCACCCTGGAAATAAAGACAGCATACATAAAATATGTACCATGAATCACGTTTTTCTGTTACATCCCATTTCAAATCGTCCTACTTAACCGATTTTTACCAATGAGGTGTCATTTTAAGCTTAGGATCCGGGGGAGTGACTAAAAAGATAATATCTTTCAGGACTTCACCCCCTAGTGTTAGATTTATTTCTATAGTTTGCTTTCAACAATCCAGTGATGCCGATCAAATAACTTTATAAAGGTTTAAATGTTATACCGCAGGACACATCGGACGCCATTTGCGTGCCGTAGCGACACGAAAATATACTTAACATTACTTTTAAATCAGCTGGTATGAATTTCCACTGTGGAAACAAATTTATCAGCTTATATACTTTAATTTGACAAATATTACAGAAATAGCCACTAACCAGAGCAAAGCTTGATAGTACGGAAATGTTAATGTAAAACTTTTATTAATCAATAAACAAAATAACAAGAGTGTAAGTCTTAACCCTTACCGCGCACAACAGATATGTTGGGTGGCCTTAACCATAACCATATTAATAGTTGTATTAATAGTCAAAGCCGCAACGCTACATATAGCCTACATAAAAGATTTTTTCCCAAAATTAAAACTAACTTTTTTTGATAATTATAATAATATAACAATCATAATTTCCCGCGGAGTCTGCGAGTTAATAAAACACTTGAGAGTTAGTCCGTCCACAGCGCTGGTGTCTCATAGCAGAGACCGGCAAGTGTAGCATGCTGCCATTTTGAACAATCAGAGTGGGCGGGGAAATGTCATTATTGTGATTTACCATCATGAGAGATGTTCCCCAATAGCTCCTGCACTCTATCGGCAAAACTGGGAACAACCAAGACCAGCCAATGCACTCTGTATTAAAAGGTGAGCATAGTCTTCCATAGCGTTTTGAGCAAAGGGAATTTCAGCAAGTATATTCTTCTATAGCAAGAAACAAGTTTTGAAACCAAATAAAATATGCAATTCGCGCACGGGTTCACTCAAGTTTATTATTTGGACCACAAATATTAAAATTGAAGAGGTAAGGACCATAAACATAAAAAATGATGTCACTGCTGAAAGTAAACATTATTTAACATTACTCTAATGTGTGTCCAAACCATGTAATATTATTAGTATTGGATTCGGGCCAGTTTTATGTCATTTGTTTATGTTTATGATCCATAAAATCTCTGTTCTAATATTTGTGTTTTGGTATTTGCAACTGTGAATCAATATTTTAAGTACAAACACTATATTTTCAACAAACATTTAATAAACAACTATTTTGACACAAAAGATTTCATGAACAGCATTGAAAGTTTGTTAAAACTGGTTGTGTGTAAGAAAACCTCCTCAAATTTCTAAAACCAAATCCTACTGGATTAACATTAATTTACCTGTTGATACTTGAGTGAGATAGTTAATCTGCTCTGTAAGTTTTGATTCCACATGGTGTAGGGTTTTGAGGAACTGATTGGAGTGGCTTTCTGCTTGTTTTAGGCTTGATTTGTCTTTACTAAGTTCCATAAGAGCATGTCCTGAAAAAAATTACATTAGTTTATTTGATTTCTAGTATTGCATTGTTTACAATTAAACACAAACACGTGTCTGATTGTAGGCTGCCAGTTATCGATTGGTATTTTCTTAAAGTATTTTGCACACTAAAATAAAATACCCCCCGCCGCAGCAAATCTGCCGACTAAGCAAATTTCCATTTGTCGGAATTGATTTTCAAACTCATTAAATCATCGATAATAATGAATGTTCCCCTTAACAGGAAAGTACCCATGTGAATAACTTACATAGGTCTTACAACTGTATGTAATCAACAATGTAATCCAGCTACTTGGAGGTCACGGATTGTGGATATTTATAGGCATGCACTGTGGATGGGATACTCCCTGGTGTGGATTAACGTCCGCACTAGTGAGTACTACTACTATCCGCAGTACTATCCTGATAATTAGACCAATTCGTATATACCAAGGAAAAAATGTGGTTCGGATTCCACTATAAACTGTAGGTCCCTTAGTTGCCATTAGCTGTTCGGGCTATTAATTAACAGCTGTGTCTAAGGAATGTCGGCCTTAGTCACTAACAAAGACTACAAGATTGCGCCACTCATCCTACACTCATCTCCATTCATACTTGGCTTAAAATACTTACATAGTATGGTCGCCATTTCATAAGAAAGTATAAAAGTATAAAGTACAACAGTCTTTCACCAATAAATAAAAACCAGTCCTCAGCAAAGGTTTGAATACAAAATGATAGCTCAGTAACTTTACTGGGTTTTTAACTAACTTAACTGAGCTACGCTTAGAACAACATGTTTGGAAATAATTAAATAGGCCTAACAATTACGGTACACCATGGCTCATGTCACTATGCAGGGAGGTCAGTATACGTGACAGTCCTGGAGACCCCATCAGCGTTATCACGCCCCTCCTCCCTTGTTAGTCCTGTTACCCAATACTAACTTACAAACTCCACGTCATCTACAGTGCCATATATGGTATCCTAATAGCTTGTTCTCCATATCTTAATTGAAGGAATTCTCTATAACTAACCTAACCCAGCTACATGATAAAACTGCAGTTTTTTTTTTTTTTTTTTTTTTTGTCCTGAGGACGCTAGGCACGAGCCTGGGATTGTTTTTCACATTACTTCAGGCTAGACCTAGGGGTTGCGGCATTATCACTTAGATAAAATCCATTGGTGACTTGGCGGGGATCGAACTCGGGACCTCAGGGACTGAAGTCCCGCGCTCTAACCACTACGCCAGCTTGCTCCCCAAAATAATAAAACTGCAGTAAAGCTAATAAAGTATATAATGTAGGCCTATGTATTAGGCTACCGGTAAGGCTATTTCATTGTAGAAAGCTTAAGCTGAATTCTGGGTCCTAAATAAGTACCAATTGAACTCAATGATACCATAGATAAAACATACTCCCTTAGTAGATTTCTCATCCTAATGGAACAGCTGAAGACAATTTTATTGTTAGTTCTGTACGGTTTAAGTAGAGGTTGTGTTTTGTTTACAATTTGTTTCCTGTTGATACAGTCATTTAAAACCTCGTTTAACCAAATAATACGATCTAATCATAAACAATAAATTGTCACCTAGTTATTTAACCAAACAGTAAAGCACAAATCAAGAAATTAACCCTAAAATAATAGAAACAAAATTTCACCTACACTAGCGCCCAGTGTGGCGGCGTACATGAACTAGACATGAAAAACGAGCTTCAAAATTTACAATGGGATGAGAAGTCTACTTGTGTTGGTTAGTCTATGATGATACCAACAGTCCAATCGTTATTAATTTGCAGATTCAGACATAGGCTATTTCTAAGTTTTGTCAGAATTTTAACACGTCACTGCGGGCGTATCCGATCAGATACGGGCCAAGCGCTGTCCAGGTGCTGCTGTAACCGATCGGATACGCTCGGCAATGCCTTTCGTATATCGTCTGTTTTTGCTCTAGCGTCGGTCGAAGGCGGACCTATACCACGTTAGCGTGTAGTGGGTGACTTGCTTTTTATTGTGTAGTAGGTAGGTGTAGTACTTGTAGGTTTGTAGTAAAATTTTCCCATAAAATCCCCGTCCGGCAAACTTAAAAATCAACTTGTTGTCCCGTCATTCTCCCTCCAATTGGCAATACAATGGGACCGGCTACGTTCCAAGCAGTGCTGCTATCTGTGAGTGTTTAGCGAACTACGTTGACTCTTGTTATAAAGCAGGACATCACCGCACGTTATTTGCTATTCGTCCTACCGAAATATATGAGAGCCAATCACCCGGCAATCAGGTTTGTTCGACTCTGCGGGCTGCACCGCACTGAGGCTACGCCTGCCATTTGATGGCCCGCAGCGAACGTGTTAAAGAGCTGTTTTAAGTGCAAATTTAGGCCTAGTCGCCATTCCTTATTCCTAGGGTTCATCCGAATTGGAATTGGTGTAAGTAAGTTATACATTATAACACTGAAAAATCCTACTAACCTGCACTTTGTAAACACAAAATTATGTCCTTTTCTATGGCATCAAGTGTTTGTATTCTCTCCATGGGAGCAGTCATTGTTATTATGCCAATGTCTATTTCAATTTGTCGACACAATTATAATAATGTATAAGAATACAGTTGGCTCCTATTTTCAACATAACACAAATCACACGGCTATGGATGGGGTGTAACTTTGAATGTTGACTACTTAACTTTAACTAAAAACTTAGGCTTGTTTGTACAGCTACAATGCTACAAATTCTCTACAATACAAAATACAATACAATACAAATAATACAATTGACAGACTGACTGAACTGACAGCGACAGCGGTGACAGCATTTCAAGTGAAGAAGAAGAAGTGAAGTTACTGACACACTGACACTACACACACTACCGACAAGACAACAGGAACAGGAGACAAGAACGGGACGGGACCGACCACGGCCACCGCGGTCACCTTTAATCCTATGCCGTGGCGTTCTAAGGTTCCTTTTATACTCTGCGGAAGCCGCTGCGTTCGATTGCGGGCACCAAATGTTTGTGTGGTGGCCATGGCATCGGTGGGTTTATCAGGGCTACCAACTTAAGAGTTTTTATTCACCTTACCACTAGTGTTGATTGAGCCCCTTCGACATCCCTGAGCTTGTAGTCCTCTGATTAACAATCCCACTAACTTGGTCTAGATTTTATTTCGTCGATGAACTGTTCAATGTTGACTTAAGTCGTAGTGGGTTCTGTCATTTTGCATCAACTAAAAGTGCAAACTGATGCTCAGAAAAGGAAAACAAAACCACCTACCACACCGGCAACAGAAAGTGAAATTAGGGAGGCAAGGCAGTGCCATGTTGCCCTGAGTTTCTTTTGATAAATTGGCAGCACTTGACAGCGCCGCTGCGGCACGCCGCAGAGTATAAAGGCTCCCATATAGCCTTACACAATGCCACGGCCGCCTTTAACTCCAGGCCGCGGCCTTCGAAGTGGCAATGTCGCAAGTGGTGTTGTAACAGCTGTTTTTTTGGAAGCAGCTAATGGTATTTGTGTATTTACGATGAAAGATTGGTTACTGGACTATGACAATATTGACTCCGTTTAAAATGTACAGATATAGATTTTTAACTCATATTGTTTCGGTTTTCAATTCTGTATGTTTTATTTTCAATATTTTAATAAATTTATGTTCATAAATTTAAATTTAAATCAATAAAGTGTGAATAAATGGGCTGATGTCACCTGTCTGCGATTTAATCTTATGGGACGTCTCTCACTAAACAACACCACTTGCGACGTTGCCAATTCTACCAGGTCGCGGCCTGTAGTAAAGGTGGCCGTGACAATGCACCTAGAGGCCGCACGTTTCCATGGCTCCTAGGTGCGCCGTCGTGTGTCTAGCCAGCCGCAGCGTCGTCCGGCGGCCACCGCAGAGGATAAAAGCACCCATTTAACTCAATGCACTTACAGGGCTGGAGAACGCAGCGGCGTGCGGCGTGCGGCGTGCCGAAGTGTATAAAAGAGGCCTTAGTGACAACACTGTCTGTAGTGCTGTTACAGCTGTTTTGTTTGGAAGGCAGCTAATGTGTATTTGTGTATTTTTTAAGTATACAAAATCTTGGTTACTGGGCTATGAAAGTATTGTCTCCATCTTAAATGCAAAGAAATAAATGTTCGATTTATATTGTTTTCGTTTAGAATCAGCGATCACATAAGACCAATACTAGTATATAGAGCCTCCTATCTAGCGTTTTCAATTCTGTATGTTTTATTTTCAATATTTGAATATAGTTACGTTCATAAATTTAAATAAAAAGTGCGAAATAATGAGCTGATGTCACCTGTCTGTCATGTTATCTTATGGGACGTCTGACACTAAACCCTACTTGTGACGTTGCCAATTCTACCAGGCCGCGGCCTGGAGTTAAAGGTGGCTGGCCTGCGGGAGACTTGTTCCTTTTTTTAGCCAAAGAGTATAAAGTCGGTTAAATGCGACTATTTCAGTATCGGCAAGATGCGATGTCTGTTGTTTGTGACGTCGGTAAAATGGGAATATTTCAGAGTTATTGATTTTGATCCACATTTCCCTTATAAAAATCTAAAATGTTTTTAAACTGTTCTTTGGCATCAACACTACTAATAAATTAAAGCACAGTACTCATTGTACTTAGATTGAGGGTAATTAAATCCCGCCTTCAGGAAGAAAATTGCAAATACAAGGCAAAAGGCAACAATGTTTAGTGAACAACGAGAACGGGTGAACTGGAAACAACTATTAATTTTTTTTTAGAAACTGAATTATTCTCATCTGACCGAAACTGAAATATGTACAGTGATTAAATAATACCATACTGTAGATAAAACGGACAATGTTTTATTTATGATACTATCTTTCACGTATATGACACCATTCTTATAACTACTTTGATAGGTCTAGGATGGCAACCCTGCTGTAGACTGCAGAGCAGACACTGACAATCACACGTCACAACAAACGTTTTCAAAAAATAACAATGAAATTGAAACATAACCTTACATCAAAAACGGACATCTAAACGCAGGATTGACTTGTAAAAACGTGATAAAAAGTCGATTGTTTGTTACAGATTGATTAGTCCTGCGATCTAGTTAGGTAAAATAATGTAAGTAAACTTAGGCCTAGATTCATTTCTAGCATAAATTATTCCTAGGCTTTACCCAATGATTTAAGTTTTCCATTTGGCCATCTAGTTATCCACCACAAGACCACATAAACATACTGGATTCTGGGACATTATGTTTGACTTTTATATTACTTTACTATAATGGACACAGGTATTAAGTTATGTTTCGACATACTTATAGGAAACTGAGCTTTTGCATTTTTTTATTCAATGTTTAGCCTAAAGGTTTAAAGTTGAATTAGGCATAGGTTAAGATTTTGTTTACTGTCTAATTTAATACAAGACATGTGCACAATGCACATTTTATTTATTTACCATCAATGATCCACCATTTTTACATTGATTGTAAGTTAGTTTACTGATGTTTTTGTTAGGGCCTACATCAATGTTTTCGTCGAACATTCATGTTTTTGCCAAAATCTCAAGGTTTTCCATGGCTGAATTTGTATTATTTTTGGGTTAATTAGCTGTTGGAGTACAGAGAGAAGACGTAAAACTAAATACCCCGCCACAGCAAACGTGAGGACTAAGCAAGTTTCAACTTATCTGATTACATCTTTACTAAAATATTTCCATAAATACTGCAAGACATATTTATATTTCCAATTTAAATAACATAAGATTTAACGAGTGCTTAAATAGATTTGCTGCCACGGGGAAGGTAAAAAGCTTTTTTTGACCAGACTTTAATAGCATAGAATGAAACAAATAAATTTGCAAAATTTTATCAACATATCTCCATAAACAAGTAAACTACAACAGTTATCATTTTCTCCTTAAGAATAACATGGGAATTTTAAATTTACATATTTTTTTCTTTTCTCTGTAAATTTTAGGCATACAGCAGAGCTTCAATATAGGTACTAAATTATTTATTTTTTTAAGATTTACAAATTTGTGAAGAAAGAAATTGCAAAATTAAATGTTTTTAGCGTCATAAATGGGAAAAACTCATTTTGAACCGTTAAAACCCCCATAAACCCCCATTCCCATGGTCCGATCGATTATCCTGATGAGACCACGGTCACAGAAAACATACTACTATAACCCAGAAGGCCAACCTCATGGTATGTAAAAAGCATTAAGCAATTTGAGAGAGCTTTGCCTATCAATTCGTAGGCAGCGCCACCAGCGTGCCATGCACTCAGCATAGCAACACTGGTGGCGCTGCCTATGAATTGATAGGCAAAGCTCTCTCAAAGTACTTAACGCTTTTTACCATGCGGTTGGCATTCTGGGTTATAGTAGGTAGTATGTTTTCTGTGCCACGATTGAGGAAAGCAATATGGCTCGGCCAATATGGTAGCATGACCAAATGACGGATCCATACTCCAGGATGGGATGAACTAGATTTAGGAAAGTATTTATAATCAAAATTTTGGTTGATCTTATTCATCTTGGATATAAATCAGCTACCGGTAATCAAATAACTTTAGGCAACATTTTGAGTTAAAATTAAATGATGAAATGAATTTTTTCAAGAAACTCCTGAAATGTGAGTAAGTTAAATAATATTTTCCCGGTGTAGAGGAAGATAACAGCTTTAATATGACACCTCATTTATGAAAAATTATGAAGAAATAAGGAAGTTATGGCCTACCGACAAAAATAAAGCACTTTATAAATTATAATTAGTAGTATACAAGTCGACTGTTGCAAATCATTCGCAACTCCTCAAATTCCACTTAATACTTTAGTACACACAGCTAGTACCGTCTAGTTTATGCGGTTTACAGGATACTTTTGAACACTATGTTTGAACTGATGATATGGTCATCTGTCAGTAGCTTTGTTTTATACAGACAAGTTGACACCCAGAGATCGAACCCTTGAAAACGTCATTTACAACTGAAAATATTCCTTGAAAATTGTCAGTTTGATTTCCTATTGAAATAACATTAATTTTAATGAGTTCCTAGGTTTGTTGCTACAGGGAAGGTGTGATTTTTATTGAAATGTTGATAGCTTAGTATGAAATTAACAAAATTGCCAAATTTGGTTTAAATACGTCCATAAACAAGCAAACTACAACAGTTTATTTACAAAATGGCTCTAAAAATGGTCTTTTAAGAAATTGTAAATTTTATGATTTTAGAGGGGAAAACGTGAAAAACCAATTTTCACCCCATAAAACCGCCGTTCCCATAGTGCGATCATGTTGGGGGTTCGCAAACTCGTTCGAATAAATGTAAATTTACACGTTTGTGCCCTTGAAATTTAATAAAAATTAGATCATTTTTGCTCAAGTTATCACGCTAACGGACACACACATATATATGAACTTGAACGGAGGGTGTTTTTGTCCTCTGGGGACCATAGTTGGGAAAGTTAGTCAAAAATTCTAACTAGTTAGAAGTTATAAGTTAGTCCGGTAAAAAGTAACTGATAGAAGTTATAAGTTAGTTAGTTTAAAAAGTAACTGATAGAAGTTATTAGTTAGTTGAAAAACTAACCGATAGAAAATAAAGTTAGTTTTAGTAGAAATTAGTTGTTCGTTGGACAGTTGTTTTAAAGTATTTCTTAATGTCACATCTTGGTTACTAATATATACTATAATATGAGTAAAGATTGCGCAAGATATGATTTAAAAAATGGCTCCCACGATTTCCTCCAATTTTAATGCTATTGAAAATTGCTTGTATAATACATTTGCATTGTATGATCTCTTACTAACCAAAGGGATAATTACGACTGTTCAAAAACATTAAGTGTTTTACTGCAAAACAATATACACTGACATTGAACTAAAAATCTAAAGGAAAGGCCAAGGAGATTTGTATTTTTCGACAATGCACCGCACGAATTGATGCGTTATTACACCATCCCGTAATTATAGTTGCAACTTCCACGATCCCAGTGACTTAATGCAATAACGGTCGTCAGATAACAGATGTTATGTATCATGAGTTTTATATTGATTGAAGCTTATTTTGGACATTTTATAGATTGATCGTCCAAATTAAAAAGTTTTGTAGACTAAATTGAGGATAAGTGGATGTCTAACAAAAACGAATTGACTTTACTACTTAATTAATCGTAGTAAGACTGAAAATATTTGTAGGCTTATAAGCTCTATTTTTTACCTCGTGAACAAATCAAACACCTCGAGCAAGATCGGTCCCCTGGTACTTGTGTTTAAATCAAACATTGTCACATTTTACATTACTACAACATAAACAAATGACATAAAACTTGTCAGATAATGAACATCAACTAAAGACAATGTTTTGATCGACACTTGAGATGATATATCAATCACCAAACAAACATTTCCCCTTCCCACCCATAAGTGCTTGGGGTGTTGATAATGGCCGTCACTACCCTTTTACAGGCCCACTGCATTCCAAAGCAACTGGACTTTGACTTTCTCTTTCCCCACCCCCCGCGTTGTTTGTCTACAAGGGCACTAACCTCTCACGGCTGCACGCAACCCTCACTGATCACGTGAAATAAATAACCAGTATTTGAGATGCTTCCGCATAATTGGGAAAGTTAGTTGAAAATTCTAACTAGTTAGAAGTTATTAGTTAGTCCCGTAAAAAGTAACTGATAGAAGTTATTAGTTAGTTAATTTAAAAACAAACGAATAAAATAGAAGTTAGCCAAAAAAACTAATGAATAGTGCTATTCGATAGAATTTCTATTCGTTATTCCCAAGTATGCTGGGGACCTCAAAATGAAAAAGTAAATCGGTCTCGGGGCTAGGTCTTAACATGAGATCTACGGTAATAACTTATTCCCTATATGGGAAATTCGCTAAAAACACTAGAAATTATAATATATCATAAAAAAAATTTTAAAGAAATTATTTTAAGTTCCTTTTGAATTTCAGGTGGTCTGACTCTTCCTATAGATGCTGGTCTAGTGGTTAGAGCGCGGGACTTCAGTCCCTTATATCCTGGGTGGGGGGGTCCTTCCTAAACCACCAATGAATTTTATCTAAGTGATAATGCCGCAACCCCTAGGTCTAGCCTGAAGTATTGTGAAAAACAATTCCGAGCTCGTGCCTAGCGTCCTAAGACAAAACATATAATATAAGAAAAAAACAAATATTGTTTCAGTAAAAATGTTTACAAGATATTTGTTTGTGTAGATTTTAAGTATTTTTATGAGAAATGTTGTAGTTGTATTGTTGAGGACTGTTCGATTCCTACTTGGAAACTTGAAGTGTGAAAGAATCCCATTGAAATCACATCGGCCACGTGGTTATACATTTCTCTCCTTCATTGGAGAGTGTTTGGTCTTACATTACTTGTTTAGCTCTTCAATGACTGCTTATAACAGTTGTTTCAAACAAGTTTAATTTTAAACTTGTTACTAATATTGTTCTTTTGTTTTGTAGTCCAGCACAGTTCTGTGAAATAAGAAGAATATATATTTAGAATGTACGTTTCAACATGGGATGAATTCGAGAAAACAGCACAAAATATTTACCTTCAAGATCCTCTTAGGGTAAGTTCTTAAAATTTTTTACGTCAAGGATGAGAGTTAGGTGGCGTATTTAGACAAAGATAGAGCTATAATAGGCTTTTTCAGGTCTAGATATTATGGGTTATTCATTTAGTTTTAACTACCGGTACATCGATTCAGTTAATAAGGTAAACCTACTTATATGCTTGTACCATTTTCCAATTATATTTACAATGTAATAGTCAAATTAGTTAAAAAAATCCAACTTAACTCCTTGTTCCTTGTCACTTGACCGTGAATATCAAGATGAGTGCAATATGCCTCTTGAAAACACCATAACACATTTTGTTGCAATAACCTCTATAAAATGACTATATTATTAAAACAATTTCAATAACACCCCTTTTCCTGAATCACAATGTAACCCAGAACCTTCATAATAAGTAGTTTTCAGACGTCAACCTATCAAAAATCAGACAAAGCCACAACACAACTGACTCTTTGGACATCTGAACACTAAGCTTCCACTCGCCTTCCTGCCAACCAAGTGTTGATAATGATGTATCAGGGTAACTTATTTTCAATTTTAAAATAAAAATTAAATATTGTGGTGTAGGTTGCTGAAAACACGGTAAACAATATAAATTTGTGAAAAAATCTCAGAGGGCTTAGTGGTTATTCAGCCTCAAGAAGTAATAAATTATAATTTGAGATCTGACATTATCTACAAAGACTGACTTTAATGTTACAATGTTTACAGGCAAGGTACTCTCTCAAGTACAACCATTCCCGAAGTTCACTCTCTGTGAAAATGACAGATGATGTTACAGTGAGTATTTGCCATCAAAAATTAATTTGGTGTTCCCTTAAAAAGCTAAATTGTCATAAAACAATGTAAATTTCAACTGTAGATTTTGTAAGTTTAAAATATATCCATTTGTTCCATTCTCATGTTAAATGTGTAGCATTCACTTTTGGATACTGAAATTAACTCGTATGTCTCCTCAATACTATAGTAACCAATAAAATGAAGGAGAAAATAGAGTTGTAGACTGTGAGTAGCTTATTCAACTATGTTTTTTGGGATAAAATATTGGCTATAGCTGGTCCAATGGGGACAGGATAGGTCACCTCCATTATTCAAAAGTATAAAAAAAAACAAAAAAAAAACTATTATATTGTTATATGTTTCAGATTGATCTCAAACACATTTTCTTTGTGTTGCGTGTAGCAGCAAACCTAATCAGTTGTTGAGCCAATGCCAATGCTATTGTGCTCAAAATGAATCCAATTGTAGAATTTCTCTAATGAACCTGTTGAGCTAAAACTGAGAAAATAAACTATTAAGTGGTTAAAGGTTGCAGTGTTGTGACAAGGATGTTTTATATTTGAAAACAAAGATTTTGTAAATTCCCGTGATTTACATTTGTGTTAACATTATTTGTATGTTACAGTGTGTTCAATACAAGACAGAAGTTGCTCAAGATGTGAGAAAAATAGAAAAGTTTATCAACAACCTAATGAGGCATATGACGTCTAAAAATGCAACATGATCCTGATCAATTCCATAAGTTATGTCAATAATTTTAAGTAAATCGTTTTTAACTGCAAACTGTGTTGTTCTTTTAGCAGTAAATACACCTTTTTAACTGTTTAGGACTTCAGTGAAGACAGTGATTCACCAAAAGGATTGTATGTATCCATTATCTTATGCATATGTACCTTTCTGGTGTACCTACATAATTTTTTAGAATATTCTTTTATTGAAAACAGAAAAGATACAAGAGCTATGTCTCCCTGTGAAAGGATATCGAATCTAGATGGTTGAATTTTTCACTCCTACTAAGCATTCAGAACCTCACCGGTACCTATCATTAAACACTTTATTTTATATGGCTTTATTTCTTGATAATTTGTCTGTTAAAGTCAACCAACCCTGTTCTCCATTAAGAATACAATATAACTTTCAGGGCCTGTGAGGCAAGGTCCGAGGACTCAGATGTAGATACATAAACAGGTGGAGAGGGAGTTTACATGAAAAAAAAAACCACCTCATTTGACTCATCGTTTGTAAAATTCTATCCATGATTTACAATGGAGTTGTGTTTCGTATAAATCACTTTCACATATTAAATATTTAGATACATGTTGGACGTTGGGCAAAAGGTAACAAAAAAAGGAATACTTTTCTCAGTCTCAATATTTATTCACATTGATAAAGGTACTTTTCATAACACAAAGTAGTTTCTCTAACAATGAAGAATGACAATGAAATAATAAATACATGAATGATCAGTTATGAGAAAATCATTTTATTTCTGTTGGCTTGTATCAACAGAATTATTTTGCGTTGATATAATTTTAAGCCACATGAGTAATTATTATAAAAATAACCTATTTCTTGAGCACACGAACTAGAGGATTTGGATTGAATGCGTATACAGGAGATGAGATGGGTTCTACATCTCTGTATTTTAAGTTGGCGACAAAACCTTCAGGAGCTTTTTCCGGGGGTGGTTGTGCTACTTCTATCTCATGGGATTTCTGGATCTCTACGTAGTGGAACGGTGTGGACTGCTGCTGTACTTTAGCTGGCCTGTTGAACTGAGATGGATTCTGGCTGGACTTTTGGTTGAACTCGACTTGGGTGTATTTATTAGGCTGCTTGTTGAACTGTGCCGGTTTACGATTGAACTGAGACGGCTGTTGGTTGAACTGAGATTGTTGGTTGAACTGAGATGGCTGTTGGTTGAACTGAGCCGGTTTCTGCTCAAACTGTTCAGGACTGAACTGGAACTGAGCGTGATGAGCCTGAATCTGGGAAAGCTGAGCCTGCTGTTGCTGCAACTTCTCCTGTTGAATCTTCTGACTTTCAAAGTTGTTGAAAGAAAGCTCATTCCCTTGGAACTGTTGTGGAGAAGTTTGCTGCTGTTTCTACAGTTAACAAAACAGAGTATTATACACTTTAAATACCTGAATGGATAAAGTGCTTGCCTGAAAATCTAAAGTTTGCCAATCCCATCCTGAGAAAAGTGAGAAGGTAGGTAGTTTTTTTAAACTTCACCCAGCATCCTTGATTCGGCTTTTATAGGTCGGCCGCTTAGAAAGCGACCTCCTCCATCATTGGTGTAGCATTAGCGCACAGGTCGTTTTCTAAGCGGCCGAACTATAATAAATGTTCCTACAGAAACACCTGGTCTTAGTCAGTAACAAAGCTACATAAGTCACCTCCATTATCTTTTACATTTGGATTTATATACGCCTCACTAAAAGGACCCATCTCACAATAGGTAGTGTTACGTTACATATGGCACTGAGACATACCATCTGTATGGACCAGCTGGGGTCAATGTTTTTATACAAGTAGATAGACAGAATGAGCCTCTCGCTCTCAGAGAGTACCTTACTGCAGAAATCCAATTTTGTCTCTTGACCGTACAATAAAAGATGTTGTGTGAAATGAAAGACACCATACTTTACAATGAGTAGTCCTACCACTATGGCTTGGTTAAATAGTTTGTGTATACAACACAAATTAGTATTTTTCAGCATCATGGAGACATTTTAAAGGGAGGAAATTAATTTTTGACAGATGCAGTAGCACACACTTTGTGTGACTCATTCAAATATTCTTTTGGGGTAAAAAATTGGCTACAGCTGACTCATGTAGATGGAATGTCTACTGGTACATATTTAATATGTTCACATGTAGAATTGTATGGTCCATGTACAACTAATTATCTCTTCCCTCATATTTGACTGAAGACTTTACCTGTTTCTGAGATCGGAGTGGTTTCGTTGTGTATCTGACCATCTGAAGTTTGCCGTCAGGTTGCAGTACGTAGTAGACTCCTCGGTCTACGAGCTGTTCTGATGGCTCTTCAGATCCATCCTAGACAATCATCAGAGTATTTGCATTCACTTTATACTACTACAAGAAGACTATTTTTTGTTCCTCATCCATATCCTAGGAAGCCCGCTCTAGTCTGAAACCTAGTGTATTTGACACATAACTACAGGCTGCTTAGAGGCTCGTCGGCGGCAGTTAAACATGAGATTTCAGGGGAATACCCTGCTCTACCACCAGACCAACTTCCTACCTAGGAGGACTTCTTTTTTAATTTAAACAACATTAGGTTTAATAAGAACTGATGCAACTGAGAATTGCTGCTAAAGTGCACAAACCTTCATAAAAAAAGTAGGTTTTTATTGAAATATTAGCTTTAGTATGAAATAAACAAATTTGGTCAAAATATGCCCATCGACAGTTTACTTTATATCCATAAAAATAATATAAGAATTTTAATTTATAATTTTAAAAATTTTCACTGCAACCATTAGGTGCACAACGCTTTATTTTATTTTATTATTTGGGTTTTTAAGCTTTACAAAATAGTTCGGAAAGAAAATGCAATACCGGTACTTTATGTTTTGGGGGTCAAAAATAGGAAAATACATTTTTACCCCATTTCCCATAGTACGATCATGCTGGTTCGCAAACCTGTTGAAATTTAATGAAAGTTGGATAATTTTTACTCCAGTTATAGTGCTAATAGACACACAAGTTCATAATTTTATGTGAATTTGTAAGTTAGTGTTATTGGACTCTGAGGACATCAAAATGAAAAAGTAAATCGGCACCGGGTCTAACTCTTACAGTGCCACCTATAGTAATAGCTATAGCTACTTCCCTATAGGGAAATTTGATAAAATGTGTTAGTTAAGTTTGAACTATCAAGCTTGTTATCAAGCCAAACAGCTTTCATTGCACGATATATGTGGCAGTGGCCGGCAAGATGGCGAAATGATCATCAGTCAAATTAACAGCTGTTGGTTATGTCGACAATAATACCGCCACAGCCTTCTTGATTGATCCTGAACCTCAACTCACGACTTGCTCTATGTTGAGCAACTTCATACACTCACTTTTCACTGTGGCGTTTGTTATCCAGTAGGCACTGACGTTCTTTTACTTTTACTTTCATAAAGGCCCATTGATGTCGATGAAATCTTCGTTCTCATTACATTTTGAGGTTAAGGTTTTTCTTTTATGTCTACTTTTATACTTTGGCGATGGTAAGTTTATATTATCTGAGGAAATAAATGCGGACATTTACCACCACGATAAGTAAAAAGAATTACGATGTTTCTGATTCCGGTGAGAAAACACCTAAAAATTAAACGAGAACAACTCGTATTTTCAGCATTGGCTGGATTTGTGTTTATGTCGGTTACATTTGGGTCCACTGCGCTGACTTCGACTAAATGATTGCATACACTAGTATCTTCTGCCTTCTGGCACAGAAAATAGTATGTTTTCTATGCTTCTGGTGAGGTACCGGTAGTCATGAACTTTATCTACAGTATTCTCTTGGCTTCAAGACTTTACATCGCTGTTCAGTACCTCAGTACCAAGTCTCAGTTAATTTAGATGGAAAGTCTACTCTGTGTATAGTCAGTGCCATAACTAAACTTTAAGCACAGGCTCATTTCTAGCAATAAATGAATTAAGTGTGTAAATCAGATGCTAATATTTGGTCAAAATTTTTTTTTTTCAATTGTAAATAACAGTTAATCCAAAACGTTTTGAAAAATCAACGCGCTTTTTCCGCTTTAAAATACTAGGCTACTGATATTTATTTGTGTTCGAAGAAAAGGCTGTAGCTACAACACTGTATTTGTTGCGTTGAGTTATTGGTAACTACATGGCGTAACTCATGGTGGTTATAATTGCAATTTGCCAGTGGTCACGCACCCTGGTGAACGCTTGGCATCATGATGCCGTTTAGGCCTACGCTTGGCATCATGATGCCGACTTTCACGGTTTCATCAGAATCACTTGCTGCAACCGTTACACCACTGTTATCGACAAGTATTCAATCATATGGCGAAGTAAGTGATTAACACGTTTATTTATTTGAATTATTGATTTCAATTTAGTTAAAAAAAATTGGTAGGCAACGTTCTTCAATAGGTACAATAGGTTATAGGCTCACGAATAGGTCATACTATATTATAGGATACTGTCGGATTTGGGAAAAAGTAGGATTTCGTATTCAACAATATACTACTCGTACAAATCACGAAACTGGTGTACATTTATATACTCTAACCTTACATCATATGTCTGGTGTATTGTAAATTATTGAGTTGTGGAAGACAGATTTTGAAAAATTACTATTTAGTACAAATACAACACATTTGAATGTTTATTCTTTCATTTAAACTTTTCCAAGTTCATTAGCTTTGACATTGAAATCCTATTATTTCATTTTAGAAACAAAGAAGTTTATTAGGTAAAACGTCCCTTTGAATAATTAGTTAGAAAAATAATTATTATTTAATTAGAACAATAAGTTATTTCCCAATTGGAATCGAAGTATAGGTGCATACATTATGGCATTATGAAGGGTAAAGTGTGTTTTAAAAACAGAAATTGGTATTTATAAAAGTGTTAAGTAATGTTTCTAGTTTTTGGTAATTTTGTTATAGGCCTACAACGTTTTAGTGTAGTTTTGATTTTAATTTTATTGATATAAAATCAAAAACTTTATCGTTAAACACTAAAATATTTAGCACAAGAACGAGACATGTGGTTCTCAATCAAATACAAACACAATTGAAAGTATTGAGTATATAAAATAAATGTTTACGGCACAGATCAGCATTAAATCCATGTCAACTAAGCATTTGTATTTGCATTTTTCGTAACATCAGAGGTATTTGGCAACTTTATGGGTGACAAAGGTTGAAAATCAGTTGTTATTACGTACAATTTCTAACGTCCATAATTAAATGTGAATGCCTATTTGGTCTATAATTATTGCAGCTATAATTTGTCTTCGCAAATAACAGGGGCCAGAATCAATCCACAGTGTCTTGGTAAAGACCGAGCGTTAGGCAGATTTATTCATGAATTTCTTTATACTATAGTTCGGCCGCGTAGAAAGCGACCTCCTCCAGCATTGGTTTAGCATTAGCGCGCAGGTCGTTTTCTAAGCGGCCGAACTATAAAACCCTTTTTCATACTATGTGCTAATTAAAAAAATGGTTGCCGGTTCGCCGTTGAAAAACCACATTTTTTGGAGTTCAAGGGGACACAAATACCGTACTACCTATGTATGTTTATGTGAAGACAGCAAAAATAGACTAACCTCAGGTTGTTCCGTAGGCTGTTCAGTGGGTTCGTCAGTGGTCGGCTCCGTAGAGGGTGGTCCGTACTCTTGAGGTGGAGGCCCGTAGGAGGGTGGTGGCGACTGGGGTGGAGGCCCGTACACTGGCCTGGGGGTGGCGGAGTCTGTTTGACGAGCAGGCAGTACCAGGAGGCGGCCAGAGGGGTGCCAGCCTGAGGGAGGGTAGGGCCCGGAGGCTGGAGGGTAAGGAGCGGCGGCCGGGGGCTCTGCCACCACAGCCAGTACAAGCATTGCCAGAGGAACCAGTATAGTCTGGAACAAAAAAGTGATCCAGTTTTTTTTCACTACTTATGTAGAGTCTATGTAAGAGTCTTTGAACAGCTGTGGAAGAAATGATGACACAATTTTTAATTTGGGAAGGCCGATGAGGAATAAAGCTCTGGAAGAAACTATTACAAAGATCTTTTATGTCGCAGGGATAGATGTCCTGAAACAGCTCAAGTGAGCTCAACGTCAATTGAAATACAAAAGGAATATGAAATTTTGAATTGTTGTGAAACAGTTTCGTATACTTTATACACATACTTAGATATGTATATACTTTATGAGTATTCAAGTGTAATCTCTCCTTGCAACTTTCTGCTGTCTTTAAATCATTCTATTTAAAATAATCACCTTTGACTAAATATACACAACGTGAATAAGATCCCATACCCATGGTAAGGTTATAGAAAACATTAAGATGAAAGAGGTACCAACAGAGTGCTGTCAAATACTGTTATATTTTTTATTGATTTACAGTTTATGCCGAACTGAAAGCTATAGATTTTTTGGTTATAATTATTACTCTTGATAAAAAAAAGTTTCGAATAAACACAATCATAGTTCAAACTGTCGTATCAAATCCATAGTGAATTAAATGCACAACCAAATTTGGCATTCAAGTCTGATTTTGATGTACTGTAAAAAAATGTGTAGCCCAGTACCTACTTGTATAAAAAAACCTGACTTGTACGCTTGTACATAAGTAAAAATAAACACATTCCAGAACTGCAAATTGACACAAGTCACATTAGAAAGGAAACAAAACGAAACCGAACATTTAACGCAGCCTGCGTATCTCACGTAGTTTGCGGCACTTTGAAGGCGCAACTAGAGTGGCCAAAAGGCAACAAAGAGGCTACAGTATTTTATACTGATTAAATTAGATTGGGACGTTTTGTTAAAGATTCACTATGTAGAGTTTGTGTCTCTCGCCTATGTTGTATTGTTAGCTTAAATGGGATAACAATACTCCACCATGTAACAGTTTAAAAAGAAGTATCAAGAAAACATGTTTTAATTTACGGGTTGGAACGGTTGGATTACATTACTAAAATTAAAGGTACTGTTACAAAAAAAGTAACCACTTGATATACAATGTTGTCCAATATGCTTGCGATTATATAAAGAGAAAAACGGATGTCAAATTCTTGCCCAGCGATACACTTGTTATCTATTTGACTTAAGTACTTGCTTACAAAAAATGTACATGTTACAATTTGTCAATGGATGCCCTTCTCATCAATAATACTTGTTAACCAACTTTGTTAACCAAGTTGGAGTCTGAAAATATTACGGTTGTATAAAAAATACATTGACGCTTTTGTTTATATCTTAGCACGCACTCATTTATTTATAAATTGATATATGATGCTTATTACATCTTTGGAAAATCTTAAGTTGGTTCAATAACTTTAATAATTTGATAAAATCTGACTATACTAAACATACACCACTTATGTGCTAACAGTGTATAAATGTCATAACGTACCACATTACACGTTTTCATTTTATGAAAATTAAATACAACCGTTGACTTTGAATAGTACGAATAGACTTTTCATCCTATTGTTTTTTATGTGTTTTTCATGTTGGTGATGTGTATTCGAAAAGTTTTTATTTTGAGAAATTCTTTTGATCTTTGCTACTCTTTACTAGAGGACGAGCTGTTGTTTATGATTCGATCTTTTTATTTGGTCAAAATAGTTAAAAAATAAGTAAAACAACCAGATACAAATAATAAACAGAATGCCTTAGCTGAACTGAACACTGAACAGTGCGGCATATGTAATTTCGTGGGATTTTGAATGAAGCATTGCATGATTGGTGGCGATAGATAGGGAATGACTTGTTATAGAATTGTGTGCTACCGGGTGTTTTCTCTGAAAGTGTGGCCTTTCTGGTGTCTTCGACCGCCATCTTGGATCCACCATATTGGATATTAATACATTTTTTAAATATAATAATTGTGTTGTGACACTTCATTATAAAATAGATTTTCACGCTGATTTCAATACCGAAATACGTTTTTAAATATCTCTTTTTGTTTGGAAGATATATTTAAATAAAAACTCTCCCCATACATTTCTTATGAACGTTTCGTACTTTGAATATTTTTAAGATTATTTTTCTTATATCTCCAGTTCTTATTAACGATTGCAGTTAATTCTAGCCTTAAAATAGTCAGTGATGTAAGGGCTTTCATTTAAACTATTGATGATTAAAATCGGACGAGTTAGAGTCATAATTCTGAAAATAAGTTTTTTAAAATACCGTAACTTAAAAAATTGTCCTAGTCAATGCCATAAATAATTTACACTTCACTTAAATACACTACAGGAGAGAAAAACACATCCACCCTACTTATCTAATATGAAAAAAATCGATGTTAAAAAATGTCTACATACCATGATGTTGGAGCCCAATTGATTATGTGGGTCGGTCAGTGGACTAACGTTATATACTGGCTTGTAACATTGACAACGGTGGGTTACATCAATGGTGTCTAGCCTTGCTGATACGTGAACTCCATGGCTATGAGCTGACACAATCGTCATCATCATGGGTCTACCTCCTCCAAGAACAGGAAGTCATGGCGATTACCCCAAGGCGAGGGAACTGGTCGAGTTTGGTGATTTTGTTAGAAACGGAGTGGGATGGTTATCGGGCCATTCGGGATTCAGGAGACCTAAGGCCTGAGCGATGAAGAGGGTGTTGAGGATGTAGAGGACGTGGATGTGGAGGGTGGTAATAGGGTTCTCAGTGCCCGGGGCTCCAGAACTCTGGGGTTGTTGGTGTAGTAACACATCGGCCCAGTAACACTTCGTCCCAATCGCTTAAGCTAACGGAGTAACATTTTGGCCCGACGAAAAATTAAGATGGGTTGAGGAACGCAGTTCAGGTAGTATGAGGCCCATGACCTGTATACTTTCAATTGATACTTTGCAAACACTCTGTGAGGGAATGCCGTCCAACCGTTACCCTTTCGGAATCGGCGGATTCTCATCCCCACCAACCCCTTTGTTTACGAGGGAAGACGTTGCTAATTTAAATGCCATTCCTAAGAGCGAGGTCTAAGTGTGAATCTAACCTTACGTAACCTAACCTTTCGGAATCGGTGGAATCTCATCCCCACTAACCCCTTTGTTTACGAGGGAAGACGTTGCTGAACTAAATGCCATTCCTAAGAGCGAGGTCCAAGTGTGATTCTAACCTAACCTAACCTAACCTTACCTAACCTAACCCAACCTTTCGGAATCGGTGGAATCTCATCCCCACCAACCCCTTTGTTTACGAGGGAAGACGTTGCAAATTTGAATGCCATTCCTAAGAGCCAACCTAACCTAACCTTTTACGAACTAGCTATAAAGATCATAAACGATTTTTGGATATTGTCAAATCCCGGTTTGCACTATAAACAACTGGAGAAAACCTTAACTATAAAACAAGCAATGATAAACCATCTATCCATCTATCCCTAAGGCATTGGACTTTAAACTGATGGCTCTAGCTAAAAACCAGCTTAGTAACCAAGCTATCATCTCATTAGTACTCGCTCTAAATACGTGCTCCGGTACGTTGTGCACCTTATAATCTGAACCATAGAGTTGAAAAGATAACACTTGTCAAAGACCAAACCAGTAGGTTGTCTCAAATAACGCTTTACAATTTTAGTATATTTTAATTAGCCCTTCTATTCATCCAATTGAGTTCTGTAAGATATATCCCCCAATCACTCAAATTGAGTTTAATTTCAAACTCCATGTGCATTACAGTAGCAACTACTATATAGGCTAACAATTTAGACATTTATATAGCCAGTTTTATAAAAATTTCATCAGTGTACCCAAAACGATTTGACGGTGTTTTGTAACATGGCGTGACGAATAGAAAGATTGATAACGTTTTGATATCTGAGTCCGATGGCGGCGTTAATCAACACTCTGCACACGTCTTCTACCCACGACGTTTCGGTAGTGGCATCACGTCCGTCCTCACGGCCTTCTCTATATTACCAGCCTTCTTGGCCATAACGCATGAAGATGGGGTCACAGAATATCGCGGTAAATGTAGTCTGTGGGAAAATGTTTCAGCTAGATCCGCTTGTTTGAATTTGTCTTCAAGTTTACTTTTTCTAAGATTTTTTGTTGATTTGAAACACTACAATCGCGTACTTATTTCTGAGGAAGATTCTACGGTATTTTTACTTTCCCCTTATACATAGTATAAAGAGGAAGTATTGATCTCGTCAAAATTTCCAAGTTTGAGCTTTGGATGAATATATTCCCCCAAGGAGGGGGTTTGCCCCCCCCCCTTGAACCGTTGTTGTAAACCTAATAGGTAAGAGAAATTATAAAAAAATGTTAATTTTAAGTTCGTTTGTTGTTCTTATGGAGAGTAAATAATCTGTTGTAATTTGCTTCGTTGTTGATAAGTACTTTGAAATGAGGATGAATGAAAGATTTGCCCAGTCGTAAGTATACGTTTTAATAATACGGGTAAGTTGTGACGCATATTGAGTGGCTAGTGTGCACCTATTAAGTTGTAGGTAAGATTAGAAACAATTGGAAGACTTCCCTTTCTTTTGACTTGTGAGAATTGTTTACAAACGGACACCGTTTGTAGCTCAAGACGATTAGCACACAAATAGCAAGGAGTGTACAGCGACCAGAGTCCAGCATTGTTTTGGAATCGCTTAACGAAGCAACTAACTAAACACCCGGCCTTGCTACAATGCCGAAGTTTTCGTCTTAACAACTGCAATTTTTGAAACTATACAAGTTCCTATACAACTGAGAAATGCGAATAAATTGAACTTAGGAAAGACTTAATTTTATCACTTGATACTAGAGGACAAAATACCCAAATATAAGAGCTTGCTTTTACAAGGCGCAAATTGACGGAATTTAACAATGGAAATTTTGATCGTTTTCGGAATGAACTAAAATTCTGCATTTTTGTCAATTAGTCACTTGTGCACTATTTCAACAGACCGAAATGTTACACTTTCAAGAAGCCATCCGTCACTTTAGCAGACCTTGGTCCGGGGAAGGTCGCCAGCTGCACTTGAACATTAACTATGCATTGTGTGAAACACTGCAGAGTGCGATGCATCTTTGGTAACTAGCATCTTTACGTTCAGAGAGCCATGGTTACCTTACTCTGGATACATTGCCATGGATACACTACCTTGGGTTCATTACCATAGCTACTCTGTCTCTGATAGGAGTGCAATGGAAACTCTAGAATGGGCAAACTTTCTTGATAATATACTTTATATGCATTGATATCCTGGATACGATCACTTGAGTAGACTGATAGACTTGATAGACTTTGGTGCAGTACCGTGAATACTTCAACTGACCACACCACCATCCTTGGATAAATTACCATGAATACGTTACCATGATTACACTACCATTTATACAATTATAATGGATTCGTTACCACGGTCATATTGCAATGAATCACGCAATATTAAGCAAGTAGTTAGTTAATTAATTTTAGTAACCCTATCTGCCAAGAAATAACACTACATGTTTATTGTAAGTGTAAACTACAAAGAAACATTAATTTAAAATATATTCTGTGATTAATATGGCGCCAGTTACCAACCGAAAGTAATTAAATATCCATGACCAAATAACGGATATAAACTCTCATATCATGATGAAAAATCTGGTAAAATACAAATGTATTTGTAGAAACATAGGTTCTACCAGATTAAATCCAAGAAATAACTATTTCTTAAATCTTAGTTCACCGTTTCTTCAGCTGGGTTGAAGCATAGACTAACCATATGTATTATCTATGGTTGAAGTATAGACTAACCATATGTTTCATCTATGGTTGAAGAATAGACTAACCATATGTTTCATCTATGGTTGAAGAATAGACTAACCATATGTTTTATCTATGGTTGAAGTATAGACTAACCACATGTATTATCTATGGTCGAAGTATAGACTAACCACATGTATTATCTATGGTTGAAGTATAGACTAACCATATGTTTTATCTATGGTTGAAGTATAGACTTATAGTTGAAGTATCGAGTTACCTTAACTCATTTGGTAATGCAGGCAAATAGTTCATGTAACTCATTCAGAATTTTAGACCAGTTTAGTGAGCCGAGATTGACACAATCTTGAATTTCCACGAGTTCGTCTTGTCCATGGACTACCTAGTTATTGAAAGATTATGTTAATTTTCAGCCTTTAATGTTGTAAAAGAGTTCTCTATGGAAATATATTACTACGATATGTCTGTTAATAGGATATAACTATTTCCTTATATAAAAGGACTCAAAGATTAAATTAATTATGTACTCAACTTGTTAAATACTTAACTTTAATTGCTTGCATCTTTGGAAATGCAAAGAAGTCATGAGGTCAAACCTGGGTTACCAAACGCATTATTTTTCCGCTTCATCTGTCTTTTCGTGTTTCCAGCGAAACACCTAGATGAATGCATCTCTTTTAGATACGAAGAAGAAAAAACAAGAAGTCATGTAAAAAGATTATGTAGTTTATTACAACTTAATACAAGTTCATAACCTGTCCGGTTTACCTTTGTCAACCGTTGTACACGTTGTTTTGATAAGTGTAAACTCTTTATACATATTTATAGACAATGAAGCACAATGAAACGTTTTTGAAATTCATCCCGGATTTTCAACAGACTTAAACATTGGTTTAAAGGGACTTAAACGTTTTGCGTTGGATATTTATTTCCTATGACTTATGCATGGAACAAGATACCCAAGTGTCAAACAGAATAGATTACCTACACACATCCTTGTTTGACACTTTTTCCTCAACTCGCATTTATGAGTTTTTTAAATCATCACCCACACTATTTCACGGTCCAGAAAACCATAATCGTATCTCGACCGCAAATTGGGGAATAATTCAGCGAAGCGCGTGCTAAGATAATTATCATTCCTTTGGTTCATTACACTAAGTAGCGAGGTGTGAAAATTATAACAGCGTCCAAGATGACAACACATCTGCCATTAGGGTTAGCGGGGGTGGGATATATTAACCGTTTCACTATCCTGGTGAAAAAACAGCTGTTAAGGATAGTGTTTGGCCATCTGTTAAGCTGAGTTATGTCAATATATTCTATGGGTAGAACCTTAAACAATAATTAAATATAGACCGTCAGCAGTTCTGCGGTTAGCATAAGTTCTGGTATCCACCGCTGCAAGCGTCGTGTAGTTACGTATCTCGTGTGCCGCAACTACACGGTGCTACCAGCAGTGGACGCCAGAACTTATGCTAACCGCAGCACTGCTGACGGTCTATATTTAGATCTATTTGCATATGGTAGAACTCGTACAAGCAGGTGTTTTACAAATTCAGTTCAATTATTTCAGACGAAGCGCACACTTTATGTGTACTTTAAGCTGGATATGAGTGCGGAATGAAAATTCTAACAATGAGCTATGTGGTTTTAATGAATTTGGAGGTAGCACTTCTCGAGAAAATTTACTGCCACTGGCAGCGATTTTGAAGAGTACTGAAATGGTTTCAGTGTTTCCATACGCAGGATTTGAGCCCGAAAACGGATATTTTAGACCATTCGGGGGATATTAACGAGTGGTGGTGGTTGTGGCGTATAATGTGCTTTCCCATGATATTTCATGCGGAATAAAATTGGAACTTTATTTGTAGACTAGGATTTTTTTGGTCGTGTGGTAACACTGGATTTTTTATACATACAAACGATACAAGACACTACCACTTTACCAACCTTTAAAACCCACGGTATGTTTGAACTATTTTAACTCTGAGCTGGAGATCAAAGGAGACGAAGAGGACCAAATTAGACCCGATAACTTCGATTAGCAACTCTTCTATTGACTTTAGAGGGTAGTAGACTCCTCACACTAATTGATTGGCTTATACACATCTGATGTCTAACATGGCATCTTTAGATATTAATACACTAGCCATTCCATACCTATGGTATAGTTGTCCCACTTTTTAAATCAAGATGAACGTACAGTAGTTGGTTTGAGGCACTGATAGTGTCCTCGAGTAAATTACTGACTCACGTAGAATAATACTGACATAGATGAGACATACTCCCTTAGAGGTTAAGAGTGAAAAAACCCACACACATGAATCTTTTCCTCGATAAATTTTCATTCCTGTCCCTAATTCCCAGATGATCGAGTAGAGGTCGTACTCTCACTAATGACTTGATATAAACGTTTCTTACATCCTCATTAGGTGCTGCAGTGAATGTGGGTGAAGCCTCCAAAACTGACTCCTTCGCTGATGTTTTGTAAATGAGCGGCCCTTGGAAACTGACATTAGCCATCAGCTGGAGGTTAAGCGTGTTCATTTCTCCACTATTTGTTATTCTTGCATACATTTTGAGTAATTAGAAATTGCAATTATGAAAATGAAGTTAGTAGGCCTACTGTAATGCCACTGTGTTGAATTGTTAAAATAGGTGTCTGTACAAGTTAAACCTGGATATATATTATAAACCCTGATATAAAGAGACCCTTTTGACGGCCAAAGAAGAGGTGGAAACATGAAGTAACCAAAGACATAAGATTGCTGAGAGCCGATGAAGAAGTTAAGGGGAAGGAAGAATGACTAAGTTTTGTGTGCAGAACCAAGCAGTATAAATTATCTGTTTCTTCCCCAAAATTTAGGTGTCGTAGAGGTCTGTCATAGGGTTTGCCAGGTAACAATATTCAGCTTATAAAAATTATTTTATTATTTTTAGTGAAAAAAGCAGAAAGATATAAATTTCTGAATTCTAATTTGGCTCATCAAAATTGGAAATTTTTATATACTTATGTGGTAAGTAAAATTTGGGTTAAAATACGCTTCTAAGTGGCATCCCCCATCTCAAATGATAATAATATTTTACAGCCATGTGACGAATTGTATAAATTTGAAGAACTATCCTCTATGATCTTTATGATTTTGCAGTTAATTCATGGTTAAATTTTCCTATAAGCAGTAACGTAACTTAGCCTATTCGTAAAAATCAGAATTATATAGACCTAAGTGTACTTCGGATGGAACAGTGATTAGAATGTTCTGGTTCAAATACCAACAATGAATAATGGCTAAGCTATGTGAAGCTGATGGGACGAACCATTCCTTAAAATCTGTCAGTTTTAATTGTCCTCTCCCAGGATCAAGGGTAAAGGACACGAGCATCACGTTTGACAAGGACCTTGACCTGTGTTACAATGGTTCTGTCAGCCTGTTAATGCCTTCTTTACCACGACCTTCTGCTCAACACGAGAAGAGCTTTCTTCTAACGAGAACGCTTTTGGTAACAGTCTATTGGCTCCTGATTTTGGTCAGTCCATTAGTTAAGACCAATCAATTGACTCTTTAGCAACACACACACACAGATGTGTATTTTAAGCTGAATGTGAGTGCAGGGGAGTACTGTTAATACTGTTTAATGAAATGGCGACCATACAAAGTAGGTATTTTAAGCCAAGTATGAATGGAGATGAGTGTAACAGACTAGGATAAGCTGGTTGTGGTAGACGGAGCCATTTATTGTGAACCGTGATCAAGGAGAGCTGGGTATAGTTTAGAACCATAATAATATATTGAACTCTCAAAATGTAACCGGAGTTGTTGGAGATGTGGGGAAATACTTTTTAATACTTTTTTTTAAAGTTCCACATATTGATGTGAAAGATTCGACTACAAATGCAAAATCGTTACACTATTACAGCAACCTCTTTGCTTAGATATTTTGAGTTTAATAAAAGTTGTCAATACATTATAAGTACCGGTAGGCTACTCCAGTACTCTAAAATATTTTACTGAATACTTCAAATTGTCATGTGATTTTTCGGTCCACAGATATCCAGTAGCATTGATATTGGATGTAGTTAAGATATTTTGATCTGTCTATCTTACATATGTGTTTTGGTACACCAGTCACTTGTTACTCAACACACACATCTCAAGAACTTTTGACTCAATTAATCCAATCAGAACACTACCTCAGCTTGGTTTTCCTTCCACCATGCTACCACAGATGTTTTTTGTCACTAAATTTCTTTCAAATTTTCTTAAAAAAAACCCTGATGGGATTTTTTTTCAAAACACCAAGACAGTTAGCTCTGTCACTAAGATTGTGGAATCGTTCACTCCTTACTTCTAGGTGCGATTTTTCAATAGAACCTTGTACCACTTATCGCGACTTTTGGCTGTTCCAAGATCAAACTGAGATGTCAGCAATCAATTTCGTTTCAGTGTCCGTAGGCTTTGATTGCAGGCCATCTTCAGTCCAAGGCTGCTCTGTCCCATGTTTGACAACGATTACCGTGTAATGTGCTCTTACCCAATATCACCTACGCCTCAACCTCACCGCACAGTAACGTTGTACGTTGTGTACGTTACGTCACAGCACATCCATGTGGCTTCAACTGCAGAAATGACACAGGAAATTGTGGGTAATAGTTTAGTGTCGAATCTACGACATTTTGTGATAACTATGACAATGAAAAAATAGTCTTTCCATCCCCATGATGAAGATGTAGCGAGATTTGTAATGAAAATGTATGGTGTTTAATTGAGTCAACAAGTAATTAAGTATGCTGATGTAAATCAAGCTGATTTCCAGGTCTTACCATCAAACCTTTGGTAATAGCTTATTCCCTATGTGGGAAATTCGTTACTAGGCTAAGATGTTAATACATATACCGTACAGTTCTTCACACACATTCGTGACATAGACTTTTTGGATGATCCTCAATTTTCCCTTATGACCTATTTTCCAACAAGATTTTACTCTTGTAGTAAACTCTAGTTGGGAAATGGGGTGTTAAGGGAAAATAATCAAAATGGGTCGTGTGGAAAAATTATCAAAAGAAACTATATTATTTTTTTCACACAAAGCTCTTCAGTCAAAATCATTTAGCTGTCCACAATTTTAAAAAATAATGCTGGTTCAGGGTAATGTTAGTTGAGTAATTTCATTTAAATAGTTTCCCTTGTAACCTTATAGCAAAATAGACAAATTACAAAACAAGTTTCCTTGTCGACGATGATAAAGATGAATTCATGAACATTTAAGAATATTGTGTACCGTAATAAAACTAAAAATAACAATAATGAGGTTGCATTTTTCATGCCCCATAATATCGAGCTTATATTTTTTATTAATAAACTTAATTAATTAGCTAATCGTTTGAATTATACAAACTCGTATTAAAAACTTGTACTAAAAAGGGGTTAATGATAATTTTAGAGAAAGCAAAATCCCTTGGACTTATTGAAGTATTGTTCACATAGGCATTGATTGAGTGAAAAATAATAGCCGTGGGGAGACAGCTTTCCGAAACCTTGTGGTAAAGATAAAATTATTACTTAAACTAACATTGGGAACGGCTCAAGCTGTACTAAGATTTACTACACACATAGTTTAAAATCCAATATCTGATTGTAAATATAATATAAGCTGGCTGATTAAAAGTCCATATTGAATGTCCAAACCTTTAGTTATTTATGCGTATTTTGTTTGAAAATGTTATTTTGTTACCATCACATTTATTGACAGCATCCACTAGCTGGAACTTAAAAATGGCTTGATCTATCCGAATCAGCACTGAAGATGAGTTTCCTTTAAGTTATTATCCTTGCAGATTTATGTTGAGTTGCAAGTTATAAAAAATCTTTATGGAGCTTAAATCTCCATATAGGTATATTGATTCACATAGCTATGTTGCATCGAAAAGGAAGCAACGTTTATCAATGCAACTTCCGATAATCAGCATGTCATTTGGATTTAATAAGCTGCTTTAAAATACCTACGAAGGCAGCATATTTCATAACGTCTGATGAAACGGAATTTTGACAGTCGATTGACATTCTAGACACCCAGCGATGTGTCACATAGGCCTTCAAACATATACAATGATCAATGCTCTACTAATACGTTAAGAAATTTCAAAATTCATCAGCCATGCTTGAGTTAAAAAAATGTGGTGGTACAAACAAGTGGTGGTGTCTGTCTATTTAGCTGTGTTTTGGGCTAACGAAAAAGAAACTCAACCTATTAGACTTGAATTGTACACAAAAGTACACCGTGAACCTCCCCAACATATTCATGGCTTAGCATCTCCTCGGACTGAGGTGGAGCTTTTGGCAGTTAATATTTAAGACAATATAAGTAGGTTTACATACCTTACGTCGTCAATTCTAATTTAGTCTTGGGCAATCCTGGATAAAGTAGTGATGATTCAATATGGATGCAAGATGATGTTTTTCCTGACAAGCATAAGTTTGCTGAGATTAAACCCCTTTTCAAAAAGGGCGATGCCAACGATCCCTCTAACTGCCGTCCCATTTCCATTTTGCCTTGTGTTTAATAATTTTTGGAAAAATGATAAATATTCAACCAACAGAATTGTTAGAAAGTAATATTTTTATAAATCCTTCTCAGTTTGGTTTCCTCCCAGAACTCGGTACTGAAAATCCATAACATATACTCATAGACAAATTAAGTATTGGAAAAAAATACTGTATTAAAATGGTTTAAATTATATAAAAAAAATAAAACAAAGACTTATAGTATTAAATACCCCCGCCGCAGCAAACCTGCCGACTAAGCGAATTTCCATTTGTCTGAATTGATTTTCAATTAAATATATTTTAATAACATTAGGGGTAACGAGTACCTAGGGTTGCTGCTACAAGGAAACTAATAAAGTGTGTTTTTAGTAAAATATTGATAGCTTAGTACAAAATAAATAAATTTGCCAAGTTTGATCAAAATATATCCATAAACAAGCAAACTACAACATTTGACAATATTTTCCATAAGAATAACATGGGAATTTTAAATTTACAATTTTTTTAATTTTCTCTGTTACTAATAACCGAACAAAAATACTTTTATATACTAAATGATTTGTTTTTTTAAGCTCTTTAAAAAGGTCTAAAGAGAAATTGGGAAATTTTGTGTTTTGAGGGTCAAAAGTGAGAAAAACCAATTTTTACCCCATAAAACCCCCCGTAAAGCCCCGTTCCCATGGTCCGATCATGCTGGTTCGCGAACTCATTCAAGTTTATCCCAATTTACACCCTTAAACCAAATTTCATCAAAATCGGACAAAAACAGAGAAATTATACATCAGAGTGGAACATTAACCTCTGTGGCATTCCTCAGGGCTCTATTCTAGGCCCCGATATTTATTTATTATATATGTTAATGATCTATGCAATGCTACTAAGATGTCCACCTTTCAATTAGCAGATGATACCGCTCTAATTTATACAGGACAAAACAATGAGTTCAAAAAGGCATCAAACCCTCGAGAATTTTAATTTTTTGGGTACTGGTTTGCAGTAAATGGACTTTCCATGAATGTGGTAAAACTCAACTAATTTAAGTTTCTGCATATAATACTAACCATTATTATAGAGGTTAAGTGGTAGAGAGGACTTGCTAGACCTAACTTCGCGTCTTAAATAAATACATTTTCTATTTTACTTCATTAACCAAGAAATTATATTAAATACAAACGTAACTTCAATTCATTCACAACAGTCAATAAATTATTTGGGAATCGATATTGATCCACAACTAAATTGGCAAAAACACATTAAAAACCTATCAAAAAGACTACGCTCAGCAACAATTGTTCTTACGATAATTTGGAATACTACTAATCTAAAAACACAAGTAGAAGTATATCACGCATATCTTTAATCCATTATGAACTATGGGATTACTGTATGGGGCAGATCAAGCCAGGCCAAAAATATTTATTCTCCAAAAAAGAGCTGTACGATCAGTGGTCAGAGTCTTCGTAGAACACATCGTGAAGATTTATTTATTCAGTTTAAAGTTGTAACCCTTAGCTCTTATATTAACAAATTGGCATTAATGTTAAAAGTGATTTAGTCACATTCATGGACTGTCAACAATCTCATCAACATAACAAAAGATTAAAATATATTATAAAACCAGTTCAACATACGCTTAAACTCTTTATTTATCTCCTCAATATATGGGGCCAAAAATTTTCAATAAATTACCGGCTGGGATTAAAAACATGGCCTCATTCTCTAAACTTAAATTATATTTAAAAAATTTCTTTAGGAGAGGGCATTTTACTCATTGTATTATAGGCTATTTTAAAGATGTTACTTCTCCCATAAGTTTGTAAATTTATTGCTTTTGTAAATTGTAAAATTGATTGTTTTATTTATTTTGTAAACTATTTTATTATTTAGATTTATCAATGTAGTATTAGACTTTTTGACATATCACCTGTCAAGAGAATTTGTTTATGTGATGTTAAATAAATAAATAAAATAAATGAATTAATTGCTTTAATATGTATTATTGAAAATAATATTGTCGAAGAAATTGTCTGAAAGCGCAATAGTATCTTCGAGAGAAATGTGACTGTTATGTTATGGGAATTTAATGTAAGGATAAACGTTTGATCTTACAATTCCTTTATTTATCCTCCTTGATCTGTCCAAGTTGATTTTCTCTTCTTATTCGTACCTTTTTGCACAAAATACAAAATAATAGTATTTTCTGGTTAAAGTGTAAATATGGCTAATGAAACATGCTAAAAGCTTCAACGGCTTAGACCTTCCTTCAATTTGAGACCACCGAAATTAATTTAGTCCAACACATTCCTTTTACAATCTCTTAAAGTTAGACGGTTTTATCCATATGAAATTTGCTTTACGTTTGGAGTTACATCAAGGCTATACATCCTAATGGGAAGCAGGAATACATACAACAATATCCGTATTTGTGCAAACTTTTATTGTGAAAATACTTACAATTAAATTAAAACTACATCTTCTTCACTATTTACTAAAGTTAAAGCTAAACCTTATACAAGAACATAAAACACAAGAGAACAAAACTACTGTGGTGATATAATTTAAAAATGAATAATTGTTTTCGTAATAAATTTTATTTCTAATTTTTAAGACTCGAAAAGCTAAAACAATAATCTATCTTTCCTTAAAATTAGAGTGAAATGGTACTGTATACATCATTAGCAGTAATGTATGTTATTTACAACGGAATCACATTGAAGTATTAGTATGTTACATAAACAGCTGTTAAATTAAATACCCCCGCCGCAGCAAACCTGCCGTCTAAGCGAATTTCCATTTGGCCGAATTGATTTTCAATTGATCTATTTAAATAACATTAGGTTTAACGAGTACCTAGGTTTGCTGCTACAAGGAAACTAATAAAGTAGTGTGTTTTTAGTAAAATATTTGCCAAGTTTGATCAAAATATATCGATAAACAAGCAAACTACAACATTTTACAATATTCTCCATAAGAATAACATGGGAATTTTAAATTTACCATTTTTTTAGTTTTCTCCGTAACCAATAACCGTACAAAAACACTTTGATATACTGAATTGTTTGTTTTTTTAAGCTCTTTAAGAAGGTTTAGAGAAAAATTGGGAAATTTTGTGTTTTGAGGGTAAAAAGTGAGAAAAACCAATTTTTACCCCATAAAACCCCCCATAAAACCCTGTTCCCATGGTCCGATCATGTTGGATCGCGAACTCATTCAAGTTTATCCCGCCTTACACCTTCAAACCAAATTTCATCAAAATCGGATAAAAATTACTCAAGTTATCGTGTTCACGGACACATATATATATATATAAATCTATATATATATATATATATCTATATATATATATATACATATATAAAAATTTGAACGAATGGTGTTTTTGGCCTCTGGGGACATTAAAATGAAAAAGTAAATCGGTCCCGGGCCTAAGTCTTACCATGAGACCTACGGTAATAGCTACTTCCCTATAGGGAAATTCGCTAAAAGCAACTTATATTAAAATAGAGTGGAATGAAACAAGAAGATAATTTTGTACAAAATACACACTATGTAAAACACTTGACCATGGATACACTCCATTCGCATGTTAGAGTTGAAGCCAGATTTACGAGTAGGCTTGGATAAACAATTACGTAGTCCAATTTAGCCATTGACTGGGGGCGCAGATGTAAATTTATATAGAATACAACAATTGTTTCACCAAGCTAAACTGAAAGGTCAGCTGATTACTAAATCTAGCTTCTTATACCTCATCAACTATCACAGTACAAGGATGTGCGAAAAATAAATTTAGCATCACACTATGAGTGGATCTTTCAACTAAGTTCCTTTTTAATTGGCTACAGCTGGTCTGTGTCTACTTCAATACAAAAGTCAAAGGTACAGTTTTTAAACTTGGTCACAAACGAGCCATTAATATAATGACTTTCAAAGGTAACTTTTGGTAACTCGTAAAGCTATAAACAATCGGCAAGATGACGCTGGTTTACACGCCGAAGTACGACGGTGTGGTGCTCGTGGGGGTTGTCATTGTTGCCAGAGTGTTCCTGAAGAGGTGTTCAGTAGCGGTAGCCGCCTCCACTGCCAGTGCCGCCTCCGCTGGCTGGGTAGCCGCCTCCAGTGGCCGTCCCCTCGTACCTGACCGTCGGATGGTATCCTGTCTCGTCGGCCGTGTACTCCACGATCTGCCGCCTCCCGTCCGGCAGAAGGACCATGTACATGCCCTTGGCCACGTGACCCTCTCTGGACTCCATGTGGCCGAAGTCGTTGCCTGAGGGAGCGTCTTGTACGTGGTAGGAGAACTGGTAGCTGGCAGGCTCCTGAAAAATTTGTTGAAATTCAGTGTGGATTCAGCAGTTAAACGTTTTTTATTTTATTTTATTTTGTGTGTGTTTACTTAGGTTTTAACTGTTCTTAACCACCGACGACGGTACAGTCTACTCCTCCTGTAAAGTTTCAGTCAAGAATGAGCCAACTAAGGCTCTTGTAGGGCTTAATCCTCTTTCAAAGACGTTACATACGTATCACAAGTTAAAGTGAAGCCTTGTTTTTTAGGGCTCAGTGGTAAGTGGTTGGTTGGAATATTGAGGTCTATTTGGATTTTTGAGGTTGTTATTGGTCTGGTACGTTGGTAAGTCTGGTTATTGCAAGGCTTGTGTATTTGGTGAAATAGTATCTCAAGCCTAAAAGAAAAGGTCTTGAAAAGTATCTGAAGCAATTCTGAGATTAGGGCTACAATAGTAGGAATGCATTATAATTTAGTGACATAATTAAAACAACTTTGTATACATACCGAGCTTCCATCATCGTAGTTGTAGCCTCCTCTGCTGCCTCCTCTGCTATATCCACCCCCGCTGTGACCGCCCCCGCTATATCCACCCCCGCTGTGACCGCCCCCACTGTATCCACCCCCACTGTGACCGCCCCCGCTGAAGCCTCCAAACCCACCAGAGGAAGCCCCGGTGGAGAACCCTCGGTTGCCCCCGAAGCTTGGACGTTTCGGCGCCGAAGAGATCTGCCCCGGTACACCGTAGGATGACGAAGGTGCGCCGTAGTTGGCACTGGGTCTGAGAACTGCCATCGTGTGCCGGTTACTGTTGCCGAACCTGTTACTGTAAAAATAATAGGTATTATAAACAAATTTAATGCATACTTTCATAAACAAAGATTTTGATCCGGTCTATTTCAGGGTTACTGTTAAGTCTACTAAGCAGTAAAGTACTTAAGCTACATGTATCCTCCGTTTTATCCAAGTTGTCCAAATCAGCAGCATTCAAAATCAGCTGCGATAAAGTGTTTGCATTGGATGGATTTGAGAATTCGCAATCCTCCATTGCTATTTCTGATAATAGCAATGGTTTAGGTTAGCAATTTTACATTAGGTATAAACCTAATGTAAAATATCTGAAGCAAGTTCTCTTTACAATCTCATTCTACAGTAGAACCTTATAAGTTGCATCTCTTAATCTCCATAATTTCAAACCGATCAACTCTTTTAGTAAACTCAAATCATCCATAGTAGGAAATTATATTGTAGTCCTCTCTGACAGAAAGGAACGTGACAAAGAAACTAAGGGAAGAGTTACTAACAAATTACCTTTCAAACCTTCAAAAAAGTTTTATAATCTGGAAGCTAGGCATGCAGCAACGGATCTGTCAGAAGAACTATCAAGAACAGATGGTAAAGACAACCTATCTTAGGGTACAACCAAAAACTAGCAACCCTTACAACCAAGCTAACCCCTATGACTAACTTCAAATACATCTATGGATGAATTTTCTGACCAAGTTAAACCTATGGTTACCTGCCGCGTGAAGGTGGCCCATACGATGCCGAGGGTGGACCATAGGAAGCTGACGGAGCGGAGGGTGGAGGTGGGGCGAAGGCATCCTCGTTGGTCGTTGAGTAGTTAGGTACGGGGGGCTCTGCCCAAACTGCCCCCAGGCACATCAGCACCGCTAAACTGCTTAGGCAAACCTGCAAAACATTTGGTAAAATATTACTATAGGTCAAACAAAGTCAAATTCTTAAATTAGCTGTTTTAATTTTATTTGAGCATGGTTGATGGTTCAATGAGCCTCAAAGGAATGAGCTTATAACAGAGTATGCTAATTTTAAAATTCTATTTCAATCCTCAGTACGATACTATGACAGTCGATGTGGCATACTCCAGTTTATATATATATATATATTTTAATATGGCTTTGTTAGAAATTCGGTAATAAGACAGAAACCAGTTTCAGAATTTAAATATTTACTACATCCATATATTGAAATATTCCTTGTAAAATCATAAGACAGTTTTGAGCCAGAAAGTCCTATTGCGCATGCACACAAAAGGACAGCTCAGTAGGTCTTGCTTTTAAGGTGTAGAATTAGTTGATTTGTGAATTGAACAAACCGACTCTACTCAATGCAAACCAAGAACCACTGACTTGTTGTTTTTCGACACAATATACTACTCCCTGAAGAGTAACTCTGTAACGGATGTGACTCAGTCTGAACATAATGTTGATACTCAATCCTAGGTTAACCGCACTAACATAACCTAGACTGAAACTGTGGAGAACGATATAATACGGTACAACAGTTACTCAAGAAACCACACTCCCGGGTACACCACCACCACCAGGACGGAAAAGTTAAGAAACAACGGAGAAATAATTACAAACTCAACTAAAATGAGACCAAAGGTTCCCCGCGTACGTAATTATGTTAGATAAATTCAATGAAACTGTCATTATCCGGGTAAGTTAGCCGCAGACTGTAATATTATGCATGCGGTGACACAATTTTTGCAATGTGTAAATGTAAATGTGTAAATTTTGAAAATGCAGAGTAAACTTATTTTTGGAAATGAGCTACAAACTTGTATAGAGGAACAGTAAGTTGAGTCCCAATCTATTGAATAAATTTATCAAACTAGTTAACAGATATTTATCAAACAAATTTATCAAAAAGTTGAAGTGCATAATGGACAATACTTCAACAAGTTGAATACGTTCCTTCGTATGTAGCCATGGATTATGAGGATATCCTATTTTCAGATTGAAGTAACATCTAGTTATAAAATGAAAATGGACGTGGTTAAATTGAGAGATAATTACTACTTCAAGTTGTATGTCATCCATCCTTTTAAGGAAAAAACTACAACAAAAATCTTGATGTTAACCATAGCATAATTAATGTCAAATAAATCACTCAAGTATCGTAAATTGTGATACTTTTGACAATGGTGCACTCTGCGAGCTATATTTAATTTCAACGTAAACTTAGCTACAGCTGGTTTAATGGTACAAGAAAAATATGCCAAGATAAAACAAGGTCGAATAGAAATATCCCGGCAGGTTATATTGAAAACATCATTCATTGGTATAAAAGATGCCATAACGTAAAGGAAATGAACGGGAAGGAGGCGGAAGAGAGAAAGGTGTTAAGGTTGCGAAATTGATGGACAATACAGTCACTGGTTCAGGAACTACTCATTAGGAAACGGTGATTAGGAAATACTAGGTCCAACTTAGCAAGGATTTGTGTGCGCTTTTAGCATTCGATGGTTACCGACTGAAAAGGAACGTCTCTATTATTATACTGCAGCAGGCTTTTTCAATACTACATGTGTTAACACATGAACACACCACCGTGCTCAAAAAGCTATTTTTGGGCTAAAGCTATTCCTCCCTATGAGAAGCGATTAGATGGAGTCCAGAAAATCAGCTGTACATCTTCTCAAGGTAAAATTTGTCCCCTGATTATGAGTAATGAAATGGTCTTGATAAATTAAAATACGATTTCATCGTTTTATAAGTAAAAATATTTTTGTGTTTACTTTCGTGTCACAGTATATTTTTACTACAATAAAATTGAAGTTTGCAGTATCAACATTACGAAAAATTTGATGAATTCGAATCTATTGGCGTTTTAGCGGAGTAATACGTATTACTTATAAATAACGGGGACATCTGTAGGCATACAATAGCAAAACGAAATGGAAATTATTTCGGAACCAATACTAAGGTCTAAAAGTAATACTTTAATACTTTTTTTATGAAATATTGACCATACGAATGTAGGTTTTTTGGTACTTTGGCATTATACCGACCACACCTAGTAATTATAACCTAACCTAACCTAGCCTAGCGTAACCTAACCTGACCTAGGGTGGACTATGTTTTAGGTTAGGTTAGGTTAGTTTAGGTTAAATTATGTTAGGAAGATCATGTTATTTTAATTAATTGGAATCTTATTTGGAAGTGGATTTATCGGTGTGGTCGTTATAATATCAAAGTACCGGTATTTTCAATCAAGTCTGAACTATGTACGAAATTATCTATTAGTGATTTAATTAGCTTAATAATGGTGCAGTACACAATCTTTTTTTCGGTCCTCGCACATTTTCAAAACTGGGTTTTGCGTCGGTCGTTTAACTTGATATAGTGCTGAAAATAGAGTTACTTGAATATTGAAAAATATAGTTACTCTAGCGCCTAGTGATGAAATATACTATTTCGTAACACTAAAGGAAAATATTTTGTCAATACTTTTTCAATACATGTGTTACTGGGATAAAGCAGTCCCAGGAAAACCTATTATGCCTATTATGCCTAGGAAAATCTGGCATCAAGAAAATCAGCTGTACGTTGCGTCTCCTCTCCGGTTAACCTCAGCCGATTTTGTCAAAGAAAGTATTTCTAGTTAATTTTTGTAGAAATATAAAACTATTTTCAGAATTTCAACTTGATTTTTTCGTTTTGCCAAAGTAAAATCTGATTGATCTTTCTTTTTCAGGAATGGTGGAATGATGGAAAAGGATGAATGGTAAATTGGTTTGCTTAAAATATAATGGTACGGGATGATGTTCTATAGTTCAACTTCATCTTTTAGGACGAATCCGTCCATAAATTATTGATTTTAATAACAATTTCAAAGCCGATATCAATTTATGTAAACGACTACAATGTATTCCATGATCAAAAACGCTCCGAAAGAAAATCGGCCAACACAAACCCCCTCAAAATTTAACCTTCAAACGAGACGCTAACCTTCGTCTAGCAGCACCCAACTTGTTTTGAGAACATTTTCTCATTTTGAATGAAAAAAATCATATTTCTGATTCATAACCCCCTAAAAATCAGATACTTTCTGAGATACAAATGGCCGTACAGTTGTTCTCTGTATATTCCAGGATTCCAAATCTGGGTGAATCTCACGGTAATATAAAAGTAATGTGCGAAGTGCGTTACAAGCCCAAGACCTTCACCTGGAAATTACCAAGTAATGCGAGTAATGGCGGCACGATCTGTCCCGGGCCATTACGTAAGGTGACAATGGTAATGGGACTTGGTACACTGCAGCTAATTGTAGCCAGAGCGGGAAAAATGCAGCCGAAACTGCCAACAATTATCGCGTAATTGATATTTTGTCATGGAATTGCTGGAATCGTTTTGTTCTGAGATAATTGGGATTAATTCGCATCTTGTTTTGTAGAAATATTTATATGGGTCTTCAGTTTTTAATGACCAAGTTGTAAGTTTAAAAATATACTACATTTAAAATTTTACATTAATGTTAAATTTAATTTACAAGAGTTTTGTGTAGAATATTCATAAGGTAGTTTGATGTTTAAGATAATTATTATTTTGCTTGTTTTTGATGTTTAAAATAATTGTATCATAATAATACTTTGCCTCCAGGGGTAAAAATCACGTATTTGATGTCCTGTTGTGTAGTCGTAAATCATTGTTTTGTTTTGGATTTTGAATTCTGCGATTCACTTCGGCATTTTGTAGACATGTTTACAAAGTTGTTCAATATTTTTGACCAGATTAAAAATATTTTTTGAATTTTATCAGTTTATTTGTATAGGAAATCAATAAAATCACGTAATTCGAATATTGTTTTGGTCATAACGTAGTTATGTTTTGTGGCATATTGATAATTTGAAACGTAAATAATTTGATAATTTGTTTTCTGTAGAGCTATATTTATAAGGTATTTTGAACTTTGAATAGTCTTGATACAAGGTAGAAATTTAGAGCAAATACATATACATTTAGTATTGTCCTAATTTATGTAAATAACTTCTTGATCAGCATTGTACGTGTTATTAAATTTTTGGAAAGTAAAATGTTATCTATTTATTTTGTTTATATATATATATATTTTATTTATTTAAAATTTAATTTAATTTATCTACCTTCCGCTAATTTTAATATTGATAATCAATGACAATAGTTATTATAGTTTTAAAATAAATAAACCTACCCTCTAGTTGTGTAAAATATTATTATTATTATTATTATTTGTAAATAGTATTTAATTTGTCAGCTGTCTTATCTCGAATTGTGAAATAAGCATCTAGTCGTGCTGATTGTTTACATTGAAATGTCAACGAAAGGTAAACATTGTGAATTTTCTCATGCTTCAATGGAGACCAATTAATATTTAATTTTGGAAAACATCACCTCAAAACCTTGGACATCCAAGGGGCGTAGCCCGAGATGAACTCAGAGAAGTGAATATTCCTATGACATTCCTAGGTATGTTGAAAATCTTTGTGCTTAATTTTGGCTGTATCAGTTTAGTATTTTAGCCGTGACAGCTGCTCAGACAGACAGATACCACCTCAATTTCATAATAGCAATATGAATAACAATGGTAAATAACAATGTGGCAATAACAATGGTAAATAACAATATAACCTGTCATGTAGGGTTAAGGATAAACCAGTTCTAAAACCAAAGTTGTTGTACACAATCACAAACAATAGACCAATCAATGGTTATTGTCTGTGATACAATCTTGATAAACATGATACAACTATTGATTTGAAAACCAAGGAACACCTCAAACGTCCACAACTGTTCATAAGACCTACAACGAACAATCACAGTAATTACAAAACGTTGCACTTGCTCAATTGAGAGAGCGTTTAAGATAAGATCTACAACAGAATGGTTATCATCGCAGGTTCTCAGACATATTGTCAGTCTGACACTGCATTCATTCATTACCACATCATGGTTTTTACCACTGGCCGACTTCCCATTCATAAACTCCAAGGTGTTATTCCCATCTGCCTATGCTATTGTGCGAACATCATAAATTGCATGTTGAAACTGTATAATTGTTGTTTCACTAGTTTTTGTCACTTGATGCTGCTGGGTAATTATGTTTTTTTGGAGGAAAGACTTGTGAATAGAATACACGAGTAGTTTTTGCTTGTACCGCTTGTACCCCCACAATACGTATTTTGGCATATGGGTAGAAAAGTACGTTTTACAACACTTTTCGATATATATAAATTTTATACTGTGAACATTTTTTCAAACGGCACATATTGAATTTTACAATAGCGGTCAATTTATCTGGTAGGGGATCGGAATGACTGGTATAAAACGATTGTGGTTATAAAACGTTTGATATAGGCTAATTACAATCTTGTAAATGTTTACAGTTAAGTGTACAGAAGAAATATAGGAAATTGCCTATGAAAGCCATACGAAACATCAGGTATTAACGTTTACTAGAAAGATTATAATCCAGTAGGAACTATACGAGAAAAAGTCAAATTTAAACAATAGTTGAATTTGAAATAAGTAAAATTTAAAAAATCCAATTACATCAACCGTGACCAATTGACGAAACCACACGTATGCAGGTTTTAACAGTAAGCCATGTTTTAATTAGCTCTGAGAATAAATTTGATCCATCGTTATAATACATTTTTGTAACGTATTCATAATCCATTATTTGTAGTTTATATTAGTTGGCATTCACGACTTTTATGACTCTGGTATACTGTATATTTAGCATCTGGGGTATTAATTGTATTAATTGTACTGGGGATCAGATTACAATGACAGACTATCAAAAAACTACGGTGTATCTCCAACTGAAACGATTGCCAGTCAATCCACACGAGTCAAAATCTAGATCTGAATTAAAAGTTAAATTGCAACAACCCAACAACAATCACTTGGCGACTAAAGGGTGTCAAAACTAGATCTGAATTAAAAGTTAAATTGCAACAACCCAGCAGCAATGACCACTAAAGGATGCGGTAGTCGGCGTCCCCACTTGCGTCAGTTTGAGTGCCCTCTCAACAAGCACGATGATCTATGGTCTTGTCATCCCAAGCACAACACTTGCTCGCTCCACTCCACGTAACAAACGTCCAGACGTGAGCGAATGGCTTGTTGCAACTCTGAACTGGAGCAGGGTTTGGTTACGGAAGCTTGTTAAACTTCGTACCTCAAATTGGTCGTTGACTTCCACTTCGCCGGGGTTAAGGTTCATTTGTTGAGTACGCGATAGTAATGCAGAAACTCGATATGGTAGTAGTTTAAGACTTATAAAGGTAGACTTCTTGTCAAGTTTAGTAATAAAATGCATTTAGGGAGTATGCAACATCAAGGGTGTTTTATAAACGACACTTGTTATGAAGGATGACTTACTATTGTGCTCTTGTTCTTGACTGTATTCACTTTTTAGAAGTTGAGGGGATAAGATTAAAATACAGGGAGGCAGAGTTAGGTTAGCATTGTAGCCTTTAGTTTTGAGAGTTGATAGAGATTTTTTTTAGTGTTACCAGACATTACATTACAAGATTCTCCCGACACAAGGGCTTATTTGGAAAAATATGAATTAAAGAGGACTTTATGTATACAAGACTGTGTAGTTTTGTAATTGACTTGAACCAGCTGCTCCTTTAGTCATGGTCAACTTTACCAAAAGCTCAGTGACTCAGTGCTATTTCAAACTATCAAAAAGGTACTGACTTTTCTCAGTATCAGATTACTGTAAAAGTTCTACGACGACTCAGCCACCCTGCTATACTGTTTGAAAGTAGTTTTAAATAAATATTTAACTTAAAAAAATAATAATAGATTAAAATGCAGTAAATTGTACTGTATTACAAAACAACTTAAATTCACCCAAAACTGCTTATCATGCCTAATTTTCTTAACCTGATTTTTTGTGATTGTGATTAGTTTACAAATATTCTTTTAGTTTCTTGTATATAAAAATTCCCTTCTAAAAGTATATTTATGAAAAGTTTAAGCTGCATAATGAAATCTCATATCCAAAATAATATTTAACTTCATTAATAAAAAATTGTATATCAAACGTGGAAACTTTCTTATTTTTGTATGTAGGAATTGTTTTTCAAAACTGTACTAAATACAATAAACAATTCGAAAATATTTTTAATGTGCAGTATTACAAAATCATTAAGGTAATTTGCTATAAACTCAGTGTATTGTAATTAGTAGGAAATCATGTTCAATACAAACAACCCCAATATTATGCCGTAGAAATCATCAAGGGTTTCTTCATGTTATTGAATTAATTACTCCTGAATTGATGGTTTGTTCAAAACTTTCTCTTGACCGTTATGTACTGTGTTAGTAAATGGTAATTATGATACTCGTTCAGCCCCTTTAGATTCTGGTACGTGCCATTTTTTTACAAATGGCCAATCTTTGCGACTAAGAATGTTTAACGTGACATAACTACTTTAAAATTATAAAGTTACTATTTAATAACGCAACTCCGTAACTGGTTGTAAACAACTTGTCTTTATCTTGGTGATAAAATTTTTATTTTTATTAAAATAGTTTATACAGTCAATATAACTTTGGAATGAAGGATGGCTTGAAGATATAAGCCACTACACAACACGTATTAAAAAAAAAAAAAAACTACTATTACTTCCATTTACAAAAAAAACAATTGTCTAGGAAGTTAGTGTCTTTGTGGTCTCTGTGAGGACTTCAGTTGTGTAAAAATGTGTTTATATATAATATACTTTAAAAAATCGACCAAATAAGCTCACCTCTGAACCTGATTGATATTGAAAATAATCATAAAAACATGTTGACTTGTAAAATTTTGATTATTAAAAACTATATTAAACGATGTGGGATTTGATACGCAAACGAAGTTTTTAATTTTAATTTTGGTAAAAAACACCACTTATTCCTTATTTGGTTGTTTAAACTTTCTTTAAATTCAGAGCAGCACAAACATAAATAAATATGAACCTTCATTACGTAAAACTATAGAAAATCCTTTTTAATTTGCCTTTCAGAAAACTTTTACTTTAAACTTTTAAAGTGCTGTAAAGCTGGAGGTAGTTAAAAATCTGTCCCCGCTTTTAACGAGTGGGAAACATAATTAGCACCGGACCAATGATATTTTTATTTGATTTTTTTTGAATATTGATAATCTTAATTGGAACAAACACCAATAGTTATTTCTTGCCACACCTTCTGACGATCCACTGAAAAATGTAAACAATAGTTCCATCAAACGTCATCAAATCAATCGAATCATTTATATTATCACAGAACAGATAAATTTAAAGGTTAACCTTCTTCAAGTTTAATTCGACATTAATTTTGTTGAGGGGTTTTTAGCTATACGTGAAGTATATCGGAACGTTATTTTATTCGTCAATTGGATAAGAAAAATAAATGATGGATAATAGTTTAATAAGCCCAGCAGCTTCCCTAACGACACAAAAAACAATGCTAATGATAACATTGTGTGAATGAACAAATATAAAACAAGAAGCAAACATAAATTACCCATGTAAACATTGAATATATAGAGAACATGCACAGTAACAACAATAACAGATACTACCAATTTATTACTATATTTTAAAGGAAAAAATTTAGATAAAACATTTTTATTTTAAGTGACTCTAGTAACAAATACAAGGAAACTACAGTTAAAAAATTTTGATTAAAGAAAAATATGAGAAGTCAACATAAAATGTATATGTAAATATGGAATATACAGAAAAAAAGATAAACATATTTGCTGAATGTGTCGCAACTAAACTTTTGAAAGTTGCAATTTATTGTTTAACAATATGTTTAACAATAAAATTACTATACACACTACTAATTTAATATGGAAAAAAATAAAATTAAAATGTGTATATACAAATTTTAAAAGAAATAATGCAAAGAAAAATAATAAAACATGTTTAGAAAGTATTTATATACATTCAGTAAAAAATTGACAATATAGAAAAGTAGAATTAGCAATAATACCAACACATATAGATGGCAAAAAATAGTTTGAAATATAACAAATTCATGAAAGAAAAAGAAATAAGTACCATAAAAACCTAAATAAAACAAAAAATAGTGTAATGAAAAAAAATAAATTTTAAGATATTCATAAGTTTAATAAAAAAATTTTTACAATAGTGTTTTTTAATTTAGACATAACGGATGCGTCTCCAAAACACTAATGAATACATAAACACAAAACACAACAGTTCAAAACAATGTTCTAAGTGCTACAGATATTCGTACCTTCATGTCGTGCGAGAGGCGATGTAGATCACTGACTGACGACAGTCGCGTCTCAGACATCTTTATATAACATCCTCCGCTGGACCACAGCTGCGACCTTGTACACCCGCGACACCAGGGGTGATGACCGACGTCCAGTGAAGGGTGAGGAGGGTGACGACTGGGACCCCCTTACTTGGCTGATGTAATGTGCTTTGTCAAAGAAAATCAACCGAAGGAACAAGAACCTAAGGTAGAAGTGGTAATTGTATGGGAAAGTGTAATTTTTGTGAGTTTGCTGATTTAGAGTGTGAAATAGTGGATGAAATGTGAGTTTTTAATCAGGCCTTATACACAAATAGATGTGTCACTATTTAGATATAAATACATAAACAAGTGATTGTACACATCAGACATACTGCCTTTATGAAAATATTAAAGTTATGTTAAAATACGAATAATATGAAAAAACAAACAGGGTGGCTGAAAAGTACCTTGCACCCCCCTTAAATTTGGAACCTTTTGAGATATTTGAAATCGGTTTGCGGCAACCTTCTTAGAAATGAGGCGTTACAATAATGATGGCTAATTTTGAAAAAAAGCAAGGGTAGCTAAAAATTTTTAAATGACAGGTATAGTCGATTTTGGAATCATTTTACAGGTCTTGACAAAACTAAAAAATTAACATAAATAAAATAGAAATCGGACCACTAATAACAAAATAGCAGTTAAAAATTACTTTTAATAACCATTGTCTTAATCATTTTAGCTGTCATTTTGTTATTAGTTGTCATATTTCTTTTTTCTTTATGTTAATTGTTTAGTTTTGTCAAGACATGTAAAATGATACCAAAATTGACCACACTTCCTATTTGAAAGTTTTGAGCTACCCCCCCACCACCACTACCCCTAAGGGCAAAATTTTCAAAATTAGCCATTATTATTGTAGCATAACTGAGAAGGTTGCCGCAAACCGATTTCAAATATCTCAAATATCTTAAAAGTTAAGGGGGGTGCAAGTTACTTTTCAGCCACACTGTATATTGCATTATTTTACAAATATATAAAACAGAAACAATATATAAGTGCTGAAAGCAGTGAATCGTATCTCTAGTTAATCTTATTGATAATAAACCAATCACTGCTTATAAGTACAATGCCTACACATATATGCAAAAAAATTTTAAACATTTTTATGTCACAGGAGGAATTTTACATTTGACCTACTACTAAACGAGTGTTTTTCGCACTTAGCCACGCTTATCACGTAACCTAAAATTATTGAGCAGATTTTTTGGGTATGGATCATAGTATACTTTCTACTAATGTTACATTTTGAATTAAAATCCAAGGAAGCTGTTGGGATTCCGTTTAGTCCGCAGGTTTGCTGCTACGGGAATGTTAATTCTGTTTCACTTTTTCTCACGACTAAGGCTGCATGACTCCTCACGGTCAAGGCCGGAGTCTGCAATCGTGACTGTCTTCGTAGAGACAAACTGTGTGACGATCCGCTACTACGCTTATCTCTGTAGAAGTTATTAAACAACTAGCAGTGAAACAAGTATGTTTTATCAATGGTGAAACCCAGCGTTGCCTGGGTACAAAATGCACAGTAACAACACATTTTAAAGCAACAATGTAACAACGTTTATTTTCTTTGAGAATGTTTAGAGTCCCTTCATAACAGCTGGGGTGTTGGTCCAGGACAACAAATCCAGTTCTGACATACACAGACTTTCATCGTTTTTCAACAAATTGTACTATGTTTACCTCCCATGAGTAGGCTTGGAGTTTTCCTAATTGTCTTTTTCTTGCTGTGCAAAATTTTCGTCATTACAACTTTTCTGTTGCCTCTCGTCTGTTGTTGTTCGTGTTTTTGGATTCAACTGATTCAAGTACTTAAACAATATGTTTTTGTCAATCCTTGTTTTGTGATCTCTTTCAATAGATTGTTTTGCTGTCTATTTATGTTGTAAATACTCAGCTTTTTTTCGTGGCTTCTTCGATCCTTTATAACTCCAAGAATGAACTACATTGGTGTTCTAGGAAGTGGGCTCGTAAATTTTCTGATCATTTTACGTGTTAAGTCCTTTTGCGTGCCTTTTTTTTCTCTTGCTCTCTTTATTTGATGGTGCTGCATAATATGCACTTTTTGCATTAGTGTTCCCCTGCAGCACTTGTATTCGCCACTTCCTACCAGTACGCAGGCTGCGCCACGACGATAAACACTGGGGGAGGTGGTCCAACTTACCACTAGCCCCACACCTAAGAAAACAGAAAGGACAAGACTCATAGCTATCACGTCTCAAACGTACGTACATTTATTAGCATTAGATTTTAAGAAAACCTTATTTCATATAGATGCAAATGTTTGAGGTAGGCAGTTTAGTCTGATGGCGTGTCTGGACCAAGGCCTACAAATCCCAGTCGTGGAACTGAAATGTCGCGGAAGAGACAAGAACGGAAGACTTTACCTCTCAAGGAACTTAATCAAGTATTTGGTAAAAGTAGTTAAATGGCAGCACAAGAAGATGTTATATTTTTTATAACTCTAAAAATTTAATGACAATCTGTTAAATATCTGTAATTATCTTGGCAGAAAAATACTTCTTAAATTTGGATACTTCGGGATATTAAGTAAGAAATTTGGAATCGAGAACAACCCTGTAATTGGTATTACAACTGAAATAGTGCATTATACTTTCTGTTAAAATTTATACCTGATAATTATCAAAGTAACAGAAAGATAACTCATTCATCCTTAGGCCTATGAGCTTCTAACCATTTAGCCGATAAAGGCATTAACGAGTGTGTGTAGTTTTGTTACTACCTTCGATCAGCAGTTCATTTAGCCAAGATAAGTTTACTAAAAGCTCCAATATTCAACGGCAACTTCTAGGTCCATTTTGAGCAATCTAAGAGCTGCTGCCTTTTACTCTAGATTGAAACTTTTCAATCTTTTCAAACTTTTATCAGGCGAGCAATAACTATAACCACTTAGCAACACAGTTCACGCCCGTGTCAATAATGAAAAGGGTCCCCGTGTAATAGGGACCAAACCCGTATCTGAGCACAGATAATATAATCCCTATCTGAGACAAAACGAATCCAATGCAATACCCATTTACCTTTTCAAGTAAATATTAGTTTTTAACAGTTATTAGGGGAATAGAACTACTAATTTACTATACATTTGTTGACTTTAGATCTACACTACAAAGAGTGATTTGAGTACCTCAATAAAGTTACAGTAGCATATTTAAAATACATTTTCATAAACTGTTTAGTCTCTTGGATGTAGTTGAACATTCAACGGAAGGAACAGCTGTTAAAAAATTACAATTCACATTTAAACCTAATAAAACAATTAGTCAGCATAACATGATCTTTGAAAATGGACTCTAGAGACAAATTAAACCCCCTCACAGCGAAGCCCTAAAGGTAATTGACTTTTTAATTACCATTCGCAGGTGCATTAGATCATAAGCTTTAAAATGAAACCTCAATTGTAAAAATCGGTTAAGTAGAACGGCTGGAAAAGGGACGTTAAAGGGAAAACCATTGTCGTTAGTTATATAAATTAAGAACAAAATTACTATTGTAGTTTTCAAGAATATTATGGAATATTTTAAACTGGCGTTTGTTCATTCATGTGCCCAAAAGACTTTAGAGTAGAACTCCATTCAAAAAGCAAGGTGTGAGTCACTACGGGACAAGAATGAATTTTATTGAAACCAAGACATCGCTCTCTTAAGTTACCGACTACTCCTTCATCAGATATAAAATATTTGTACTAATCACTTAATTCACAATTCAAATACTAATAAACAAACAAAAATAACAAAAAAACCAAATTAAACTAAGATTCAACAAAGTAGCGTGTAGAATCGTGCTGGCCTATATAGCAAACATTATCGTTGGAGGACAAAATATTAGTATAAACTAGTCGCTATCCGCAGCTATGTGGACCATCTTCAGAGCGGTTATCTTTCAAGGTCACCGAGCAGTGAGGGCAAGGTCACGCTGATTACTACTATCAGCTGTGAACGTCCGCAGTATCCTTGGTCCTGAACTGGATCCTGCATCTGGTCATCCTGTCAAGTTCACAGGAACAAGGTGATTAGCCAGATGATACATCTCATCAATGGATTGTGAGGGTTCAAAACTATAGAAGATGTTCCTATCACATACTCGTTATATATTCTATGCCAATGTCATTACACTCATTCGTGTTTCATGGTCAAAATGAAATGAAATTAAATGAGACTTAGATGGATGAACAAGGACATTAAAAACGGACAACTGAAGACAACTTATTGATGAGCATAATACGAATTAATGTTGTTACATGGATAAATACCAAACTGTCTCTTCAAAATCCATATTTTTACTAGTGGACAAATATGTAAGCATTCGTACAGTTTCATTTGATCATGTCGCAGCTGAAGGGGAATTGTCTTTATATTAATCTTTAATCAGTTCCATAGTCACTTGCCTTTACATATTCAAACTTACCATTAAATAAAAATAGTAAGAGAAATTTCATTGATTTTAGAAACAAAAGAACACTGTACAACTTAGTATTATGATATTTTCCTTGGATTAATTTAATCAATGGTGTAGCAAAACACAAATAATAAATTTATAAAATGCAATAAAGTAAATGTGAACTGCAAGCTATGTTAAGACAAAATAGGTCTATTTTGTTTTACCATTTAATAATCAAATATAGTTACACATATCCCATGGATTTTCTTATCACAAAATTCAACGGCGTACATTTTAGTTATTTATGCTATACTTTGGTTTAATGCATAGGTGCTATACTGAATATTATGGTAGTGTAGGACTCTGGCGCAGAAGACGATTCCACAACCATCGTATTTTTACATAGAATAAATCCATGCAATTACTGTATAAATTGGAATTTGTACATATAGATTGATTCTTTTATCCGTAGAAAATGTTTTACAAACATGTGATATTATTTGGTTATACCGCACATTCTCGCTGACTATAATTGTATCTTTGTTGCATTGAGAAAACATCTACATAGGTAACTCTTTATATTGTTCTTTTACAGGGGGATTTTCCTATGTGGATGCAGTGTTGCAGTGTTCAGCAAAACTCTACATCCTCGCTGATTGGGTGCAGTAAACAATTGTAACTATGTTTCGTAAAAAAATCTACATAACTTAACCTTATATTTATACAGGTAACATTTTCCTTTGTGGATGTCTGTGATATTATTTGGTTGAACCGCACTGGGTGCAGAAGATAATTGTAGCTTTGTTGCGAGGGATGTGGTCTGGCAGGGACGAGTTGCGTAGTTCAGTCTGGTATGTATGGTTAGCAACTAATGAGTAATATTTCATAATTCTGCCAGCCACTGAACTAATAAAGGTAAAAAATAAAGGAAAATTAAACACTACGAGTGAAAATAGTGGTATAGTGGTCACCTGCTGATCGGAAAGGTTGTCGGAAAGATCCTCTGGAAATTCAAAATACTTTTAATGGTTGAAAGCTGGACCATTGAGTTTTAATAAATGATCCAGATACCTTGTATAGAACCGGCTGATCTTAGTCAGTAGCAAACCTGTTATCTAATTCTTTAAAGAATCGTCCTCGTCGCTTTACAATTTGCAACGTGGTTTGTCGGCATTGGAAATATCTATACTTATTTAATACGCAAGCACATTTTTTGTGACAATTACTCCTCCGAAACTACTGAATCGATTGCCATGATTTTGGTGTCATTGGAAAGAGCGTAACGTGAAGTTGTGCAGGAAACTTTTTTTATAGGGAAATAATTAGAGAGTGAGGCCCTGGAGCCCTTTAAAGTTTCGTATTTCTCCATAAGATTAACATGGGAAACAAACATTGTTATGAAACTCCAGCTGTTGTCAAAAATGCTGTTCTGCTATTTATTTAATTTATTTTGTTTACAAGGAGAATTGTTTCTTAGTGCCATGTGGTCAATAAGTTATACTTTTGCATCTATTTTAAATGATATACACTATATAAAATGATGGTACTGTAATACATTAAGAGATATTCATTTAAATAATCAATAAGTACGATTGAGCCTTTGCCTATATGTTTCCTGGTAAGTGAGTTGTATTTTCCTTATAGTATATTATAGTAATTTAAAGTAAAACCAAATTATTCTTTTCTGCATTCTTACTCCGTAGCGAAGCACGGGCAGAGCAACTAGTCTATTATCAAACCACTTGAATTTCCTCTTGATCAATTGGTACTTGAACCCTTAAACTAGCGAACATAACATACTAGTCATATTACACTTATTAAAAGATTCAGATTTAGTGAAAGAGGTTAAAAGACTGAAGTTGATTTAGGTTGGACGCATTTTGGGGAAGACGAAACCCGAATATTAAAACATATGGATAAACGTTTCCGAATCATCCATCAGAATGAATCCATAAAGCAAATGTAATTAGCAAAATCATAAACATAGCCGGGGTTCTAGCTTTCTGTTATCTTTATAATAAACATATAATTCCAATAGCTTGACCTCTATACATTGGATGTCCACGGAACTAGCCCGAGAGGATGAATTGGCTAACATGTGGTTTAGGTTCACGATCTTTTATTGTGTACAATGTCAGTTCGGTCAGTTCACAACTGGAGAAAATTCACAGGCAACCTCAGTACACACTGAGCAGTGAGCAACCTCTTAATTAAATACGTGTTAGTTGTACCCAGATTTTTTGGTCGCTGGTTGTAACCCTTCATAGCCTGCAGTGATTATATACAGGGTGTTTTTTTTTAAACTTGCATCTTTATTTATGTAAAAACCGCAATAGATAGAAATATACAGTTGGCGGGAATCATCTATTGACGTAGGGGGCACAATTTCTTTGAATTCGACGTTACATTCACATTCCCCCCCTTTCCCCCCTGTCACAAACTTAATTTTTTTAAACAGCAAGGTACCCCTTGTGACATATCAAATGAAAGAGCATAAAAAAAGAAAATGTTTAATGAAAAAAAATTGAAAATCGGTTCATAAATTTGTGAGATATTCCCCCCCCCTCCTCCCCCGGAACTTAATTTTTTTAATAGCAAGGTACCCCTTGTAACATATCAAATGAAAGAGCATGAAAAAGAAAATTTTTGGTGAAAAAAATTTAAAATCGGCTCATGAATTTGTGAGATAATCCCCCCCCCCTTTTCCCCTACCCATAACTTGTTTTTTAATAGCAAGGTACCCGCCCTTGTGACATATCAAATGAAAAATAAATTTCACCAAACATTTTCTTTCTTCATGCTCTTTCATTTGATATGACACAAGGGATACCTTGCTGTTAAAACAAATTAAGTTCCGGGGAGGGGGAGGGGGAAATATATCGCAAATTTATGAACCGATTTTCAATTTTTTTCATCAAACATTTTCTTTTTTCATGCTCTTTCATTTGATATGTCACAAGGGGTACCTTGCTATTTAAAAAAAAAATAAGTTGGGGCAGGGGGGGGAAAGGGGGGGAATGTGAATGTAACGTATAATTAAAAACAATTGGGCCCCCTACGTCAATAGATGATTCCCGCAAACTGCATATTTCTATCTATTGCGGTTTTTACATAAATAAAGATGCAAGTTAAAAAAAAAAAAAAAAAAAAAAAAAAAAAAAAAAAACACCCTGTATACATATACAGTTTATATATTTCTACCAGCTGCTGGTCTGCCTCTGTGCGGTGACAGTGAAGTACTTGTCCTGGAAATAGTCACACAGACGAGCCACTGGTGACCACAGCGATAAGTTATTGCAGATGGTTAGACTCGAACTAGCAACGTCTGGCTAGGACGATCTGAACTACTGGGATCGGAAAAATGTACAACTGATGTCCGCAACTCCAGAATATTCTTTTCTCTAGTAGGATGAAAAATGACTGCAATAGCATTACAATACATGTATGGAAAACAACTTACCTGGCAGTTTGACGATAATATATTTTTTATGTAACTATAATCAAACCTGCATTTTCTCTTTGTTATAAACAATCCACACAACCACTTAGAATTTTACACCCTCCGGTACATATACAAAGACATCTCGATCGTTTTTATTGTGATTGTCTTCTTTTATTGTTTCCACTGTGAGACCTCTCCATTTCAATTGTCCTTCAGGTCTCCATAAAGTCGCACTTAGCACTTCCTATGAACCTAACCATCTGCTGCTTACACACAGAAACAGGTCAAATTATTTTTGTAATTTCTTACAATTGATTAGTAATAAGCTGACCAGTTAAGTAAGTTATTGACTTTAGAACAGTGGAGTAGACATTCTATCGGTAGTAGTTTTGCCAACTGAAGTAGTTTTAAGTTCAATGTAGGATAGTTGAATGTGAATTAATTTCAGAAAAAAAAAACAAGTCGCTGGAAGTTGAGATGTCGCCAATTGTTTTTAAACCAATTAATTTCGATATTGTGTGTTTGAAATAAAATTGCATTCCGTATTGCTTACTGGAGGATGTTCTCAAATATATAGAGTTATCCTTGATCGTGATACCCTTATACCCTTTATTGTTTTTTTATAAACATGTAGACCTACAGTTTAAGATGTACTCCGAACCAGTGGATCACGGTTTACATAACTAGAAGACATTGTTAACTGGCAACCTTTGAGCTTGTACCTCAAAACAGAAGTCCTGTGCTTTAACAAGTAGACCACACCCTTTAAACTTAATCAACTTGTGTTGACGATATGCCTGAATATGAAATAAATTTTGTATTTGAAATAAGTTGACCTATATTCTTTCCACCCAGACCCGCACTACAGTCGCTGAGTCAACGGATGATCGTAAGGCGCGGCAGTCATATACTTTAATGACGTCCTCCTACTATCAAATAACCTTAGGCTTCATTGTGGTGTAGGTAGAATGTCATTGCGATAATAGGTATGGAAACCGTATTGTAATTTGTTTGCCATTTATTAGGAAGAGTTGAAATATTGAAATTACAGGTCTAATACAGTATATACCAAATATAATGGGTTTTTGTTGCTTAATACTAGATGATTACTCAGGGTTTCACTTTATGTATTCTTTATGATACTAGCAACACCAGTTGCATTTCGTAAGGAAGAACCACAAACTCTTTAATGGAAAGCAATAAATAAAAATCCTTAACTGTAAATTTTAGATCGCTAAGTTCTCTGTAAATAGCTTATGAATGCACTAATGGCACATTGACTCTATTGGTTATTAATAAAAAAATAATAACAATAAATACATTTATTTACCATATAACAAAACAGTAGTAATCTTTAATAATGGTTGAGAAATTTAAACTGGCCACGTTTTTCAAGTAGTGTGACAAGTTACAAAGTTTAACATATATAATAAGTAGTTAAATTTTAACAAATTAAAATTTAGCATCAGATGACAATAATATATTTCGTACTTTGGACCGAAAATGAGGTTTTTAAGCTCGAGACGAAGTCGAGAACTTAAAATGATCGAGAGCTGCAAAACAATTTCGGTTCGTGGTTCGAACGCTATATTTCACCACACTATACCATATTACCACTATTTACCACAATAATAATGCACACTAATAGTCAACACAACTACAACTTTAAGGTTATGTGAAGAAATAATATTAGGAATCAGCAAAAATAATAATAAATAATTGCTAGGCAGCGGTAACAATAAACCAACCTGGTGGAATAAGTATTTTTTGTATATTTTTAAATATTCAAAATTATTTTATAATAAAAAAATACGTTTTAGTTTGAAGATTTTACTTAGGGAAACATAACGGCGAAAACCCGACTCCAATAGCATGTTTCGTTCTGAAGCTACGATTTTTAAAAGTATAAATTAAAATCAATGACATTCCATAGTAGAGATAAATTTAAATACCCAAGGACGATGTCGCGAATGAATGGCGAATGAATGGCGTTCCGCGATAAGGGACATTTAAACCGATAAGATAACGCTCATTCATTTATCTCTTTAAATGTTTAAATTCCTACCTCACCTATTGTCGCTATTTTATCAATATTCGCAATGCTGCCATTTTTGACTCGGTTGTCCGTTTGAGGTCGGGTTTGCGGCATTGTATTTTTCTAAAAAAGACCTTTAATTTGATGTGATATTATTACCTATCCTTACCTCGCAGATTTTCTTCTGATACCTGAGGAGGTGTACCAGAACAAATTTTTTTTTAACAAATCATCACTGAATAATGTTTTAAAATAATACTTTATAACCAGTGAATTTATAAACAAATGCTGCTCCGCAGCGTTGAAATGAATATCATATTGGAAAAATAATCAAATTTATGATTTTTATTGAGTGATGCAGTATCTTGAACTTAGATGATTCAACCGATCAATAGTTTAAACTAAAGCCTATATAGTTTAATGATTATTTTGAGTTTAAAACATATAAAAAAACATAAACAATACTTGAGCTTATTTTTTTAATAATATATTTTTAATAATATATATTTAATCATATATTTTAATAATATATAATTCAAATATATTTTTAATGATAGAAAAACCCTTATAAAAATAAATTTTATGTTGGTTGTTCACCTTGCGTTTGCTTGAAACTCGTCCGATTTGAAAAAAACTAACAATAATACACATAACATAAGGTAACTCGTGCTTATATTAAAGAGTTGGCGAGAAAACTACATCCTGTTCAGAAAAGTAATTGTTTTTTTACAAAAATATAGAAAATGTCTTGTATTTTAAAAATAAAACGTACTCTCGATTGTAAAATATAAGACCCAAGTATTGAAATGAATGCCAAAAGAAATTTTATTTACTTTGGGTATTTTGATACATTTATTTGCAAAACAAATAACGGGAGCTAATTAGAAAAAAATATTAACATAGTTAACACTATTCAATTCTAAGTATACAAGACAGTAACTAAAATTGATTTCCACTTCAAATAGCATTGCCAATGGAGATTGAGACGACCCTAAAGAGAGGGCAATATCCAGGTTAGTGGCCTACTATGACTCCCGTTACCCATAGTGTGTTCATGTACAGCAATTCATGAATGGGATGATAACATACACCTACGTCACTGGGATTAATATGATAATACGATTACCATGACAGTCGGGGGACCTTGACTACAGCTATACTATGGTATACGTTCACCTGTCGTTGTGGTTATTATACAGTAATTATTTTAAGGAGATGTTCTCTTTGTTTGCTGTTTATGTTGCACTTTTCCCCAGCATCTCGTTTTTCAATATTAGCTGAAATACACTTTAGGCAATACGACGAAAACTAAACTAATATCGAAGTTTGTTTGTGTTTATCCATGACAATGGCACATTTAAGTATTAGTAAAGGAACTGTCCAATCCCGGGTCATGTTACTTTCTAATGTTGACCAATGAATAGTCCAATGACAAATGGCATTTGGGTTGGCATAGATTCCTCATGGATTCGAACCAGCTACCTTCCGATCTGAAGGCGAGCACCATAACACCTAGCTACTAGATTATTCTAAAAACATATTAAACAGATAAGTAGGAAAAGCATCTTCTTGATTCCAAAATACGATATACATGATCAAAATACATTATCATAAGACTTGTGTGTCCAATGTGACAATTACCCAACAACAATGTAATTTTCAATATCGCACAACCCTTGTAAAATCTTATTGCTCATCAATGTAAGGCGTAAACTTTAAACTTTTAAGTATTCAGAAGAGAACATAGCAAGTAATGAACTACTTTTTCTGTTGTTAAATCAGTCAAGAACTCTTAAAATCTCATCTCACAAACTCCTGCGGTGACCTTGTTATCAGCAGATCACCCGTCAAGGTCACGAAGGATCTCGAGACTGCTGATAAGAGATTCCTCCTCGTCATCCCACAGGCACTGAGGAAGTGATCATGTTCAAGGTCTATGGGGAAGTGATCACTGGAGAACAACGCCTCGGGGAAATTAGAGCAGTTGGAAATGGATTAAGTCCATCCCAGGAGTAGTAAAAGGTAAAACTGCTGCAATGATGAAGAGCAGACCTTGAAGATGAGAAGGATGTAGAGAATCCTGAACTAAAAGACTTGTATTCCTATCATATACGTTTTTCTTACATGGTCGTTGTGGAGAAGTTAAACAGTTTATGTCAATCAATCTTTCTATATTGTTGTAAAAGTTTATATTTTATTATGAAAGAGGTTGGTGGCCTTCATCATCCTTGCTTTTGTCAGTCCAATGAAGACAACCCTCCAAGGTGTGTACAATTTATTGGGTTTGTGTTCATCGGTGGAACATATTAAGCAAATCAAAAGATGAACTGATACAAGAATGAACTGTAGTGATAGATTTCGAGTGACGGCTTCGGGAGATATATCTTGGTTTCACATACCTTTGCAGAACCAAATCGACCCAGTGATAAACATAGTTTCCGTCTGAGTGACTTATTTTTTCTGGGCAAAGACAGAATATACTGAATCGTCTAAACTAAGGTTTTCGGAGTTTCAAGTTTTTAAATTAAAACATTGGTTAGCCTTAATATAAAACAATATAAAACAACGAAGGAAAAAGCACAAAATAAAATAAAATGCCCTTTATATTTCAATTTGTCTACATTTAGGAAAAAATAATAAGTTAACCGTACAAAACCAGTGAATGAAAGCAAATATAGTTATAGATATCTAAGGGGCCCATCTTAGTTTTATTTCTACATTTGATTGTGAGTGTGTGGCAGTGTTCAACTATTAGTTGTAAGTACATCATAATCCCCTTATGTATCCCCTTCTGCAGGCCATTCGAAGTATACGGCGAGCTATTGGAATTATAATGTGGTTGAAAATATAATCGACATGACACGAGAAGACAAGGCTAATTTAACATTATTTTTTAGTGTGCTGATGTGTGTGTGAGCGTGTTGGGGATACCTATGAGGTGTAAAATAGTCACACATAATGCTTTAATTAGTTTTGGTCGCCAAAATACATATGGTATAGTTGGTCCATATTTAAAAATGTTTTTAAACACAATGCATTATGTTAATCTATATTTTAGTCAGTACTTCATAAATCATTTTAACTTAAGGTAACGTTTTTGTCCCACACTTCCATCCTAGCCCTATAGGCTCTAGCTCAGAGCAGTTTTACATATAACTCCAAAATAGGTGATTGGCGGGATTTGAACCCGGGTGAACTTAGGGTGAAATAAGCTGGGTGATCCATGGTCCTCACATTATGTAATTCTCTAGATCAAATGACCAAGACACTTAAAGCTAGAACGTGAACTTGTCCCAAAGAGAATGCAAGAACCGGTAATATAGAGAATGAAAAACTGCAGAGGTAAAATTACAACCAATAAAAATACATTCCCTTGTACATAACATGAATCGACAGTTGTATAAGCAACAAGTTAATGTTTCCGAGGAGTAAAAAAATTAACTCCTTAAATACCTGTAGAATACCTTTAAATAGAAATGTGAAGCAAACAAGAAGAGTTGTGGCAGTAGAAAAGTACTGGAATAAACGGACCAAATCTTTAAATAACCTCATTCTTGATGATCTCATTGAGTGAAATTTGTTTCTACAAATCAAAGAAGGGTTTTACTTTGAGGGGTTTTGAAGTTTTTTACAGACTTTGTTTGGGATGACACACATTGTTGAAAGAGTCATTTTGCCTATTTTCTAAGTGCGTGGACGACTAATCTATTCAATTGGTGATTTAATTTCATCATCCGATGATGATTCCCAATATTAACAGCTATATTATTATTACAGGCGATGAATTTTTAAATTTTAAAGGTTTATCCGATCGAAGACAGGAAAAACAGCTAATACAGTAATAAAATACCTCTTAAAGCACTATTCAACATTTTTATGCTTACACCTTTAACTCATTTCAGACATAATTTCATTAACAAATGTAAAACTTTTTGCTCGATTTAAGCTCATGAACGACAGCGTTGTTGTATTTTACAGATACGTAACGCCTTCTATAAGCAAGACACTAACAGGATACGCACCTGGTCGTATTTAGCATTAGCATTTATTCAGGCGAACTATTGAGTTCTATGTCCTGACGAAAACAATATAAATTAGATAATAAGGCAGACATTTGTGAAAATGAAAGCTAATGTGAATTAGCTACAATTAGTTTACTATATCTCCCTAGAGTTTTATCACTAGGGATTCTAAAGCTCTTATAGAGCTCAACTCATTTCTGGTCCCGCAGGAAGCAACCAAAAACAATAATATTTACGTTTACATTATCACAGTTTCCCAAAACCACTTAGCAGTTTGAAAACATTGTAAAATTATATTTTAAAATCTAGTATATTAAGTAAAAATATCTCATTAGTTGAAAAGTTCTATTCAGAATCAACATTATTTTCTTTATTAGTAGTGATTCTATGACTTTCTTATGTCTCTTAACAGAGCCTGCGATTAGCAATCTATTTACTTATTCTTCCAACGGTACATACCTATTTAAAGTAATGGTGTAAATGGTGTATATAATGTAGATGTAAACCTTCTATGATGTCTATGATGGTTATGATGTCTAAAACGTTGAACCATATTCATGCTGTATATGTTGCAACATATCATTGTCCACTATCACTTATCAGCATTAGTAATTTTAAATTCGCACAATTTTTAATTTTTGTTCACACAGATACATAAGTGTGTTGAGGATTACACAATAACATTGACGTGCTAGGACCCTGAGTCAACCCCTCTCTCAATACATAAGTGGACAATATTTACTACAGATTATACAAGTTACATTAACATTAGATAAAAATTTTAGGTTACGATTTTACGCTGTCCAGTACAGCGTACGCGTGTGTTAGAATAACATTAGAATAATCAATGTTCGACTGTTGATAGTAAAATGTCAAATATTCTGCTACTGATGACGATGTGATGGATCGAAATAAATCTCGCAAGATTGATTTGACATAATGGATACAATAAGGTTAGCTCATATTTGAAAATTTCACATAAAGGTGTCAAGTCACCATAAATGAAATACTTTGTGTAACCGTAGTCACGTAACCTGTCATATAAAATATGTTCAATTTACTATACTATAAAAATCTAGGATGAATCTTCTAAACAAAATGGACAAAAACCTTTTACAGCCATCTTCTCCAGTTGATATCACGAATAAAAACTTTTACATCGCCTTAAAATCAAACACTCCTCTCACTCGAAGACCTTGCTCTTTAGCTTTACAACTGATCCGATTTTATTGAGTTCGTGTAACTTATGTGGAAGATGGTCTGTGGTACTCACGCTCTTCTTCACAAGTAGCCATAAAGTGCACAATTAATAGTGTTTTATCGGTTCGTCAATATGGTTTATAGTATTGTAAATTAACCTTGCCGATTGTTTCCATGAGTTTCACCGTAAAGAGTTGTTTTATGGTATGTTTGTGCGTTCCAGAGCACTGGGACGTGGTTACTTCATGTTGACGTAGGTTAATCCTGTGGTAAGGTGGATATTTTATACCTTTATTATTTGTATTATCAAACGTGAAGTTTCTGGAGTGGAAGATTAGGTTGGTTCATTCATGGTTTTATTTGCCCGTCAGATATTCATTACTGGAGATTGTTTCGCTTATATTTCTTCTCTATATAAATTACTGTCAGTGTAAGCGAACGGAATTTAGTAGGACCGGAGGAAAGGTTTCTCCTCCATTTTTCTCAGACATGTCCAGAAGAAAAAAACAACATAAAAAGGGAAAAAGGAAACGTTGACAAATTTATACAGGGTGAGGCTTTAAGTGGCAGGTTTAGTTCCAAAAGTACATAATTCAATTAATTAAAACTTTTGGAAAAATTTTACAACGAAAATCCCAAAAAAGCGAAAATATGTTTGAGGCCGTTAGCTCTCTCTCCGACGAGTCGATGAGAGTGTAAATTACACAACTGGATTAACTACTCTTGAATAAACAGTATTTAAATTAATTAAACGTATAAGAGAACTAGGCCCTTTCGAAGTGCGACCACTCGAAACAGTAATAGGTACATAATAACAATTATCAATTGGTATCATGCATTGAGAATCTTGTCGGATTGCAGACTTTTAAACAATTTCTACAGAACACGGGAGCTCAGTGGTGACGTAATGGACGTGATTCCTTGTCAGTTGTTTTGTCAATGTAGACATGACTGGCCAGGCATTCGACTCACAAGGTAACGATGCTTTACTGTCTTTAGATGATACTTTAACACGATTAGTCAGTATGGTGGCAAGTGAAGCAGGTACATGAAAAACATAAAAAAAATTTTAAACTGAAGTACTCAATGAATTTTCATCAAGGGTGCACCGGCGATCGAGTCATCAGAGCATGGAACCTCTGGCTTAAAGTACCGGGTTCAAATATTGCCAACCACTAATTATGTTTAATCCTATATAATAATTCCGTGACACTAGTTTGAAGCCCACTGCTAGCTGTAAGTTCTCCTATCCAAACAATAGCCTCTCGTTAGCATAACTGTCTCTATATTTGAGGACATCACAAAGTCATACGATAACTTTTAACTATAAGTTAGTTAAATTATATATAAGCTATCTTTATTTAGAAAAAAAAAAACTGTAGGTTTGGTGTTTTACTTGTTAGGTGAAGAGAAATTCCAAAGTTTTTCTTGTTCGGAGAATCGTGTACCATACTTTAATACTTATAAATGAAATGGCGACCGTACAAAGTAGGTATTTTAAGCCAAGTACGAATGGAGATGAGTGTAGGATGAGTAGCGCGATCTTGTAGTCTTGTTAGTGACTAAGGCCGACTTATTCCTTAGACACAGCTGTCGATTAATAGCCCATATAGCTAATGGCAACTAAGGGACCTACAGTTTATAATGGAATCCGAACCACATTTTAGACTTGGTATATATACGAATTGGTCTAATTTTCAGGATATTACTGCGGATAGTACGTAGTGCGTAGTACTCACTCGTGCGGACGTTAATCCACACCAGGGAGTATCGCATCCACAGTGCATGCCTATAAATATCCACAATTCGTAACCTCCAAGTAGTTGAATTACAGGACGACGCCACCCATCATAGCTGAGTACGGTTAGTCTAGTGACCAGAGCAAGGGACTTCTGCCCGTTAACGCCACGGTTCTAAACCCAACAATCACCAGAGCTGTTAGCTAATGGGATGATGCAGTTACTTGTGGTAACAGATCCACTTACATACAAAACAAAAACAAGGAGGCTAGGAATATGGCCTTTTAGGCAAGGAGAGCCTTTATTTGGAAACTCCGTTCAAAATCAACGATAGTGCAAGTGAACAAATCTTATATTTAAATCCCCCCGCACACTATACGTGGGTAGACAAAGCCACAGAACGGTCACGACACTACACTGACACTTGCCTCACCTACGATGTAAGGCTGGAACGTTACGGTTTTACAAAACTAATGATCGTTAAAGTGTCGAGTACAAAATATGCAATCAGAGGGGGAGTCACGGCGAACTGTTGTGCAAGAGAGTGGAATCTCGAGTGCCAAGTGCCAAGTGCCAAGTGCCAAGTGCGAAGAGCGGGCACTGCCGGGACCCCTTCTAGGAACTGTCAGTACAAGTGAAGATCTCTTCATTATTGACTAATACTGCGTGCATCGGCTTCTTGTACATTCTTTCGGCCTTATTTGCAAGGGTGGAGTGTTGCGAATAGTTTCAAACAATGGTGCATGAAATCATTATGATCATTGCTGTTAAATTAAAACAGGAGCGAGCTAGTAGTAGAGCTCGGGACTTTGGTCCCTGAGGTTATTGGTTCAAATCTTCGTGAAATAAACGATGAATTTGATTTAGTGATAATTCCGCAACCCCTAGCTAGGTCTAGCAAGAAGTAGTGTGAAAACCAATCCTGGGCTAGTGAATAGCGTTCTAGCACTAAAAAAAAAAACAGGGAAACGATGCTGTATGTTCAACCTGAATAGGAGTGAAAGATGAGTGTAGAGTGGAGTGTAGCTTTGTTTATTGGATTAGCCAATCACTTAGCCAATTTTATAGGTTCGATCCTGAGCAAAGTTTGTAGTCAAAGAGCTAAATCGTACCCAGCAGTCCTTGATCATTGGGCTTTTTATAAATGATCCTAACGAAACAGCTGGTCTTAGCCAGTACACAAGACATCTTACTCCATTCTACTCTCATACTTGTGTTAAAATACTCAAATAGGCCACGATTCAATCTTAATTGGCAATAGTATTGGCTATGAAAATAATCAGAAGGCTAACAGTTTGATCCTGAAAACAATCAGTAACTTTTTCATGGTCTGAAATTGGAATCACATGTCTTTAAGTTACGCATTTGAAGATTAAGGACGCATGTTCCATGGAAAATAATCAGCTGATCTCATTCAGTAACAAGCGGCTCGGATCATCCACTCCACAAAACACATGGCACTCATGCTGAAATCATATTAGGTTTTTCAGCGTGAGTATTATGTGTATTTCAATAAGCATAGAAAGGATGTTCTCTTAGCGATTTGTTAAAATGATTTATTAAAAGGACAATGATCAAAACAGCTGAGTCTTTCCAAACCACGATAGAGCTCTCGACTTCTCAAATTTGAATCAACAATGCAATGGCCTACTGTTTAATAGGAAAGCACTACATCCACTAAACTATCCACACAGTTAACTTAAAATTAACAACCATACGAATAAAATAAAACTCATAAAAAAATCTTGAACATTTGAGTGAAGGTGTACGCAGGCACAGCAATATTAATTGTGTTTAAATTATCTTTAGGATCGATTTCGACTTATAATTTGTTGTATCTTTTACTTAAACTTTTCACCTTACATTTTTCTAGATAGGCAATCCTTCAATTGGTGACCCTTCAGTTAAAGTCTATAGTTAACCACTAGACCGACGTCGCCTCATATCAACTGTAAAACAAGTAAACTGGGGCTGAATTACATAAGGTTTAACCAACGAACATTCTCCAAACCTGTAGCAAGGTCACCTCATATCAGGGCAAATTAGACGAGATAGAAATAGTTATCTAACATTGTAAGCTGATATTTTCAAGGATTTCATATAGAGATCCTTTCAACGTTAGGATGATCTTTGATGAGACTAGAGCTGAGGGCATGCTGATTAGTGGATGTTCAATATGATTATAGGGATTATTTATCAGTTATGAAATTCGATTGTTTAGCTGAACATCGTCCAGTTTACATTTACTGAGATTTAGTGTCAGTTTAAAATAATCCTTTGGATATTTTAAGTGGATTACACTTTATTTGAATATTTAACCCATCTTACTGGATCATTGACGCCGTCTAGACTTTAGTAATTAGGTTGTGACCACTAACTTTTGGATACTAGGGCAGAGCATCTATATTGACAAACCATATACATTGTTTAAAGTTTAATCAGAATTTAATTTATCTTCTCATAGAGCGTTGACGTGAAACGCCGCCTTTCTAACTAAGTTTTCGATACGGACGTTGATGTGACTTAAAAAAGACTAAGTCTTTTAGCAGTCACCATATTATTGTATGCAAGTTAGGTTAGTTTAGGATAGATAATTTTTTTAATTTCCAAAAGAAGTATTGCATTCCAATTTTAAATACAGACGTTAAATTAAATACATTTGACAAAGATGGGTTTTAGGAAGCTATAGTACAGTTAGCAGCAGCAGCGGGTGTACTTAATTTTAAGCTCCCCATTGTACATATTTGGTAGAAAATAAGAGTAACTTCTTCACCCAAACCATAAAGGAACTCTTGGTAAATAAATCATCCTTACACCACTTTACGCTGTGTAATATCGCCTTAGATAGGGAATACGTCATATTGAATTTGACTGGTTTGCAGCAATAATTTTATTTTTATGTCTCTCAATTAAATTTCCTCTAAAATTGTGTTTAAACATCATTACCTTTATAAGTTAAAAGCTTTGCTTCATAACAGACTGAATCATTTTTTCAATACAGCGGTAGTCTATGTGATATCTCAATATGTAAATTTTAAGGGTTACACCGAGACTCATGTTTAAGTTTATTTTTTTCAATGTGTTGCGGATGTAGGGGGTCTTGCATAAACTGCGTCAAAGAGTTCCTTAATTGCGCCAAGCCCTCAAAGGGTCCCAAAATATCTTCCTTAGTTGCGCCAAGCCCAAGCCAGGTAGAGGTGAGTTGCCGGAAAAGGAATGTCCTTGTTTACGTGTCATCCTAACCTAACCTAACCTTACCATAACCATAACATCTCTAACATAACCAACCCAACCTGACTCCCTCAATTATACCGGCAAAGATGGCTGCCATTTGGCGTAAGGAATGTATCGGGTGGCTCCCTAAGGTAGTTGGCGCTATTCAGGAATGCCCAAATACCTGAATCAGGTCAGTTGGCGCAATTAATGCCCACCAGATGTATGTATGTAAATTAGTTTTAATTGTATTATGTCAGTAGGATGGGAGGTCCCTATTATTAAGTGTTTGAATAATGTATTTGGGGAAGGAAACCTGTCTAATTAAATCATGCGTATGGGTATTCCACCTTTTTCGTACCTCTTAAGTTAACACATGGCTTTCAATGTATATAAATATTGATATAATCCGAACATTGGTGTTTATTTCTAACTAGTATAAGACAATAGCCATTTTTATTTCCATACATTTGCTTATATGTATTTGTGTGAAATAAATCAATTTCGAACTGACTCAAGTCGCTAGCAAAGGCATAACCCATAAAAATCAAAAACTGTTTTTAAAATTTACATTCATACTTACTGTACATATCTAGATGGATAAGCTACCGCATATGGTAACAGCGGCAGACGCTCCAGTCTTCAGAGGTCAAGGAAAACAGGTTCATTCTGACATGCTCTGCTCTCGAGCAGGTAGCTGTCTAAGAGGCTTCCTACTGCGCTGACTAGTGTGGTGTAGCACAGGGATCTGTGTTACACCGTTCATGGCTGAAAGGTTAAATGTTTAATACAGTTGACTCCAAATAATCTGAAAAAATAACAAAAAACGCTGTTTTGTGTTGTTTGGTTGGAATATTGATGTGCGGAAAAAAGTGTGCGACAAAGTAAAAAGTGAGCGACAAAGTAAGTAAATGGAGCAATTAGCAGGTTTCTGTACTATAATCAGTGCAAGGAAACCCACTTTGTCGGGTGACTGTAGGAAAAAATTATAACTTGGGTAGTAGATTGGCTAGAGTGCTCGTCTTCAACTGTTGATGTTTTAGCGGGGGCTGATTCCAGACATAGATACAAGTTTTTGTCAAGGAAATGAGAACTAATGATGCTATAACATTACTACATTAGTGGTCGACAATATAGATATATAAAATGAACTGAATTAGAAATGTTGAATGATAATATAGACCAATTTGTTTTTATTAAACTTTATTTTAAATACTGCTGTTATCCCATTTTCTTTCTACGTTTTTTGGAGTTATCTTTGGTTTTGAGACACGTAAAATAGGTAGGTTAGATGTAGGTATAAAACACCAAATAGCTGAGTTAAGTTATGCTACACATGGGCGAAGGATGAGTAGAAAGGAAAGTGGTTTAGCTTTGTTACTAATGAAGATTTTTTCCAAGACAATTTATAAAAATCATAATTATTATCAGCTACGACTAGCTGAATCATCAAAAAAATTTCTCCGGACTAAACGGCTGCTCATTTAATTCGTAGACTCTATTGTAGACGATCACTATACAGCAACCCAGCCTTCATACAGCGATGAGCAAAGTAACAAAATCAAATTGTTCCCAAAGTCTCCACGCTCATATCACCATACCTGGAATGACCCAGTTTGGAATCCACCCTGATTATGAGGTAGACTGTATGGGCCATTGTTGGACGGTGCACCACCTAGCGTTGGTCATCTCCAAAGAGGGACATCGGTGACGTCATCAGCACCGCCTTCTTGATTCCCATCATCTTCCGTTCCCCGTTCGCTCGTCTTTGCTCCACATTTCCATGTGTCCTTGTTTGTTAAATTATAACGTAACCTAATCATAAAGCCCATTTATGTAGGTAGATTTCAAGGTTCGCAAAGAAGAATCACTTTCGATGAAGAGTTTAACCACAACCTATGAAGGTTGACTTTCAATTACCATAGCAATAATGGGGTGTATAAAAAATAATTATGTTACATTTTAAAAATTATCGATGTTTATGATTGTTTTAGAGACGTTAATTTTTCGCACTTATTGTGTGTAAATCAGTTATATGTAACTAGATGTACTTAGTACTCGTTGCATTAAGCTTATTTTTTTTAAAACGAAATTGTAAATTACCCGTTAGAAAACATTATATTCCAAAAAGCGCGTGTTTAAATAGCTAAAAATGATCACAAACATGGTAGAAAATTGTCCACAGATGGTACAATCTGTGATTGAATATCTCCTTCAGTATCCAAAAATCGATGGCAGAATGAAATGAGTCGATCTGTCTTTGTTAAGCGATCCTTGTTACTGATAAAAACAGCTGTTTCCCAGCCAAAGGCCATTAATCAAAAGCTGAATGATGAAGAACAACTGGGTCCAAATAAATAAATACTTTATTGTATTGACAATATACATTGTATCGACAGTACAAGTAATTAATTTTTAACTTAAGTTTTGTATTGAATTAAACTCTTTATAATTTAATTTACAAATTTTGGTGCATTTTTCATTAAAGTCTTCAAAAGAATAGATCTTCAGTATATTTGTTTGATTTTTTTGTATTCTATTAATTTACAGTTTTGAATACTAGTTGGTAATTTGTTAAATACTTTTCTTCCATTGTAATATAGATGTTTTTCATAAAACTTTGTTTTGAAAGTAGAAGAAAATATTTGTAATTTTCTCAAATCATAATTCTTCTCACATAATTCATAATTTTTCCAGAATTTCTCAAAGTTGTTTTAAGGTCCCGGGTTCAAATCCTGCCAAATCACCAATGGATTTTATCTAAGTGATATTGCTGCAACCGCTAGGTCTAGCCTGAAGTAATGTGAAAACATTCCCGGGCTCGTGTCCTAGAAAAAAAACTGTACTACCATAGTACTCTTAAAATATTCCTTCCCTATAAATCTATACCTGCGTGCTTACGATCCTACTGCCAAAATGTAAGGAAGAACACATTGTAAACATGTCACACAGCACTTCCTAACATAAAAGAATACGGCCCATTGAGAAAGAAACAGGCCGTAACGTGTTGCCGATCAAGTTTATGCTTCCTTTCACAGCCGAAAACATCTGATTCACCAGCGATCGCGACCATCTGACAGCGATGTTATACAATGGGAATTGTCGTCCGAACAAGTACCACGGTCTTCTTACAATAGTTACGTTACATCGGCATATATAGGCTTTTTGGCTGGGACGAGGGCGTCGTTCTGTAAACCAGCTACTAAGGTCATGAATTGTGGATATACATAGGCATGCACTGTGGATGCGATACTGCTTGGTGTGGATTAGCGTCCGCACTAGTGAGTACTAAGACTATCCGCAGTACTGTCCTAATAATTTGACAAAGTCGTTAATTACAAGATAAAAATGTGGTTTGGATTCCACTATAAACTGTAGGTCCCTTGGTTGCCATTGGCTGTATTGGCTATTAATTAACATCTGTGTCTAAGGAATATGTCGGCCTTAGTCACTAACAAGACTACAAGATCGCGCCACTCAAACTACACTCATCTCCGTTCATACTTGACTTAAGTTACTTACTTTCGTATGGTCGCCATTTCAAAATAAAGTATTAAAGTAAGTAAAGTGTTTTCGAGATTTTATTTTGATTTTTGTTCAAAGTGCGTTTATACGTACAACCACCTAAATAAAGACCATTAAAACTGTTTTTGTACAAACAAAAGCGAAAGATCAATGTATAAAAAAGAGATCAAACATATAACACCGATACCTTCAACACAAATTGGCAGAGTATACATCGTATGTTTATTAGGCTAACCACTAGTAATAAAAATACACCGAACCAAAATGTCTGTAATATAGCAATAGAATCATCTTAAACTATTGAGAAAAGCATAATATCTTCATTTAATTGTATATCCAGAGGATTAATAAATATGGTAAAATTCTCGGTATTGCCTTTTACTGTATAGTAGACATTCCATCCCCATATATAAGCTGTAGCTATTTTGAGACTGAAGATGACAGTAGTTGAAATGAGTCACCGACAGATTGCGTTGATGTAAATCACAGATTTCTGTTGATAGCATCAAATATTTATGTGGTAAATAAGCAAGTTAAACTGAGAGGTTTTGCTTTCTGTTAACCAATTTTATTTAAAAATCATATCCCCCTATTATATAGTACTAAAAGTAAAAGGAAAATGTAACTATTGTCACTCACTCTGCAATAGAATATCATTAAGCTCCGTTAGTTCAAGATAAAACATTTTATACATTTGGTCCATATAGATGAGATGTATCTAAAAGCCAATAGAAGGACCATGTGTAAGAAAGTGCTGCACTACTCTATTACAATCTGACAGAAGCAATAGCTAGTGTTATCAAACAAAACAAGTTCGCGTAGAAGATTCTTTGTTTAGTAGTAATTTATTTTTGTAGACTACTATAAAGTTCCCTGAGTGGGTTTTATCCCGATTTCTGTGCTTCTTGTTATACTTTAGGTACTTTGCTCACTTGCGAACGGCATCGAATTCCAGATCCCAAAAAATCATGAAAACTGTTTCTTTTATCAACCCTGTGGGTATACATCACAATAATCTCTTAAATAATAAGAAGTGTTGCGAAATCGTTTCCTCACTGGTCTCTGCAATGAACGGAATGCAATGCTTGGCTTGCCGTCGTATTTCGAGTGTAAGGACATTGCTCTGGTTCGGCTCACGACCCAACATCGTACGATCTGAAATTCAGATTCGCTCAATTTACGGGCTGCTACGATATTTAAATCTGTGTTTCTCAAACGGTTTTATTTCTCCGATTTTACTTTCTTATTCTAATTTGATCTTGTAACAATTAGAATTTCAAAATTGCAACTCGGTTGATTTTCAGTTGATAAACTTTTGTGCTGGGTTAATCTTATAGTAGTTTTCAATCCAACAGAACATAGAATCCAGTAGTTTATAGTTCTTACAATTTTGTAAATTGGAGAACATGTATTCATTGTAATTACGATATTCCTGGATTACCCTTACCTAAGGTTAGAAGAAATAATAGTCAGACTAAACACATTATATAATGTCCATGTTAGTAAAATGTAAAAGCAGTTTACAAAGATAGGTGTATTTGGTCAGAATGTATGTAAAGTTTGAAACACAACATTAAATATTAGCAATTATCAAAGCACACAAACTTTACAGGACAATACATAACCTCAAAATTGTCTTTAGTTGCTCCTTAAAAGTAACACATTTCTAATGATTGTTTAATATATTCTGAAACTATCTTTTGTAAGAGGTACAGACGGTATACTATGTCTTATCGCTAATTCTCTGTGTAGACATTTAATCGTATTACCAACTTCTCACAATTAAAGCTCTGTTAACGTAATGAGTTGGTGGACATCGACAAACAATGTGAGGTATTTAGTAACTCTGAGACCCCGCCTAATTGATCTACAGACCCCAGATGTTCTGCTAATTGCACTACCAAGTCCCCACAAGTATGGTGTAACGTGTAACACACTGACTGAGACACTTGTTTGGTTAACTACCACCCACTGCTACACAGTCGCACACCTAACTAGTGTTATCTAGTACACATTACATTGTTGCGCTGGTCTAGTAGTTAGAGAACTGAACTGCCACAAGGTTCTAATCCAGTGAATCCTAATGGATTTTAATGGCTAATCACAATGCAGTGACATGGTGACTATAGTAGGTTGTGAGTGTACACCTAAATCCTGATGATTTTGATACCCCAAGTAAGGAGAAGTTTCTCTAAATTTGAGGATGGTCTCCAACTGGAACTCTCCCATATGTACAGTCAACAGCAATCAGATGGTCGTTCGTTTGATCCTGGCAAAAGTAATCAGCTTTTTGATAGTTGGAAACTACAGTAGTCTAAGTTGTTGAGTAGGGCTTTTAATAAAAGGTCTTGGCCAGACCAGCTGATTTTAGTCAGTGACAAAGCGGTATCATTTGTGCAATACTCATTCTTCACTCGCCTCCGCATTACAAATACGATGATAAAAATAAAACCAACAAAATACTATGCAATAAAATAATATTAAACAGTATTCCAAACTGACAACTAGCTTCACCCAGGCATCTTCTGGTGGATCGGTTCATCTTCATTCGATTAAAGTGATTTATTGTGGTTGGGAAACAGCTGAAAATATAATGAAGGACGTGATTGTGAAAGAAATAAATCACCTCTGAAATTGGAACTACTGGAAGCATGTCATGAGAGGAGTTGTATTATTTTGGATAACAAGTTTTAAATTGCGCAATAAACACGTTAACTGGTTTCAGATTCCATTCAACGGAACACAGAAGACAGATGCACATATACAAGGAATATAATACTATGTTTTATAATTAATTGTTTGTACTAAAAATTTGGCTTGTATGTTATATGTGTAGAATGAATAAGGTTTACTTACATAAATAAAATTAGTTAAATCAACAGTGTTTTCTTTTACATGCTATGCAATAGAATAAGCACACGCCCTTATAATTAAAACAATTTGTTCTTAAATTTAAATTTATTTGTGAACTGGCATTTGTTCACTCATGTTATACTTAATGAGTAAAGCACTAATTGTAAATTTCAAAACCACCTGTATAATATAGATAGGCTACGTATATTTGTGGACATAAGCATGATTTTTAATAGAATTGATTTTATTTTACAGTAGTTTTCTATTAAAAGTTGGACAATTTTAACTAGAATGATCAATTTCAAATAACTCAATACTTATAATTTGTTGCTTATGTTTATAGTTTCAATTTATATTTAGATACAACGGCTCATGCACGTTTTCCAGTTTGAGTATAGTTATGTTGTAGGCTGAAATGCTATATAAAATTATATTTATATTAGCTTGGTAAAAAAAGAATTTATCGATAAAAAGTTGCCCTGAAATTCGGATCACAGTTAAAAGAAACACTTAACATGAAAACTCGGTATTGTAAATACAATGTTTAAATGACGTCATAAAAATCAATTAAGTAATTGTGACTTTCCACGTCGACGTTTAAGACTCCATTAGCCATCATGACGACTTGAGATAAAACAACAGATTAAAAAAGCTTTCAATACAAAATGTTTGAGAAGAACTGTCTACTTGGATTAGCATAATAGTAGTTGGGAATGTTACAAGGCTATATATTTGCACCATCACTTTCTCACACCACCAAAACCCCTTCAAAAATAATTAATAACACTATTAAAAGTTGGGAAAAGAGTTTACATTGACAGACGAAATAAAATAATTTTTGGTAATTGTTTATGTACTTTCATTTTGGTTTAAGAAAACATAAAGAGTAATTGCAATCATTTGTTTGTTTTAAATAATATCAAAATTTGACACCATTAGACTTATACTGTATGATGAATACTGATGACTGTATGATGATGTTGTATACTGACTGTATTTTCATAGTAAGAATCAAACGAAGTTATTATTATAAAAAAACAATATACATTTACATCAATTGTTCGTTACTTTAACCATTGACTATATATACCTACCTGTAGATATATGTAGTCAATGCTTTAACATTAATTCATGTCAACATCAGTAACGTTTGCAAAGACACCTTTAAACACAGTTATGCTACACAATTACATAAACGATAACAATTAATTAAAATTGTATAACTCGGTTTGTTTATTACCTTATCATTCCTTTTACATGGGATCCACATTCCCTACACAACTTTTTTATGTAAACAAATAAATAAGATTTGTGGAAATACATGATTTGATTTGGTATATCAAACCATCAGTTTCAAATTGGGTTTTCATAAAACAACTGCAATACTCATTAATATCATTATACTTTTGGTAGTAGGCGCCTTATCAGAATGCTAGATGAGTGTGGAATTGAATAACTTGGTAGCCTTCTTACGGTCCAAGATTAGCCAGCCTTAGCTATATCCAAGATAAAACACCTGGACCCGGTTAAGAACCAATAAAAGCCCACCTTTGTAAGGACCGAACTTGAAAGCGTCTGATTTTCAGTCGATTACTATACCCATTTAACTACCAAGACACTGTAAACTCATTCCAATTCCAATGCATAAAATTTGTCTATGCAGAGTAAAAATTCTCTTGACAATTTAAATTTTTTTATGCAAACGAATTTATTAATTGGAAATAAACAATTTACAATCCACAATAAGCGTTTCAGACTCATACTTGTGGTACCGACGTCTCAGACCGGTATGGATCCCCGACGACCTTGATATGATCATGGTGACACGAATGGAAGATAAACGGAGCAATCTACGATCCTTGGAACAGTAACAATACTGGAGCTTCCCATCTTCTGGGGGGGCGGGGGGGGGGCAAGGGAGGGGGTAGTGAAGGTACCGTCCCCCCTGACGTCACGGGGGAGGCAGGGAATTGTTATCAGTCAGTTGTATATAAGCGACCTCTTGCTATCAGTTCATCATAGGCACACCCACCCCACGACATGGCCAAGGTAGGACTGTCTGCAGTAGTGTCAATTATTATAAAACTATATGATTTAGTTGATTTGGTTAAGCATTTTTATAAGGAATACTATTTTAAATTTATAACTTTCAGTTGCATTGTATTAATCAAAATTTAATAATTTTTACCTCGTTGCCAAAAATACGTCAATGTTATAAATGTATATTTATCGTTCTCCTCTTGAATTTTCTTAATTATTAATTTAATTGGATGCATTTTTTACCACCTTTAAAAAATCTTGATACGTTCCTTATAAGTTTTATAAGCATCTCATTACTTTATATTTAGAAAAAATACTAAATTAAGAATCATTGAGTATACACTATACCTACTAACAAAGACTCATAAAATATATTGGAATCGACTATAATAAGACTTAATCAAACGCATGACTTTTAATTTGTACCCTATTAAATATTAATGCAAATGGAGTAATTCATTTTCGTATAAATTAATATAAGGAGTAAATTTAATGCTGTAAATGTCTATAAATTACACATAATATATTAAACAAAATATTGGGTTTCCTTGCGTACAAGCCATGATCACAAAAGATGGTAGATTTTGATTAATAGTTGTTATAAGTAGATGGTTTTTTTACAAAATATCATTTTCAAAAAGAAACTTCGGTTGAGTTTGATATCTTTACTAACCACGTTGCTTAGGTTGGAAAGCAACTAGCAGATGTTTAGGGTTGTTAAACATAAATGAATGTGTCAGCCCCATTTTAAATAATCTCCAATTTGATAAGTTGTATTTTTACAAGCTTATAATATTAAACTTAACTTTCGTACTACACATGTCTATATTTTTTAACAGTTTGAGGACTACGTAAAATTAAATACATAATTTGTTGCCATTGAGAATCAAACTGAGTAGTTTTTATAGTTAATGACTTGAACATTCGTCAATTTAAATAATTTAATTTGTTATGAAGCTACTATAATTAATTAAACACCCTTTATTTTCATAGCAATTTAAACCTCAAACGATGATTCTGGAATTCGCTACAGCCAATTAGGCTTTATTAACTAATGTTCATGAAACTATTCAACTTTTTTTGTAATAGTGTAATGTAATGATAATGTAAAAACCAGATTTTATGAATTAAATCGGAAATATAATTCAACTTAAACATCTTTTTGTTGTAAAAGCTACAAAAAATAGAAACATGAGAAAAATCTTCATGTTTGATTAAACGAATTTTGTAAATATCCAAGTTAAGGTTAATTTACACACTTACCTTGATGGGCAAAATGCTGTAATATTTCGCATGATAAAAATATTTATAACTCAAATTGCCCCAATATTAAAACTGACCATATTCAAATAGTTTAATGTTACGCAAATTAATATAAAAAACTTTGATTTCCTTTGTGTTTTTCAAGACATTGACCCATATCGGTTTTTATTTTATTCATCTCAATTATGTGTACTACTAATTAAACACGATGACGATGTTGTATATTGCTAAATTGAGGGATAACAGAGTTTAATTGGTTTTGTCTTCAATATTCTTGAGATCAGATAACATATTTTTCACAACCAACAGATTGTAACCATCAATAATCACATTTTAAACTTCCCTAATTGAAGATATAAGTTGAACTACTAAAACACGCCTATCACGGTTATGAAATCCATGCAAAATAAATGGGAAAAAAAAACTTATATGAAGAGGAAATAAAATTCATCTTAACTAAAAGATTGTGCATTCAAAATATGAACATACGCAAACTAATAGTTCGTGACACAATGATTGGTTACCAAAATGTTAAAATAGTTCCCAAATGTAATAATATTTAACACTTCGCGTGCGTGTATAATCATACTGTTATTACTGAGTTGTTTGTATAATACCATTTTACTTCATCTCAGATTAATAATCCAATACTTTTAGACATATTTTTACGCATTGAACTCATTTGACACAGAACCATTCGAATAACAAAATACAGAACAGAATTACAAAAAGAAAGAAACGTTTGCACATTTTTTAAAATAGACAACGCAAGCTTAATATTGTTTGATGAATTGGGTAGTTTGTCATTTCTCATTTGAAAGGGTTTACTGGTGGCTGGATGTAAATATAAAGTCGTAAGCTTCAATTTGTAAACATCTTTTGATTAACCCCCAGGCCTCGTAGCGAGGTATTGTATAACAACTTTGAACATAGTGCTTCGTAATAGTCCATAATTATAGTTTGCGGGGTAAAACTAAATATATTATCTGTGACATTTAAAATGTATATAAAATGTTGAGGAAAAGAATATTTATATTTATGTAACGATAAAGTATTAAAAAGAGGAAATAAAATGTTCTAAAGTCAGTAGTATTATTTTTGTATTCTAATTACTGAATGTAATAATTGATAAATTCATTTTTTTTCATTTTTTCCCTAAGCTTTGTTAAGAAATATACGTATGCCACATCGTGGTTAAAAAAACATTTTCCTTTGAAGACCATTAAGAATCGTTGTTTTTCATACTCAAGACTATCACCAATAATATATATCAAAAGTATGTCTTTCTCATAATAGGGAGGTCGGTGTTAATTTATCCATCAGTTGTTTTTGTTACACTCCACGCACGAAAAACATTGCATACCTTACAAAAACGATCAGCAATGTTGTTTGGTTGATAATTTAATGTTAGAATGTGCAATTACATCAGAAACAAAGCCATAGTACTGTCAACCAGTGTGTACTTCAAAACGAGGATTCTAGTTCCCTCATAAAAACCAAGCCTACTAATTGTATTGTTGAAGAACAGTGCCAATGCCACTGCAATAACTCTATGGTGCTCATTGTGGTTGTACAGTTTTGTGGTTATAATGTCGGTGAATTATGGACTCTAGACTAGAATAAGATGCATTATATAAAGAACAAACCTGATTCATTTAAGGGTTACAAGTGCTCTGGAATTTGTTAGGAAGATAGTAAGATGAAAAGTGAAAAATCTTGAACATTGTTTGAAAAAAATCGTAAGAAATTGCTCTTAAATTAAAAAAAATTAACATATAACTATACTAATATTGCGTAATCTCTACTACAAAGATATCTTAATTCAATTATTCTTGATTCAAAGATTCTATTGGTCCTTCTTTTAGGTGGTTAGAGTATGGTGGGTGGTTTTGGATGTTGTCGTCTCTTTACACTTGAAACAGGGACATTTAGTATATATTTAACTAACTATCCCAAATTAATTAATTTTATCTGTAGCCCAAAAGTTTGAATTGCGTGGTCTTAAATATCCAACGGTTTAAGCTAGTTTGTCAGGATTGAATTCAGATTTATAAGGAGAATAATTTGTATAAATAGTACAGCTTCACTCTACACAAATTAGTTGCAAGGCTATATTAAGTAGGATTGACCAAATTATTTTACGAAATTTGTCTCCCATGCAAGCCTCAAGCCTTATAATTATTATTTTTTTGTTTTTATTTTGTGTGTTTTTACGCACTTTTTACGTTTTGAAAGAGAACGGTCCTAACCCTCGTCTTGTTACTATAACGTCGACCTTTTTGTTAGATAGCATCAATGTCATTGGCATCTGGGTCTATTGATGCCCGAAACAATCCACTAGAAATCCAGTGCCGTTGCTTGTAATCATGTTGGTTATTATTTTATGTAATCCTTCAGGAAGATTCATTTTTTGATGCAAAGTGCCCATATATGATATATACATTTAGGCGATCCTTTTATTATTTGTAAAAAAATCAAATTTTTTATAAAATAATTCGTTAATTTATAATATATACTTGCTTTGGCTCCCTTAGTAAATCCCTATAGATTTTGAACACATCTTTTTGTAATAAAGGGTCCAATGCTATAAACTATATAGGAATTTAGCAAATATATTTATTCATAGGCTTTATTAAATACAAACTGTCTGTTCTCATCACGCAATTCGTTCAGGAGTTTCTTTCGACTGATTCTCAAAAACATTCTTGTTTCGTCCAACGTCCGGCAGCCAGAACTAGACCACCCGCTCACTGATATAATCGTGGAGGCGCGACGCATCAGCGTGAGTAATCGCACTAAACAATCGTCCGTGAGCATTGTGCAACGGACGTATGTGAGAAGAGGAAGAGAAGGGGTGGATCAGAGGTGCAGGTGTGACGCAACAGTTCAACACTCAAGTGCGTTACGTATCTGTAACGGCCCGGGAGCTCCGCCTGTAGCAGCAGGGTCACTGTGGACACGACAGCTCAATCAGTTGTTGGATAACCGGACACTGGGGACAAGGGCAGCGCCATCGGTACGTCCGCGCGTTCAAGTCTCCCGTACTAGTTTCCGGGGCATGCGCCGAGTCCTGTGTTTTGGACCGTGGAATTAAGTAGGCATTTAACTCTCATGTAAAAATGTAGCAATGACTTTGAATGGTAGAAGTATACGTTCACTATAAAGTTTGAAACCTGTTTTTAGCGTGTCTTACTTCGGTTCACTTTTAATAAATGATTCTCCTATATTTTGGATCAGAATTTATGATTTTTTCTAAGGATTGGTTACAACAGAGGGCTATTGTCTATAGTTATGTCGTTATATGCTAGGTCGTTATATGCAACTAAAATAGTTTTAGTAGATAAAAACATTGAGAAACATTAAACGGCGTCTCTAGTTAAACCGGGCGGAATTTACCTTACATTGTTTTCAGCTGATATTTATTAATGATGAAAATTAAATGTTTAAGGAATCCATGCTTACAGCCAGTACTAGCAGTTCTAGCAACCTAAAGTGGTAGAATTTTTACAGTAACCATAATTTTTAATAAAGAATACAGTAAGTTTCAAATTTTAATAATTTGTTTACAGCATTTAATTTTGTATATAACTCGGTAGAAATTAGTTTGGTAGTATTATGAGTATTTTTTTGCAATAAAATGACAAAAAACAAGTTTTATCTCAGTGTTTGATTAAAAGTGCCAGTTCTGCGAGGAGCTGAAAACTTATTCTTTTTCTCGCAGGTACTCACCACAGTTGCTTTACATTCCTAGATAAAAACTAAATGAAAGCTGTTTTGATAGAAACATTAGAATTTCGTTTTTCTGAAACACAAGACGTTTGGTTTGGGGAACTTAAAACTTCACTTGTGTAATAAATTTCTTATGCAACTAATAATATATTTACCATTCTTTTACATTTATGTCCACGTGTTTCAGGTACTTCTAGTGATAGCTTCCCTGACAGCCGTGACGCTGGCTCGACCAGAACCTCCGGTAAACAACCAGTATCTCCCCCCTGGCCTCCAGACAGAAGCGTCATTCGGAGGTTCACCCAGCAGTCAGTACGGCGCTCCCTCAAGTCAATATGGTGCTCCCTCTAGCAATTTCGGTGCTCCCTCCAGCCAGTATGGCGCTCCCTCCGGCGGTTTCGGCGGTGGAAGACCTTCCAGCTCCTATGGTGCTCCCAGGCCCTCCAGGCCTTCCAACCAATACGGAGCTCCTAACTCCTTCGGTGGTTCCAGCTCTTTCGGAGGCCCATCTAGCTCATATGGGGCTCCCTCTAGCTCCTATGGAGCGCCCTCTAGCCAATATGGCGCTCCCGGAGGTGGTTATGGAGGCAACAAAGGAGGATATGATGAGGGCCCTTCAGTAAGTATGATTGTTTTAACAACATTTTTTGAAACATTGAACCTTAAAATTATTTTAAAGATTATTTCTTAAATGCTTACAATACACCAGTTGTCAATTTACAGAGAATCATGTAGGGCAGTGCTATGTGTTCAGTATGAGTTAAATTGGGTCCAACACCAATGTACATGAATTTTATACCAGACGATTTTCTTGCCTTCATCTGCTAGCTTGAAAATGGATATAGATAGTGCTTGCCTGGTCAGAATATCGCCGGTTCGATCATACAAGGTGCAAGTGGTTTTTTAAGGTTCGAAAATCGAACAGTGATCTCTGATTATCGGGCTTTCAATTGATATAGGTTTATTTTAGGTAGTAACAACACCATCACATCATTAATTCAACACCCATCACACTCCGCTCGCCTCACAACCTTAAACTACACACTATGGTTTGAAAGAGCTTCGAATACAGTTGCTCTAATCTTAAAAAAGGAATAGCCTATCTTTTATATCACTTGTTCTTTATTTGTTTTGGGCTCTTTAAGAGATGTCAAAGTCATCACAATGCGACCCTTTTTCTCATTCAACATACTAGTTTAAACATTTGTAAAGACCAGTAGGCGTACTTATACACAATTTTTATCACAGCCTACCACTTTCCATTTAAAAGACAATATAGTAAAAATAAGAGTAGTTGAGTAGTTTTTGTGAGCTCATCCTCTGTTGGGGAGGTCTTTCCACTAAAGTCCATTCAATATTTTACATTTTCGAATAAAATCATAGAGATGTGTGTAAACAACTGTATCTATGTATCTATCTGTATCTGTGTAGTATTCTCGTTACCTTTTTTATTCTTGTCTAGGAGCCAGCCAACTACGAGTTCCGCTACGACGTGGACGCTCCGGAGTACAACGTCAAGTTCGGTCACCAGGAGGCAAGGCAGGGTGACGTAGCTCAGGGCAAATACTACGTGCTGCTACCTGACGGCCGTACCCAGCTGGTAGAGTACACCGCGGACCAGGACGGCTACCATCCCAAGATCACGTACGAGGGCACAGCCAACAACGGCGGCGGCTACGGCAGAGGACCCTCTGGCAACGGAGGATACCAGTACTAGAACCAGCCTCGCAGCTGTAACGGATACGCTTCACCATGTTTACCATCTGGCCCCTGTGGCTACCAGTCTGTACATAGTATTTTTGTATTTTTATAAATAAATATTTTGTGTAAATTTTGACTATTGGCTTCTTCCTATACTATATACAACTAGTTAAAGGATTTGTTATTGCTTGATTATTACCACTGACTATCGATCTTGGCAATGATCTAAATGCATTGAAGTTCTATTACAGTACATAGTAGACGTAATATTTATTTTATTATAGATACTGTATATGCTGTATGTTTTTAATACTTTTCATAAATAGTAGATATTTTAAGCAAAGTATGAATGGAGAAGAGTGTAGGATGAGTGACGCGATCTTGTAGTCTTGTTAATGACTAAGCCGACATATTTCTTGGACACAGCTGTTAATTAATAGCCCATACAGCTAATGACAACTAAAAGGACCTACAGTTTATAGTGGAATCCGAACCACATTTTTGCCTTGGTATTAACGAATCGGTTAATTATCAGGATAGCACTGTGCATAGTATGAGAATCGATTACCACATTAATTGTAATAAGTTTGTAGTAAGAAATATAAAGAGCTAAATAAATTTAAGAATCGCCGCTTTCAAGGGTTACGGACAAAAAAGTGCCTTTAAAACGTCTTCGTTTTTATAACAATAATAGCACTTCAGTGGAGTATCTAACCACTCTACCTTAACCTCTTAAAAATGTATCCATAGCAATTTAGCATTGGCAACTCCTAATACAATATATGGTGGCTTGTTTTGTCTTTATTTCTTTAAAATTTCAATAAATCACCAGCAATTTATATAATTAAGTTTAGGGGCTCCAAACTGATTATGTATACTATTCTTGCTTTGAGACGCAGATGAGCTGTTGTGATCGACCTAGAAAACCCCCTGAATGCATTGATTTTTTCCACTACATCTTCTGGCCAGCGAACAGGGTCAATTATTAATAAGTGTTCATTAATTGCATTTACAACAATTTTTATAAAACGGCAAACTGTCACTTTCGACAAGCAGTACATATCCGCTTTGGTAAACCACTACCAAACCAATGAAGTGTAATTTGTAATTGTTCTTTAGGTGTTAATGCATGGTTCCTATTCGTTGGGCGCTGTAACACAGACTCAATTGTATTCACAATAATATTGACGTTTTTATAACTTAACCTTTCATTAAACTCGTTAGTTTCTTGAATTTGAAACAAGCCTGATATTATCCTGATCTTATTACCATCCAATGTCCGAACATCGATTGAACAGAACATATAATAATTTTATTTTGTTTAAAACAACGCATTTTTTTAGTTACCTTGGAAAAGAGAATATTCAGGTTTTAAGAAATTTACACTTTATTCATCAACAAATCAAGTATTCATTAGAAGTCCCTCCGAGATGACAATCGTATACATTCAATTACTTGAATACATCAGTTTTTGACTAAGTTGTGATAATACCAAACTGATCGACTTCATATTCACCGGAATTAATGTATTCAGAAATACCAATTGCAGAAACTATTTCTATGCAAAGCTGATCCAAATAAAACTGCTTATAATAACAGTGTATGGCTTTATGGAACCAATCTTATGAATTAAAGTTAAAACCAAATTGAACATCAATTATCCATTTTAATAACCCAGATTCGCATAAGTTCAATATAACTCTTAAACTTGCATTTAAAGAGGTGTAAATTTTACAGTGCCTACGTAAAAAGATTCTTGATTACGACGAAACAAGGTTTGCTATGTTCTTTTATAAGTTTGGACGATTAGCTTAAAAATACAAAACAAAATAACTATTCAGGAAGATGTGGCTTGGAAACTGACAACAAGTCATTAAATACCAAGCCATCAATAAATATCATCGGCGTCGTTTCTACCAAATGATACTACACAATAACGTTTTTGACATCCATATAATATTAGCAAATGTGACTAGAGTGACTGACTTTTGGTGTTCAAAGTACAAGACCTGATTTCTGGAAGTCCGGGAACAAATCCCACAAATGACCAATGACTTTTGTGTATTAGATTAGACCATGCTGTGATTGGTGGCTTAGAGGCCTTCAAGCTAAAAAGAAAACAAAAAAAATATATTCTTCTGGAGGAGTACGTTCCGTTTATTTGAGAAACCTACCACTAAAACTCATACGATAAATAATACAACTTTTTCTCCAGAACCCTAGTGATCGGTTTATTCATTTATTGGTTAATCTTTATTTGGGTTGCGAAGCAGCTGAACTATACACATAATCTGTGTATAATTAATGATATAATGAAGCTTAAACGTATGCACCATACGTTAAACAAACCAACAATTTCCACGAATAATCAAGATAAAAACTATTGAAGAAACACAATACCTAGTTAAATGTTAGAGAAACTCACGCAAATAACAGATACTTTTATTGGATAAAAATAGGATAAAGATACACGACTTAGCCTTGTTTAGGACTCCTAAATGTTCCCGTACATTACCAGCAAGACGATCACTGCACTTCTGTTGCATTGAAGAGATTAAGACATTAGTGTAAAGTAGAATCATTAGGCGATGAAGACTCGTAAATTGAGGAAAATTAGTCAACAGAAACCTCGGCTGCGGCTAGTTCTCTCCAGCTACTGTGTTCCCACATTCAGAAGGCCGATGTGGGTCTGAGGCTATTAGTTATACATATTTACAGGGTGTTCCATAAACATAGTACCGATTTCTAGTAAATTAATTATTTTTATGAGTGAGAATAAAGAGAAAATCAAGAATAAAATTAATTTCCAAATTCATTTGTGTAGCATATACACGATTTTCTATTTTACAATTTTCAATACTTAACAGATTTGGTATTGATGTTAAAATCGTAGAGTACAATTTAAATAAATATATTACAGTTTATCTAATAAAAAATACCTTAATTTTAATTTCAAACCATTTATAGAAATAAAAAAAGGGTTTCATATATATATAATTTCTAAACATTTACTTAAACAAATATTTACGATTACTGCACCCTGGTAAGTTGCGTTTTTAACACAGTTTTACGTATAATTAATTTGTATAATCAATTATATTTTATAACTAGATCTGAACAAATAACCGAAGCCTCTACTCCTTCAGTTCACAAATGCATCTTCCTATCATGAACTTCGTGCGTGTTGCAGGGAGAGAAGACCAAAGGAGCAATCACATTCCCAGCTTAGTGTTATGCATCTCAGCTGTGAAACAAATCTCTATACGTAGGCCTACTCTACATACACAACATACTACTTTAGAAGTACCTGGGGACCGAGTGTAGTTTATTTCCATTATATAAGCAATATAAAGGAAACTCACGTTCTATTTGTAACTAATTTAGGCTTTTATTATTTAGGTTTCAGCGGAAACAGCTGATTGCAAATTTTTGTTAAGATTCTAACCTACATGATAAATAAATATGATATTAGTAACATTTATTTAATTGCTAAATCAAAGTTTAAAGATTACCTCAGTACTTCGGGGATTAAGTTTTGGTAGAAGAGAGTCAAGTAAAATAATCAGTATTTGATCGGAACTATTTTCACCTATATCGATTAATCTTCAGTGTAATCTTTGCTCAATAGTAACACCTGATGTTTTTTTCCTTTGTACTGTATTTTGTAATTTGCTAGTTTACTGGATGGCTTGTTATAAAGACATGCTACAAGTATTTTTGTTTACTTTTTCTTTGTTATTTCGTTTAACTAACAAGGTTAGTTGGCAGCTTGAATGTCCGATGTAAAAAAAAATTACTTAAAATTTCATTATTTTTAAGCAATTACGTTTTTTTGGTAGTTTTAACTGCACACGTTTTAAGGCCAGAAAAATTATTTACATCATTTGAAGGAAATCTTATTCGAATCAGTTTTCGAGATGTTTGTGCAAGCCTACAAGCATACAAACATACAAGCAAACATTTCTCATATAAGAGTATAGGATGAAATTAATTTTGCACAGCGTTTGGTTTACAAGTTCTGGTTTAGCTTCAAATAAAAACTATTGCTACTGTATTAAATTTTGAAAATAAAAAGGGCACTTTTTAAACACAAGAAGTTTCCATGATCTAAACGAATTAGACTTATTGTTCGTCTAACATATCAATACATAAATGTAAAATATCAATTGATTGATTGCTAACACATTTTTTAAGGCATGAGAAATAATATTTCCTTTGCAGTGATGAATGTGAATTTTCCTATTACTCGACGGAGTTAAGCCTTCGACTTACATAGACGTCTCCTTGCTTGGGAGGCTATGTGACGGCCAGCGTCATGTCAGGTCTAACAATATACTACAGTTATTTTCAATTTACTTTAAATTGGAACACATATGATGAAAATCTTCTCGTAGTTTATTGTTGCCATTTACACAAAAAAGTCGTTAGTAGGTTTTGTTGTTACAATTGAACTTTGAAAGAATCCTCCCATCACGGCAAACTAGATGATTCGTCCACATTTTTATTTTAACTGGACCTTTTCTTTATATGGCATATCCCACCAAGATTTGCCATAGATAATATGTTGCTCACCAGACCTGAATAAGAGGGATTCTAACAGTCAACCTTTATGTCAGATTTAACTTTTAGCCTTGTTTTTTAATCATGCCAGCTTTAAATAAATGATCCTGGCTAATGAAACAGCTGATCATAGTCAGAAACAAAGCTACACAGATCATCTCACACCATTCTACACTCATCCTTCACTCATATTTGGGTTAAAATACGCACCTAGGTGGCGTCCTCCTATCAATGATTGATAATTGATAATTGACAATTGAAAATTATCCATTACCAATGGCAACCCTCGCATTAATAGTAGTACTTAATGTTGCTCTTGATGTCCGATCAATTGCTATTTGGGACTAACATCCTCCGTGGTAGATTGCACCATGGACAAAAAGAATAATTCTTTTTGTCTATGATTGCACCTTCTACTGCTACATAGGCGATTCCAGCCAATAGGTTTCGACGTGATGCATTTATAATCAATGCTAAATGGCCGGGATTACAAGAGCTGAGATCACGGTTGGCAACCCTGTTGTTAGAAACTCCTTGCACAATTATCAAGTGGACATCGATGACGGCTGAGGTAATCTGGAGTGTTGGTACTCCCTTATATACAGGTCAGGAAACTCCATCTTAGTCAGTCAGGACACCATGAACAAGGTAGGACATTGTACTTTTGTAATGTTAAGCGATAATATCGATGTTAATAAACTTAAAAGTTATTGAATTTTTTTACATTTTTGTAAAAAAAGATTTGTCTTGTTATACCGATACCTAAAGTCAAACTTATGTTAGATAGCATAACACGGCATCTCGGTAGATAATCTATTTGGTTATTTTATTCTGGACATAAACCAGTGACTCTCAGATTTAAAGGTGATCACTATAAACACTTGATTAAACATAATCACTGCACGAACCTTAATTTTTTCCTTTGTGTCCAACTAATTTCCCGTGTATTAATGATTTTGTTAATTTGATTTAGAGTTGGGCACTTAAAGTTTCACTGGAAAACTCCTAAAAATATAATATTTTATTTAGCTTATAATCATCTACTACGATTTTGAATTTTGACATCAAGGTAGACAGGGACGATAAAACACAAAATACAAAAATACAATAATTCATACAGAAAAATATAAGAATACAGGTTTTGTTTTACTATTAATTTATTTATTTTATAATTTAATCAATACAAGGCCTTAATGCTGTGTAAATTAAGCATAACCCGTATATAGGTAAAGTATACGGTGTATAATCATTACTTCATGGTTTAATTTATTATCTTTGAAACCATTACTTTATTAGAAACCAATGTATCGATGAACAATTTATAGATATCCGTTGCAAGTGTAATCAACTGGCTATGTTTGACTTAATCGTACTTATATCTATCAATTTTTAACACTATATTCAATTCTAACATTCAATTCTGTAATTCATTTGAATAACAACATCCACAGATGTAACTAATGGACTGATAATAACTAATTTAATTTAATGTGACTAATATAAAATAACAACTTAATAATGTGTTGAACACAAAAACAGGTTATAAAACTTCTGGTAATATCAAGCATAGCTTGCTAAGCATAGCGAGAAACCCGTAATCTTTTACATTGACATTAATAAAGTAAAACAATTCTGCAATCAGTAAAAGCCTATCAATGGACAACTTTTATAAATAAATTCCATGTTCGTAAAAATAACGTTAATTTAAATCCATTTTTGTTAAAAAGAGTGCAAATAAATTGAGTAAACGTTGGACCAATAAGTATTAAAAGACTTCCCTAAATAAAACAATTTGTAGCCTCATGTTTACAAACGTGCAACTCAACACATTACCTAAATAACCTTCAACCACAGTCAAGGTCATTCTTATAGGTTTAGGTTCATTGACCCTTAGATGCATGTCCTTCAACTAGTAATTATCAACAACTGTCCATTTATGACTAATACAATTTTGTATTTAAATCTGTAATATTTGTTCAACTAGGAATCATATACGATATTCGACAAATGTTGCTGGAGTAACTTAACTGTGCAATATTTACAGTTGTATCCCTAGAAATTAATTAGGCAAGAGAAAATACTGGACTTGTATTTGCAAAGACTTTTAAAATGCTGTAAAGAGATTTTAAAGATGTTGTATATCAACTTAAATCATTACACCACTGATAGTAATCTATCTTTACTATTATTTTTTTCAATTTTAAACCATGTGAATGATGAAATAATTATTACTTATCTAAGTAAGTTACAATTAATTCTAGTCAGTAAAATCATTCTGTGTATAGTCAATAAGTAAAATAGTAAAATTCAACATAAAATATTTGGCTAACATGTTATACAAGTTTATTTTTCTATAGTGGCAATCATCATCAGTCATATATTTAGCTAAAATTTAAACACTCACTTATTCATAAAAAATACATGTATATTCTACAAAAAATATACAAAAATGCTGCTGAACCATAATTTTGGTAATTCCTCTTAAATTATATTTTAATGCACTGAAACAGGGCACGGTTCAAGTATTTTAAAGCATAGTATAAACTACATATTGTTGGTAAATGTTAAATAAGTTTTGTACATATTTTGCAGACAATCCTCCCCCTTTTCCTCCTGGTCGCGGTTGTCTGCGGAGCTCCCCAAGGTTATTCATATTCCAGCCCTGGACATCCTCCTGGGCGACCAACGTTTGGGCAAGGGTCAGGCCAGTATCCGCACAGACCTTCTAACAGCTTCGGCAGCGGGGGGTACGACGACAACGAATATTCTGTAGGTATCCAAAGAAAAAGATCTTCAGTGACAATTAGCTATGCTACTCAAAGAATTATCGCGGACTTTTCCGATTAAGATTTTTTCAAATCTTGGAATTTGATCCTGTACTCAAATGGAAAGTAGGGGCACCTAAAAAATTACATATGTAGTCAATCTCACAAACTTAGTCAAAACTGTAAAAATCTGAAAGTAAAACTCTTACATAAACTTGAAAGATTATGAGTATTTAGCTATAAATAAAGTTATTAATATATATTCCATTCCCGCATTGAAGTCGTAACAAGGTTTAAATAAAGTAGTTGAATTGTGCCACTAAAAGAGAGCTCTGATGTATATTACATTCTGTTTAGTTCGCCAACGATGTAAAATAATAGGAAAGGGTATGTTGTTATACTTATACTAATAATACTCATTGGGTAAAGTATAATATATTTTGTGTAACTTACCTATAATAATATCGAACGCTATCGGGAAAACTTGAATGAGATAAAATACTCAATGAGATACACAACACACGCGTGCGTCATTAAACACGCACTTTTTCATGAGGAAATTCTAACAACTATTCCATAATAGATAGGATGCCTACTTTAGTATCAAATAGTCAATGACCTTAGTCAATTATATCAATTAGCAATCAATCATCACTTATTTAAGATGGGGACACCACCATGTGCTTATTTTAAAAGGATAAAAGGAGCGATCATAATAGACGTCTCCAGAAGATAGTTTCTCAACCACTAAAGCTCCTGTAAGGCTCTTTCAGGTGAAGACTTTCTGTGTCTCGGAGATATTTTTACTAAAGCTTTACTCTAAACAATTTTAATTCATCTTCATTATGATTTGATTACGACTCTAGGAGCCAGCTAACTACCAGTTCCAGTACGACGTGTCGGCCCCCGAGTACGGGACTAGGTTCGGACACCAGGAGTCCAGGACTGGAGACTCCACCAGAGGGAGGTACTACGTGGACCTACCTGATGGGAGGACTCAGGTGGTGGACTACACCGCGGACCAGACTGGATACCATCCCAGGATATCCTACAACTAGACGGGGAGTCTGTAATGTTCTAGGTAGTTCAGGGTAGTACGTTTGTACCATGTAAATGTTCGTGTAGGATAGGTTTCACATTTTATTTTGAACTAGTAGCATTTCCTTAGCCTACTTAACTAAAGGGTGTAAGTTAAGAAAATGCGTTTCTTAGAATTTACTTTTCAAAAACTGAGGTTTGGCAGATAATAGTAAAATCGATGTTTTATAATCAGTAGTATTTTCTAAGGATAAACATGTTCTTTGTCTTACAATTATCTTTTGGATACTGGTGAAGACATCCTACATATGTCGGCCATTTAAAATAAATAAACTACAGAATAGTTGGATAAGACATTCGTAAAGTGAGCAATAACTAACTAAGTAATTTTTAACTTAGTTTTTTTACCTTGTTTAAATGTTATAATTATTCTGCCAGTCTACAATAAAATCTTCTTTTCAGATTGTCAGAGATCAATAGTAAAAGCTACAACTGAAATCAATAATTAATAGCAATACAATGTGTCAGTGGCTAAACCTAATTGCGATAATTTTAGTTCTACAATTAGCTAAACAAATGGAATGCATGGTTGGATTTATAGTCAAGTGGTTTTAAAAGTAACTAATTGAATTATTTTGAATGACGATTTAAAGTTTAAAATTAATATGTATTTTTAAATGTCAACAGAGCTAATACAAGCATTGTGCTTTTTATTGCAGACCAATTAATATTTTCTTCCCAAAGCTCTTTCCTGGGATCAGAGCTGAAGCTCGTTATCGAAGTTCATGATAGACTATCTGTTTTAATTTATAATAAAACACTTTTTACAAACACTATTATGTTTTCATAATAAGTCATTATGAGTCAAATATATTTTTAAATACATAATACAGTATTGCTTTTTTGTATTAATTGGAAACTTGCAACACAATATGTAAAGAAAGTGATTTTGAAAATGAACTTAAGATATAAGCCTGATGAAAACACATAGTAGTTAAAAAGATATTAGTGTGTTCACAACTTTACAGTATCTCGATTGTAATGTAAATAAATAATTTCAAAATACTGTATGTTTTTTTATACTTTTTCCTCCTATGTGGCTTCTTAATTCGTAAACGTTTGTTGTTTTATTCACACACAAGTAATGAATGTGGGAAATAAAACGTAAGAGTAAGTGTAAGTTTAATTAGTGGGAATGGTAAGGAAAGTAAGTAAAGCTAATTAATTAACAGAAAAATCTTTTGTGAGAAATTACTTTCGTTTGTTATATTTTACTGGTTGTAGTTTTGAGTGGGCATTTTCCTCGCCAATAGTGAAAATTCTCACATTTTCAATCTCGAGACTGAGTGATTTTCAATTTGCCTGATTAAGTTTTCACTTAAACATTAAAAAATAATATTGCCCAGTTCAATAATTTTTGGCTCCAACGAGTATTAAGGTTTGCTGTTATACGGGGTAGGGAAAAATGCCATTTGACCAAATGTTGATAGTACAGGATGAAATACATGAACTTGCCAAATGTAATAAACATATTTACCAGGCAAATAAAAGAAAATTAGAATTATAAACAAGCAAACTATAGCAGCTTTCTTTTTCCCCACATACAATTTTTGAATTAAAAGTTTTTTCGAATTATTATCATAAATTCTTCATTAACACATACGAACAATTAAAAAAGTTAAAAAAACTGTTGAATATACATAGAAATGTTTGGAGATCAAGACACTTTGGTTAACTTTATCCATCCTGACCATAAAACCACCACTTGTCGAATGTTGAACAGGAGTTGGGTCAAAGTTAGAAGCCCTGCAAATGAACATCTGAAAAAATTTCACTTTGGAAAGATGGAAATCGAGATTTGCATATAAGGATTTGAGGAATTAGGATGGTAACACAAAATACAACAGGGAATAGAGAAAGCGAGAGGTTAGGTCACTGGTTAGTTTTGTTCAAGGAAAGACTCTAGGCTAGGATTTTGATTTGTAGAATTAAGGGGGATGCTAACTCACCTTAGAATAAGTACAGGTTTGCCACAGAACACAAAAAATAAACCAAAACACACAATATTTCGTCCCCTGGAGGACTTTGTAAACTGTAGAGGAAGACAAAGAAAAGTCTTTTTTACACTTGGAGACGAAATATTGTGCGTTTTTGTTTCTACTTGTTCACTATGCACACACGGCTAACAGAGTTCTTTGCTGGCTGATGATAAAATCGTCCGAGATTAAGCAGCATGTTTTGAAACTTGCAAAAGGAAACTAGAATGGAATGTAAAATAATCGTAATCTTAAGTGGGTCAATTGGACACTCCAATCATAATCACACCCAATAGGTGAATTGTCTATAAAAAACAGCTTTTAAGGTATGAAACACTCAATATAAGTGTGAATTCTATATTTAGATTTCAGTCTCCTGGCCCTTAATGGCAGTTCTACAAACACGAATTTAACTTTTAGACTCACATTATAGCGTAATGCATGAAAATAAATATTAAATAACAAAATTAACTTTACTTTACAGTTCTCTAGAGTCTAATATCAATTTAAAAAACCTTTAACGAAATATGCAAGTATAAGAAAATAAATCTAGGAACTCACCTCTTTTATCTGAATAACCATGAGCTCTTATTTGGTGATCAGACTAGTTTTGTAATAATTATACATTATACTTGTTATCACTCTTCAATACTAAGCTAAATTATACAAAAAAACTTTAAAATAGGAGTTGTTTCTTTGTTTCAAAGTTCATTTTTGGTAATGTTAGTTTTATGGTGTTGGAGGGACAATTGCGGACATGTATATCAACAAATGCCATAGGAATAATATGAAAATCTAAATACATTACCACCATGAATTGACATACCTGTATTTCTTACAGTATTAATTTTGGTTATCGATCAATCTTTAACTACTCTCATTACAGAAGTATATTTTAAGCTGATGATACCAGATCAAGGGTAAACTTATGGTTCAGAGGCAGTTTACTGTTTTCTTTTATTTCTTAGATATATGTAAATGAGAAGATTGGACACATTTTATGAGTGAGAGTTTTGGCTACTGATGGAATTATACGTTCTATTCCTATTCTTTAGTTGTAGCGTTGCACCAGTTTAAAAATAACAATGAAGATTGTTGAATTAAGCCTCCGACAGCGTGCACTGATGTAAACTACTAACTTCTGTAAAAGATACAATTCCTTACCGAACCAACCCGACAAGTCAACTCATTGTAAACAATAGCATCTTCAATATCCCATAAACTATCCCTGGAATAAAAACTAAGCGAGGTAATATAATTTTAGAGCGTAGCATAATCTCAAAGTAGCTAATTTAACGATGATCTTTCAATAAAAGGTTGGCTACAGACATTGACTATTGGATACTGAAGTAGACGCCATCTATATAGACCAGCTGTAACAAATTTTTTGTTACAAAAGAACGCAGTTGTGGGAGCCAGTCACAGAATGTGCTGGTGACTAAAACTCTATTTTCTACCTTATTTTTTGTTGCTGGCCAAGTTGATGGGTTATAACAGTTGCTATAGCTCACAATAAGTCATTCCATTAGTTTGATTGTGTATTCGACAGAAATCAGTAATTTAGACTAGCACAATCTGTCGGTGGCTCACATCAACCATGACGATTTTGGTAAAAAAAAACTGGCTACAAATGTAACATGAGGATGAAATGTCTAGTTGTATTAATATTCAAAGCTACAGCTGATCAAATGCCGAAAAGGAAACTATATAATGTATTATAATAAAATAAAACACAATAAACAGTCAAATTGAGTTTGCATTCTTGTAGCTTTGCAACCAATCACAAGCGTGAGTTAACCAAGAGTAAATGCTGATATGTTGAATGAAAGGACTGTTGTAAGTAGCCGGCATCATGACGATCAAGTACTGTTATATAACATTCAAACCTCTCTGTAGAGATCAAGGAGTATAAAACCCCGAAGACAGAACCATCTTCTATCAGACACACCTTCAGCAACATGAGGGTAAGTTCCTATTACTTCAACGCAGTAGGGGTTAAGCATTGTTTAAATAATATTTTTTATTTCATAACGTATGTAAATAAAAAAAATCTTTATGAAACACCTTTTTTATCTAAGGTTACGATAGTTCGTAAAAAGAGGCTATCTACGTCAGAGGAAAGAAAAGGTTGCAAAGATTTAGATAAACTAATTTTGGAAAGTCCTGGAAACTGATATTGTGTAGTTTTTTTTATAACATATAATGAGTATCATGTTCGTTCAATTTTTTCAATAGAGATTTTAATTACCACCAATACGTTAGTTTCTCTTGCTACTTAGATTTTGCTGTCAAATAGTCATTCCTTTACACACAGTTATTTTACTGCCAGTAAAACTATATATGAGAGATCTAATTGTTCTCGATATCTTTGATAAAAATGGGACAAGTAAGGGTTTTTTATGAAAATTCTGTCTATGTTGGTCAGTGATATCAATTAATTATTTCTTTAAAACTTTAGCAGAAAATACCGACCAGAAAATTGTAAAATAATTCAATTAGAGGAAAATTAGTATGCGCAATAATATTAATATAGAGTACTGAGGAATCAGAATAAGCTATCTAATCTATTTACAGTTCTCAAGAAGGACACTATTTAAATCTTCAGGAAAGTCCATACTTTTTCATTATTCGAAATTGAGCCCAAAATGTACTTGGACTTGTCTATGAAATAGTCTTGTCTATGAAAACAGCTGATAAAAAGCCACACAGATAATAATTCAAACTAACTCCCTTTATTTTGTAAGATAACATTTTAATTTGTTTGCAGCACTTTGCGGTAGTATTGGTATTTGTGGTTCTTGCCACGGCAGAACCCCCAATAGAACCTCAGCAAGCAGACAGCGCCTTATCATCACGATATGGTGCCCCTGCCCCACAATATGGTGCCCCTGCCCCGCAATATGGTGCCCCCAACGGTGGTGCCCCTGCCCCTCAATATGGTGCTCCCAAAAGTGGCGCGTTTCATGGTGGCGTCAGGCCAAATCCATCCTCGGGTTTGGGTAGCAACGGTGGATACGAAGACTATAACGAGGTAATGAGATATTTTATAGGTCTTACCACCTTATAAGATACATTAAGTGGGAGGATTTCCTGGAATATTCAAGTTTGATCTTGATTTGATTACGAAATTCGTTGACCAAGGGTACTCACATAAATGCGCTGTGTCCGTAGATTAGTAGATACCAGTTATTGAGTTTGCCATAATTAGAGACTAACATTTAACTGTCTCGTCAATGAAGTTAGCTTTAATTTATTGGATTTTCCTTTTTGTATAGGAGCGAGTTTCCTAAACTATACTTTACGGTTAATTGCTTGTAGGTTTTAGTTAACAGGAAACCATTCCTTTCAATTAGATGTCGACGGTTTCTCATTTGATGCAACAAAGATAAATGTATCGTGGAAATTTAACGAAGAATATTAGGTGTGTTGGTGAAGTATACATGTAATCTGATGTTCCAGGATTCCGCCAACTACGAGTTCAAGTACGACGTGGAAGACCAACAGTCGGGAGTGAGGTTTCGGTCATCAGGAGTCTCGAAATGAGGATGCGGTCCAAGGAGAATACTACGTGCTGCTTCCAGACGGCCGAACCCAGCACGTACAATACACCGCGGACGAAGACGGCTACCACCCCAAGATCACTTACATGGGACAGGAGGGCGAGGGGGCACAAGGGGGGTACAGATAGACGAGAAATGTTTGAAATGTAAATAGGTATGTATTTTGCTCAATTCAGCAATGTATTATTTCATTTTGTAAATAAACGAGAGAAAAGGAAATTGTAAAGTTTGAATGTAAACTTTATTTACCATTGCTTTGTTGTTTATTTACCAGTCACTTTGATGGTTCGAAACGTGACCTAGCTCCCCCCTTGAAACTAAGATCCTCGAATCTTGCTTTTCAATTAACAGTCTTGACCAAAAAAGCTGGTTTTTGGTCAGGAAAAAGCAATCAGGCCATCTCTCTAAGTTCTATGACTGTATTTTTAGTTTAAAACACGAACATGAAGTATCTCGGTGTTTCATGGTCAGTGATAACCACAATATTTTAAGTCGTTCCATGATAGGTCAGTGACCAAGATGGCATATTTCAAAGCTAGTAGGCACATGGCTACAAACTGTAAACACTCATATAGACCTTCAACGCTGTTCACTAAACTTCACTCTGTGCCTTCCTGGCTGATTTGGAATGGTTGAGATTTGACTCTTTAGACTACACGTTTTAAATCCATTGCAACAATAAACAGATTTTGAAGAATAAGACAAATCCAACATAGATTTTCAAATTACTAAATCTTAAAAGTCGCTACACTTCTCGTCCTATTTGGTGACGAAAGGTTCACATCTTGCAACTGTCGAATGTCTCGGTCTTATGATGGACAGCCACTTTAAATTTTATGATCACGTAGACTAAAGCTTAAGCAAGACAATTTCAGGAATGTTTGTTGTAAGACGGCTTTTTATTACTGATTGTTGAGGAACACTGAATACACTAATACGTTTCCATCTACCTCGTTGATAAGTAATACTAATGTGCTTCCTAAACACATAAAGGGTGCTATTGGTACCAAGTGATTTGGGAGAGCAGTCAAAGGAATACGTGAACACTGCGCACTTTAAAAAGAACAAAATTTTCAGAAGGATCGCACTCCATTTATAATTATTAAAACCTAAATAAGCAGTGTGAGAAACTTTTTTCATCGGGAAACTTATTTACCTATTTGTTAATACATTATTGTTTAAACTCACATGTAAATGCAGGGCACACTGTGATTTATTTATGTAAAATTATTTCGTTGCATTTTCTTGGGGACAACCTCGTTTCATCATCTCTCTTCGTAACATTTAGGCCTTATTCTTTTGTCATTCGTTGTTGTTTAAGTGTACACAACACGTGATGTTAGATATTTTGGTACGAATTTCCACACGCAGCATATGCTTATTATTGGTTGGCATTGACTATTTGGTTACTAACTATTATTGGTTCTCTCATTTTGGTATGTGTTTGTTAAGCGTTTATATAAGTGGTATGGCAATAAAAAAATAAGACTCGACTGTTTACGAGTTAGTTGTTATTTTTACATTACATCATCAACCAACCAACCTACGACACCCATTTTATGTTTCAAGTTTAAACTCCGGTAGGACAAATATCGTTAGTCCGATTTATACTTAGGTTTGATTTATTAATTATTTATAATTATGTTTGAGTTATGTTATCGTTTGTTTAATACTGTTTTGTTGGATCAAATATTTACTATTGTTATTGCTTTTTATTCATATTCTATTTCGACTTCATTGTTATATTATAGCTTTCCTAGCCAAAGATTACCT